>NW_024525045.1:6735052-7022819 GCF_017590135.1 Pyrgilauda ruficollis
GCCACGCCGCCCGCCCGCGCCCCCTGCCGGCCGCCGCCGCCCCGCCACCGCCCGGGCAGCTCCGCACGGCACGGCCGGGACGGGACGGGGACGGGACGGGACGGTCCCACAGCCGACGTATATCCCACAGCATACGCGGCCCGCCCGCCAAGGAGCCGGGAAGTGTCAGCCCTCTGAAGCCTCCTTTCACAGCCACAGCCGCGGAGAGCAGCGAGAGGCTCCGGGACCAACAGCGGGCACCCAGCGCGAGCTCCCCACGCCCCAGCTCTGGTTTTCAACTTCCCGCTGCTTTTAGCTCGCAGCGTTGGAGAGGATGGCTGTCAGTTCCCCGGAGATGCAGCTGGGCGAGGTGGGTACTGCCGCTGACTCCGCTGGCACGTTCTTCTGATATCTGACTCACCGGGAGTACGGCTGGAAGCTGTCACGGCCCTTTGGAAAAATGCCGCAAATTTCAGTACAAAGATATAACAAACGGTTCTCCTGTGCAGCTGATAAAAGTGAATTCATTCCATAACTTGCGCAGTAGTCACCAGGATTGGCTCCAAACCAAGCAGTTCCCAGCTAACCAGCCTGTCCCCTCACAGGAGCCAATTCTGCTCCACTAGCAGGAGCGCTTGTTCAATCCTGCAAGCTGATCACTTTTCAAATACACCAATTTTTCATGTATCCCTAAACCAGACTCTAAAATCAATTCTGCAGATTTGAAGAATGTCCTAATTTCTTTTACATACCCTACTCTGGCATGTGGATGCAGAGCCTATGTGAATGCTAGGTGATCAAAAGTGATAGGAAAGATGTGTGCTAATGTCTTTTCAAACAATTCGATGGGTGAAGGTATGGGTGTTAACGTCTTTGAAATGGGTCTTAATGTCTCTGCCAACTTCAAAAAACAGGTTCCTTTCCGGGCTCAGACAGTCTGGGCTCCTGGAACAGACAAGGGTCTGCACAAGGCTGAACGCTGGGGTAAAATGCCAGGCTCAAGGGGGGAATATGAGGTAAGTGGTTTGGGAAGGCTGTGCCTTCCTAGCAGCTCAGCCGATGGGGAAAGGAAGAGGGACACACGGCCAGGAGTTCAGGATAAAAGGGAGGCTGCACCCTCGAAAACCTCGAGAGAGAAACTGCACAGAGGTGTGCCCCAGTGGACTCTGTCCCTTTATTCGAATAAAGACTTCTCTGTATGAAGAGGACACTGCCTTTTCATAGAGTGATTTTCTGTACAAAAGCTATGCACTGTCACTAAAAATGTGACACCAGCGTCTTTAGTTGCGGTAAGGAGGCACCTCAAAGAATGTCTGTGGTTCTCACACTCTCATGGTTCACTTGCAGCCCTGGATTCTCCTGCCAGCTCCCAACTGTGCTGTCACACTGCTCTGCCAGATCAGCAGAAACACTTATCTCTGTGGCCTCCACTCTTGGGTCACAGTGACTGGTGATCACAGCCCTGCCAACAGCAGCATGGAGCCAAGTTTTCTTTCTTTGATGTTGCACATCCACAGAGCCAACATATCCAGGAATAAAGACTGGGCATGGTTTCCTGGCTAAACTTGTACTTTTGCATGACTGGTATGATTTCACCTGGAAATATGCTGAGGTTCTCCAACTTTCTCTTTGGGATGAGAAGTAGGAATTAATCTAGTTTTAACCAACAGACTGCAGAGCAGTGTGGGAAGGGGTTGTTCAGCTGCAGGTCAGAATGGAGCCTTTACCCACTGCTGCTCTCCAAAAGCCATCCCCAGGGCTGCTCAGCAGCCTGCACATCAAATGCAGGCACAGCTGTTCTTCCCTGCCACCAGCATCACATCAGATTAGAGCTAATTGATGACCATAATTTTCATATTTTGTATAAAACCAGTGTCAACCGTCTAAAAAAGAATGGCTGGTAGAGGAGTGGAAGACAAACTACGGGCCCCTAGATGTGGCCAGTGAGTTCTGACTGCAGTTCACCAGATCACTTGAGGGCATGTTAGGATAGCAAAATGCCCAACCACAGCACAAAGAAATCTGACCTTCCCCTACCCAGAAAGCAGAAGACATACCTTACAGAACAATTATCTCTGTATGGAAACTGTGATTTGCCATGATGGCAAGTGTTTGCCAGGGCAGTCGCATTTACACATCCCTCCAGAACAAAGTGCAGTTCAAAAAGGATTTAGGATTCAGAAACTGTCAATTGGAGATCCTTGGGAGAAGGATTAGTTAGGGATTAGTTCATAACTGTCCTGCAGACAAATTCTAACACATATAGTACACAACCAATTCGATTTCACAGCATAAAATAATTCATTTCTCTATTTAACCCAACAGCTAATCTAATACTTTTGCAAGAAAGGAGAATCAGGGAGTAAGCTCAAAGACTTTACCCAAAATACCAGCTAGATCCCATCTGCTGCTTGATAGATAGGTTTACAGCCAGTTTTGTGCATAAAGAAAGGTTTGGGGCACTTCTAAGCTATTGTACCCTTGAATTGTCTGAGAGTATTTTATATGAAGTAATATTTGCATGCACTTGTTTCACTTCTAGGTTTATTTCTTCACTAACAGTTTCAGACCCTCTAAGTCTGTGGGTGGGGTTTTTTCTTCTTTTAGGAACAGAGGAGTTTCAGTGATCTGAAGCATTCTTTCAGTTCCATTGTTTGACTTGGGCTGGATTTCTCAGCTACACGCCTGGATGCTTCAGAGAGTCCTCACTCTCCATCTAGTAAAAGGGGACATTCTTAGCAAGCACTATTTTCATTTTGCTAATTTACTGGCTGAGATGCTGTGTGTTTCAGTCCTACTGCTTTTAAGTATATTACAGAAACTGCAAGGTCTGGAAGGAAACCCCTTTGAAAACAGTTATTTATGCCTCTTTTTTCGCCACCACATATCTGAAGTCTGATGTCACCTCTTTCAGCTGCTTTGTGCATGTTCCTGTGTCATTCCAGGTGTCATGTGGTGTATCTCTCCAATGCCTGACAAAGTTACCCCAGATTTTATAGCTTTGAGTGCCTTCGTGTCTCATGTATATTTCAGAACTATATTCCTGTAACTTACTAGGATGAAAACATCATTACCCATTAAATTACCAGACTCTAAGTCTCACTGGATCTTTTGGAATCTTTTAATAATGTTGTAACTGTTGATTTGGATATGGTGCCACAGCCACTCACAGAGATTTCTGTAACCCTTCTGTTGCATTAAAGGAGCTTCTGTTTTCCTTAGAAGCTGTCTATTATCTTATTCATCAGCATTTCTACATATATGGCTTTACAGCATTTAAATTATCTCTGCAGGGAGTCATTCAATCCAACCCTCAAAGATGCTATTTTGCAGAATATCATGATCATGTTAAATGTTATGTTTTCATCTCTTGCTATCAGGATTTAGTTCCTGATAATATCATCACACTCAGCCTCATCAGTTTCAGAAGTAATCAAGCAATCAGTAATTAAAGTACATACTAGGAATATTACCACATATCTCATTATTTTCCTCTACTCTTTCATGGGTTGATTAAATCCCAAATAATAACTACAAATTCTACATTGTTTCTAGGTGAAGAAAGACACAGAAAGAAGAATGTGCCTTACCTGGCTGTACATGCCAATACTGCCCTTTCTTTTGGATAGCATTATAGAAAACTCCATTTATTTTTCAGAGTGAACAGAAGAATGCTGTTTGCTCATGACTCTATGTCCTGGAGGATATAATACCCCTTCATTTGGAAAGTTACTGATTTATTTGCAGGACTTAAAAAATAAATTAGGACCTCTGAGCAGATGTAACTTGGACAGTTAGTCTGGCTTATTACTTCCTCCTCTTTTTTTTTTTCCACATCCCACTGCCATGAAGCTGGATGCAGATCAACTACTGGATTAAAAGACAGGCCTCTGCTCCCAGCAAGTCCATGCTTTATCCCAGGAGCCACAAGAGTATTGCCAGTGCATGGCAGAATGGCAAAGACCAGCGAAGTCACCCAACCACAGTGCAGTCAGCTACCTACAAAGTTAGTTTAGCACTCATGGGACAGAATCACCACATGGCAATGTTGCCCATCACATTCCAGCTGTACTTTTTCTAAGTGTTCAGAGTGATGTATTTTGAAGAAAAGAGTTTGTTGTCACTTCTTTATGGAGAAATTGCTGCAAGCAGCAGTAACCACAAATTTAATTTGAAGCTAACCACAAATTTAAGTTGAAGCTTTTGAAAGAGGAAATATGTGGGACCACACTTGGGGAGGAATGTATGCAGTAGAAATAAGCTTATAAGTACACTAATAAAACACTTATATTGTGCATTTCTTATTTCTCCCCAGCAGAAAACCAAATGCCATTTCCCACTTTGCAGACGTTCAGCATTAATCTTCATAGCCCAGTTTCTCCAGCATGGACTTGGTAGCATAAGACACAGTAGGGGAACCATAGCTCTCCTTCTGCTCAGTGCCTCTGGAGGAAAAGCTTAAGTGGCTTCTTTATTTTGGCATAATGCCTTATGACACATCATACTTCAGTTCTGATCAAAGGGCTCCTGTTCATAACCCACACTTCAAAGCAGTTTTAAATGAGATCCGACACTCATTTAAGAGCATAAACAAGTGACTCAAACTCTAGCTTTTGCTACTATCTAAGATCTCTTTTAATGAATATCTCTTGCATTGATAATCAGTAATTGTATTCATAGACTTTTATCCAGGTTTATCCAGGTGAATGCCTATCCAGGTTTGAACAGCACATATAATGAGGTGTGACAGACAGCTTTTGGGACAGCCTTAGGCCAAAATTAAATGTTAAGGAGCTTTCCTCTTAGAAACCCTGCCTTGTCTCTCCAAATAGTAGAGCTGTGGGATGGAAACCAGCTTGGAGACAGCACCCTCCTTTGCCTCTCTGATGGATGCACTATTTGGCCAGCTTACTATTTCACCTATTTAAAGCTCCATTTAGTAATTTTACACTAGAATTAGCTTCTGAAAAGAAACTCCACAAAGGGTTCAGCATAGTCTTCTGAAACACAGGTCTCAGATTGTCTGAATATGTATCACTGCTTTTATTTGCATTTCAAACAATGCAGATGAAAGTACAAATGCCCAAAAAGGCGGCAGGTGCATGGAAAAAGCCTCAAAATCAACACTTAAAATAACTGCATACATACACAGCCACTCTCCAGTGTCATTTATGATCCCAAACAGCTCCTTCTGTCTCCCTGGAATAAGACAAGCCATTCTTCCAGCACTTAATTGGTTCTAGGGGTAACCAAGTCCAGCTGCTCTGTCTTGCAAAGCAGCACAGCTGCCTTCTCTCAGTCCAGAGGAGCCGAGGAGAGGGGAAAAAGGGAAAGTACCCACCACATCAAGAGCTCCATTCCCAGGGTCTCACATACCTGACTAGAATCCAGATCAGAATTTTAAACAGATCCTTTAGGAGCAGCAATCAGCTTCCTAGGCAACCAGAGTGGCCACATTGCTGGCTGCTAACACGAAGATAGGAGGAAGGGGAGGGCGTGTGAAGATACACATATATATATATATATATACACACATACAGACATATATATATATACGTATATATATAAAAGATTGCCCTTATATGCTTACAGGAGGGTTTCCTAGTTCATAAATATTCTTGCTGCAGGCTGTGATTTTAGTTAAATTCAGACTCAACTTGCCGAAGATGTAGGCAGTAAAGTTATTCAGAGTGACAGCTCTTAGCCCTTCTGTTGCTGGGTGAGTTAGGATCAGATGGTGAGATGCCAGCAAAACTGGCTTTAGTGTCTGGATGCTTCCTGGCTTCTAAGGAATACCCAGGTATATCTTGCTGGGGAAGACCCTTCTGGCAGTACAAAACCAAAGAGTTGTCCATAAAGTTAGGAAAATTTTAAGCTCATGATAGTATTCCCCTGCTGTATTTAGTTCTCAAGGAAACTGCTAACTTAAAAAGTAAAACTGGGGAAATCTACCTGGAAAAATAGTCTTCAGCAAAGACAACATCACTTCCAGCTTCCTTATGACCCCATTCTCTGACACACATCAAACCAGCTCATGAAGGACCACAGCAAGACATGAAAAGTGGTGGTTGTTTCCTCCTGAGTCATTCCTGATGGAGCATCAGGTCTGGATGCCAAATGAAGCTGTACCTGCTGGCTTTGATGCAAAGTTCTTCCATTAAAATCAACATCGAGGGCACTTGTATGTCCCACACTGCTGTCCAAAATGAACTTGGAAAAAGCCTTGGGATACTTTATGGACACACACACACACAGAAGTTGGTGTTGATGTACAGATATTTTTCGTACTGTATTCTTTGTCACCAGAGAGGCAAAGAAGTCATATGGAATAGGAATGTCAGCCTCCTTAGGCTGTAGGCACTAACAGTGCTTTGCATCAAAGCCAGCAGGTACAGCTTCATTTGGCATCCAGACCTGATGCTCCATCAGGAAACAATGTGTACATCAACACAGATAACATGAGTGGATGTAGAGGAAAACACCTTCAAAGAATACTAAGTTATTGCCACCTGAAATATGAATAACACTGAATAATTTAGGTATCTGAGTATCTTAGCATCCTATTTCTGTGCACAAATCCATTGGCTGAGAATGCAAGACACATATAGTCTGGAGCCATGTCCTAGTTTAAGTAGAGATAAATAGCACTGCAAGATCCACCCTCCCAAAATTTGAATTCTTCCTGCTTATAATTAACACTGACTAACATATTGTGAATCAGCAGAAGACTTAAACACACGTACATGCACATCCTGCTGTATCAGATGAACTTCCAGTACCAACACATGTAATTGCTCCAAGGCAAGAATAGCAACATACTAAGCAGTTATAAAGCTAGACACTCCGATATAATTTATTTCTAGCTGCATTTGAATACACCTCACTTTTAGGGTTCAGTTCTTCTGCATTAACATACAGAAGGCACTACCCCAGTGTGTAGGAACAAATAAGGAAGTGTGTAGAATGTAGACATGAATGAGTTGTGGAGTATTTTCTCAGTGTGTCAGAGGAAAAACAGTCAGTCTGGCTAAGCCAGGTTTCTCTGTTTTGTACCCACAAAACACCTCATATGGTGAGGATTTCAAGAATTAGTTCCCTCCTCGTTACCTTAAGGTCTGTCAAAGGAACAAATCCAGTAACCTTAAGAGTAGCCCCAGTCTTAGGAGAACTTGCTTTCAGACAAGTGAAAAAGCCGTATTTTAATACTTGATTCAGCCTGGAGGAACTTGCTGTGAACAGAAGTTACAAGCAGGCAACAGACAGTATTCCCAGAATATCTAAAAAACTGTAATTGTAGCACTGTCTGATTCCTTTTGGCTTCTCCTGTTCTTAGGGATCTTTGCCGAGTACATTCTGTGAAGAATAGAAAGTCCCCCGTTCTACTCCATACCCTTAGGCAGTTCCTAAATCTTCTGGTGCCTTTGGGTAAGGGCAACCAGTGAGGCTGGGCAGCATTGCTCGGGCTCGTTAGCATCCTTAGGGCCACTTATTTCTTCTCCATATGAGTAACATTTCTTGTTTACAGCCGTTCAGAGGCACCTTCCTCAGTGAATTGTGTGGTGTATTAATCAGCTCTTTTAATATTCTACAAAGAGCATCCCTGGCTCTCCACAATCAGCTCTTACAAGATTTCCACTATCAGTGCAGATACATGTGAAGCATGGCAAACACAAACAAGAGAGGCAAGGGCCAGGCTGCTGAGCTGGGATGTGATGCAGGCTCAGGAGAATGACACTTTCCCACAGCCTAAGGTCCAGCGTGTGCAATGTGTTGGCAGCAAAGGTTACTTCAGTGGGTCTGATGATGGCTGGGGAAAAAAAATGTAACTTTTAGAGTGCTCTGCAAAATTATAGATGCTAAAAAGGCTACTTGGAGATTGTCCTTTATTGCATATATCGTGAGGGGAAATGTAATTTTTCTATTTTTAATATATTATAGACAGGGTAATTTTTTTTAGGTTAAATGAGCAAATATCAGGCCAAATTATGGTCCTAGAGGTCACCTCTATCTTGCTGAATGCAGACTATCAGCATTCAGTGTTAATGAAGACTGCCTGCCAGTGTAAATCATTTGTCATTGTCACTCTGAGGATTCAGAGTGACGATGACAATTGTCACTTGTGTTTTCCCTTTTCAGAAAAACTGATGTTTTTGTCTTGTTAGTTTTTGCATACAGCTAACTAGTGTGTTTCAAGGGCAGGACAAGATCAAGCAAAGATGGGAGGGTATTGAGTCAAGAATGTGAGAAAGACAAATAATGTGCAGTGTGTGGTGACAAAAAGAGACCATTTGATCACAGCCACTGCAGAGAGCAGCTAAATAGCACAAGTCCTGTGGATGGGCATCAGATTGCCCATAATGAAAAGAATTAGCAAAGCAATGGCCCAAACACTCATTAGCTCAAGTACATGTCTGAAAACAAACATATCCATATGCATGGAGATGTCAGGAAGGATTAATCCCACATCTCAAGTGGAGAGTGACCCAGCTGCAGCAGATTGAAGAGCTTCATTTTCAGCTATTGGACATACAGGGAGAATTTTACTACTACTGCTACTCACAAAAAGCTGCAGGTCCCGTCAAAAATGAATTAGGGAACCCACCTGAGGGATCACAGCTCCTATTTAAGGATCAAGACCTGAGGGATCCTCCAAAATACTTCCTTACACATAGCATGGTAAGGAATACATGCCAGGGCCTTACCAAGCAGACAGGCAGGGCATGAATACCCTCAGTCTGACACTTACACAAAGGTCTACAGACAGCTCCCAGTGTGGAACCTCCTGTCCATGTCTGTGCTGTGGGAGAACTGGGGGTTGGATGTGTATCCCAACACCAAACATCTGCATACATTGTAAGCTGCAGCCCAATGTGGAGAAAATAGAGCAACGTGCCTCTCTCTCACTGACTGTCATTAAAGTGAGCTCTGGCTGCTTTTGCAGCTGCAGGAAACCAGGGGCTTGTTTTCCTGACAGCCTTCAAGTGAAGAGAGTTTTCTGTTGTGAGAATTTCATTACCCTTCCCCACTCCTAGTAGTTTGATATTTCTTTTCAGAAGCTTGAAAGTAGTAATAACTGCTGAAATTTCTCTATTTTTCCCCCATCAAAAATGGAAGTTCTAAAATTGAATTTGAACTTGAAACATTTAAGTGATTTTTTTTTTTCCCCATACAATGGCAGACTTAATAGATTCTGCGAGTTTTTAAAGTAGTCTATATTGGTTGTACTTATTTTGCAGGCTGATTTCAGACACACAAAAAGAGCTCTGTCATTCTCCAGTGACCTCAGTGGGGTTTTTTCAGGTTTACATCAGCATGAATAAGAGGAGGAGAATTAGCTCTTTTAAAAAGCAAGATAGCAATGCAAGCCTCTTGCCCAGAGTCAAGTGCAAGTTCTGAATAAAGAAAGCATTCTTACATTTAATACATATTTGAGTTCTACTGAATTCTGCTAATATTAGGTACATGTTTAAAGACTTTTTTAAAAAAATTCTTTAAATTAGCTCAGATTTAAAGCAAGCTGTCTCTCATATTCTGCTCTCAGTTACACTGGTGTCAGATTTACTCCACCTCCAATCAAAACTTGACACACCAGCTATGCCAGGTAACTCCAGAACATGCTTTTAAAACTTTATGGCCCTTTAGAGCGACCATACAGTTGGGAAAAAGAACAACTAAAACCTGCACAGGATGTACTATGAAACTTTAGTATCTCTTTTTCTGGCTGCTTGTATTTATAGAAGTAAAACCACTGTATAAGTGTTGGGTTTATGTGTTAAACCTTCTCTGAGTAAAACGAGATTGCACTGTTTGTATGTGGGGTTTTTATTTGCTGACTTGCACACCAGCAGCAAATGCTTGTTTCTTAGCAGACTATAAAACAATCTGTGTTTATCTAAGGGTACTGTCTAATGTTTAGAGGCCTCTATTTACAGTGCATTGTAAGTATGTTTGGATTTTTCTACTCTGACAGATTAGAAACCCCCTGCAGCAGTGAAACTTTCCATAAACTTTCTGATGTGGTTTAACCTATCCCAGCTGAAACCAGGGCACCTTCAAACTTTTACTGAATAAACTGATAGTTAACTGTAGCAGTCTTCAGTATATTAAGAGCTTCCTCACTGAAATTGCAAAATAAGCCGTAGAATTGGTAAAAGACATCATTTCCCAAAAGTCTAGCACTAACAGTCTTGGGTGTATTGTTTTCCCTCTCAAATGTACATAATTGCTCACCCTTAGGACAAACGTGCAGTTCATAGTCCAGTCAGTATAGGGTTCACTACACTTTAGATCCTTGTGATACTGAATCTCATAATTCAGGTCTTTAAGATCTAATTCATCCCAGCACTTGTCACAGCAGGCAAAACTGAGTTATGGCCTGTTTTGTCCTCAGCCAATAGATGGGTGGGGTATTAAACCACATGGAGAAGAGAAAGCCAATTTACCACCCTGCATGCTTAAACAAATAAGCCGATTAAAAGAGACAGTGATTTTGTGTGACTAAATTTAAAAAATGACAGTTTTCCTCTCTGGTTCTAAAGTGAAATATTTCAGTTGTGAACAAAGGAGGTGGGTAAACAAGTGGCTTTGAGGACAGGAGGAAAGCATTGCTATTCTTTGCAAAGAATGCCCTAAAGCATGAAAGCAGAGCACGCTCATTGTATCCATGATACTGCTGTCTCCCTAAGGCACAAAGGGATGGCAACGGGGCTCACACAGCTTTGACTCCAGCCAAGCAGCAGGGATCCCAGTGGAGTTCCCATGGAGCTTTCATCAGAAATGGAGCTTCACAGTGTGTTTAATCTCATCCCCTAAAGACCTTGCTCTGTGTCAGACAGCAGCGGTGCATAAAGACTAGAACTGCAGTCTGGCAAACTGGGTCTAAAGTTGCACAGTTTAGTAAGTATGGACAGACACACACACACACACACACACACACATCCTGCCCCCCGCCCCCGCTAAAAAAACAAACAACCAGAAAAAAACCAACCCAAACTCAGGGGAAACTGAAAGATCACACTTTAACCTACCAAGTACAGAGTCTGAATTACAATGCCTCTGCCTTTGCTCATCAAACATTGTTATTACAGGACAAACTCCTGTTGGAGTTGCAGCCTGTTTGTCACATGTGATTATGTCCAGTTCTTGCCCTCAATGTCAACAGAACATAGGCACAAAGGCATTCATTAGTGAGCTCCCTGGTAAAACACAGATGAAACTTTGCACAGGAGTGGTATACTGAAGAATTTCTTGCCTGGAGAGAAAGAGACATTCATTGTCTGACTGTTCTAAAAATCTGAACATGATCAGGTCAGCCAGATCTGCCCACAAGGTTACTGTTTTATCTTATAAGATCCCAAGTAGTACCTCTGAAACAGTTGTTCTACAAATTCCCTCTTTAAAAGAGCAATGTAAAAAAAATACTTCCCTTACTATCTCAGCCTTGCCTCTAATTATTTCGTTTTTTGTCTGTATTTTTTGCTCTTCTGATACAGGTTACAGCTGAGACATTGTTATGTTAACCCAGAATTTCACAGGATCACCAAACTCCTCCTGTCTTTGTCATCTTGCAGAATTTTACCTTCAGGTAAGTTGTGAATGGATGCAGAACAGAAACATTACTTAACATCAAGTATGGATTTGTTTGACTGCTTCCTGAAGTTGAAGAGCGTTGTAAGAAAAGAGCTTCATTCAGCCTTTATTCCTGTACATTTTAAGCATCTTTTAACACATTACCAATCTGGTGTCATACACACTTTTAGCTTGAAGGTTTTTGAAGTACAACTGATGGCAAACATGTTTCAGCTCTATAATTGCTTTCTCTTCTTTGTCAAAACTAGTGACAGAACACAAGTCCCAGAGCCGATAATATTGATATTAAAATGTGCTGTAAAAAAATCTTTTTAGGCTAGTGATTCTTGTTACTCTGGCAAGGGATTATTTCAGCATCAACCAGTTATTCTGACTGTGAGAATAAATCTCAAAAGTTACCTAAGTGTCCACAGGGGACACAACATGCTCTGCTTTCAGTTTTGCCTCTTACATTTTATCCTTTCATTTTTCTTCACAAGACAGTGGTAAAGAGGATAATTTAGTATTGCCAATTACAAAAATATTTTGTTTTCAGTCCACTTCTGTATTTTATTTCAATGGCCTTTTCAATTATTTCCAGCTGAATTGTATGGAAATATTTTTACTTTTACATATTTTGCTTGAAAAAACCTCATGTTAATGCACGGAATATGAGAAATCATTATTGGAAAGGCTTCTTCAGGCTAAAGACTTCAGTTTTAGACAATGCTTTCTATTCACAACACAAACTGCATAACCTGAATGGTGTTCCCAGAGCTTTGTACTCAAACTAAGCTCCACTGGAAAACTGCTAGTAACCAGTACTTTTTGTGGACTGTGTCTGTCTTTCCACTGGTGCTCTCACTACAAACGTAAGACACAAATCTCCCCCAGATCTGCTGGTTTCTGGCATGTCAAGAGAGAAATCATCAATAATAACTATCGATGCAAAGCCTACCCGGCAGTCAGGCACCCCTGGTGTCCCTCAGGGATCAGGGCTGGGATCAGCACTAATGTCTTCATTAACGATTTGGATGATGGCACAGAGTGTGCTTTTGCCAGGTTTGCAAATAACACAGCTTGGGGATGGCAGGGCAGCCCATCAGAGGGACCTGAACAGCCTGGGGAAATGGGCTGACAGGAACCTGGGGAGTTAAACAACAAAAGCAAATACAGATTCCTGCATCTGGGACTGAACGACCCCTCACAACCCAGACAGGCTGGAGCCAAATCTCTGTGAAGCAGCTCTGCAGAAAAAAAACCCTAAAGGTCCTGGTGGAGAAGTTCACATCAATCAGCAGCATATCCTTTGGAAGCAGCTCTGCAGAGAGGTTTTAGCCTAGGAGGTTTTAGCCTGGGCTGCATTCTTGTGATCACCAGCTGAGAGAAGTGATCACTCCCTCTGTTTGGCACTTGTGAGACCTCTCTGGGATGTAACATCCATGATTGGTGTATCCAGTATAGGACAGATAGTCACATTCTGGAGCGAGCTGGGTGAGGGGCCACCAAGATGGTTTAGGGGGATGATGGAAGAGGGGAAGCAGAGATGGGCCTGTTAATGCTGGAAAACACTCAGAGGATGTCCTTGTCTGTGCTTCCCTGAGAAGGGGGTGCAGGGAAGACAGAGTCAGGTTCTTCTTAAAGTGCACAGCAGCAGGATAAAGGCAACAGGCACAAGGAGGAACATAGGAAAGCAATTAGATAGAAAGAAAATTTTCTTACCACGAAAGTACTCAAATGCCCAGGCAGCTGTGGAATGTCCCTTCCTCTTTGTAGGTGTTTAATACTCACCTGGACAGATGCCACCACAATCTGATCTCATTAGTCTTGCTGTTAGCAGGGAGTTGGCCTAGGTGACCTCTGGAGGCCACAATGAAACCCAGACTATTCTAAGACGCTATGATTTCTAGATACAGGAAGAAGAGCTACAGGGAGCTGTTGAAAGTTAACCTGCAAATGGCTGGAAAACAACAACAAGATAAACAATCTAATCAACAATGAGCCTGTTGTCCTATCTTTAAGAGGTTTTAAGATTTTAGGATACATTTTAAAGGTAAGCAATACTGAAGATGAAGTGATGAATAGACAATGAGATAATATCCTGTATCAGACTACCAGTAGCATACTCTTGAGATCATTCTAGTATTTCTTTTGATAAGAAATTCCAGGTAGTTTAGTCCTGCTGTGATTAAATAGCACTTTAGGTTTTTCAGGCTGAGGAAAACATTTAATGCAATAAGTATAAAGCAGCAAGGGATCTGATTAAACCAAGGAACTGATAAATTGTACCAAAATGAGAAGGCTGAAAATTGGTTCATAGATGGTCTGAAATTGGGGCTACATCTCTTTAATATTTAATTTTGCAATTACCATTAAAAAGATGCAGGTGATATTTGTCAGTGTCAAAGGTGAGACGTTATCAGCATCAGCGAAGACTGAAATATCCTACAGACTGAACTGAACAATCTTTGGCATGACAGCACAGAAACTGGATGATATTTAATTGCACAGCACACAAAGCCTTGTATTTAAGGAATTGCAGCCAGCTGGAAATTACCAAGGAAAAAGATGTGGACGTGGTGGCAAATCACTCACACTCTGTCTGGTGTACAACACAACAAAAGGCTATAATTTTTTACTCACTTTTTTGATGCTTTTAGATTTCCTACCAGAGAGCAACCCTGAATATTGTACAGTTTTTCACAAAGAGCTTTTAATTTTTTAGAAACCTTTGGGTTTTCCATAGAGCAAAGTGTATACATGTGTGTGCACAGAGGAAGAGATGGAAAAAATGAGACAGGGGAAACTCTGAAGGACAAATAGAATTTTTAGGGTTGGGATTTTCTGTTTGAATAAACAACACTAATTCCAGGCACATGTCCAAATACTGCTTTTGAAAGCTTCTGGCAACACCTTGAGCTCCACTAAGGAAGCAACTACTCCAGTTAATGCTTTTGGAGGGACAGCAGGTGACATCTTGCCAGCTTTTCTTTTGGCAGTGTCATTTCCTTGCTAGACCTATCCCAAAGATTTTGCGTGCTTGAAGTATTCAGAAAATGTTGTTGTTAGGCTGTGGAAGTCAGAAGTAACAATTTTCTTATATTGAATCATATTAATAAGTTCTCTTATTCTGCTCTGATAGTTTCTTATTTTATTATTATATACATTATTAACTATGCTAGCAGCAGGACATAACAAATGCAAAATACTTGTTCAGGAACACTACTGTTTCCAGCAGGGAATAATTAAGAATGCATGTCAATAACATTTAGGATTCTAATGAATAAAAGATAACTCATGCAGGCAACTCAGAGACCTGCATAATTTTCTCCAAGAAGGTTAAAATGCATGATGAGTGCTTAATTCATAGGGAAGCACTTTTGGGTCATATATTTCAATAGCAGACAGGATGAGATCAAGGTTCAGGTAATACACAGGTTTGAAAATTCATCTTTCCTGCAGGAAGCCTTCAAAAGGATGTCAGAAATCTTCAGTGCAATTCACCTGAAAAGCAGAAAACACCTTGCAGAGGTGGAATTTTAGACTTCAATACTTAGCAACAAGAATATATATCAACATCAGAAACGCTACCTCTCATTCTTTGGGAGCACTGACTGCATTTCCCCAGCTGGATCTGAGTTGGTAAACAAGCGCTAAGCACAGCTGTGCTCCAATCTCCATAACAGCAGCAAATGAGATCAGTAAAGAATGTGACCATCAAACTGGCTTTCTTTCAGACCCTCCACCATTCCTCTAATTCTCCTAATTTAGTTTTACATCCCAAAACGACCTTGATTTTATCTTTTCTAGAAAAATAGCAAAGGACAAAATGTGTTGCTGTGGCTTAGTCCATTTAGACCATCCCATTTGCTTTAAACTTTGCTGTCTATGGCAAGTGTAGGCTGTAGCATTATTGGCTGAATCTTGTTGGATTCCACACTACAAAATTGGAATAGTGTGTTTAGAAATGGCTCCTACCTCTTTAGTACTCTTCATTTCAACTGGCACTCTGCAGGCATTTTGAGAGCAGGGGCAAGATAGGGACTGTGGGGAGAGAAAACAACAAAGAAAGCAAGTTCTGATTGTACAGAACACAGGCTTTAGACAAGCAAGACTCACGAGACAGGCATTGGTACACAGATCCACTTACAGTGCTGCCTTTAAAACAGCAGATCTAAAAATTATCAGAAATTTCTAACACAAAAAGCACAAACAAGACTAGTTTGCTGGTTTGGAATTTTTAGATGCCTGCCTCTCAGCTGCTTTGATAAAACCTAATACTGAAGTGCAGCTGATATCTTGGCATCACCTCCTCCCTTATGCAACTGAATGGTTTTCCCAAATTTAAAAAAAAAAAATTCTTAAAACTTGAACCAAACCTAGAGAATGTAATTGGGTTTGGATAGGTTACAACTACCCTCCCTACCAAGCAAGCAGCCAGGACTCTGCATGAGGCACTCAAAGGTTTCCAGACTGGCCTTGGGATGTGGGAGGTCCCCAGGCACAGCCAGGCCTCTGCGGCAGGCTGGGACTGTTCAGGGCTGGTGCAAGGCACAAAGAGCAAAAAAGCGGTTTTGTGTCTCACTTTATCACCTGTAGAACAAAAAAAAAAGAATTTTTCTGCCACTTTTTGTCAATGTTGTTCAAATTATTTTCATTTCATAAATTATTTTGATGTTGCCTGGCAGCTCACTATGCCTTTATCCGTGCCACTAACTAGTTTTGCTCCTATTCCAAGCTGGGGTAAGCTACAACAGAGCAGGATTTCAGGCAGCTTTACCTCTACCCCTGTGCTGTTGCCTAGACTACAATAGACTGACTGGGTTTGGCCAGGTTGGTTCCTATGATGGATGGGCACAATGAAATCTCTTCTGCCCCTCTGGGTGCTTCTTTCCCAGCAGCAGAGTTCCCTCCCTAAGAACAAGCCTTTTCCCTTAGCCCACTGACATGTCATGTGTAAAGAGCTTGGTTTTCTTTGTTATATCTCTACCCATTTCTTTGTCTTTCAAACCAGTTTCTTCTTCCTGTTACGAGAGAGATTACATTTCTGTGTCCACTTTTAATGTATTTGCTGTATTTTTCTAAAAGATGATGGAGTATTTAATCCAGAGGCAATTATGTGAATTTGGGTTGGCTCCAAGGTCCTTCAGATTTCTAGACCTAGCTAATGCCTTTCTGATCTTTTCAAGCTCTCAAGGATTTAGAACAAAACTTAGAAACACTATCAGAGCAAACCCTACATTTAAATGCCAGGGAGTGAGCCAAAACAGACCTACAAGCATTAGTTTAAAATCCTCAATTGACATGTTTGTTTAAAGGCAGTATTCAAGGTGCTGCTTGGCCACAGGAGATATAATTAAAATAGTGCTTCTGACAGGGAAAACAAAACCCTTCAAGCTGATCTCTTAGCCATGCTCACTAACTGCAATGATTTAGCTCAGGGAATATGTGATGATACTTTTACATCAGAGCTTTTGAGGATATTTTTTAAAGAGCAAGCATGTGGTGGAGATACATCAGGCAATTTGACATTGTAATATTGTCTGATCTCCACCAACCAGATTCTGCAACCAACAGCGGGAAGCGGGGCATCAGCTGGCAGCTCTAAATTCATATTCCAAAGGCTGAGGTACATTTTACAAGCCATCTGTGGCCTGCTCTCAAAGGGACAGAAGGCACACAGGAGTGCTTGGAATTCTAATGAGTGCATTGGCTTGTCAGTGCCCTCTGCACTGGCACTCTGTTTTCCCTCACACTCAAAGTTATTTACCTTGAAAAGACAGCTAAGGATCTGTGCTAAGTCACCCACTGTTCAGCAGAGGTGCAGTGCTTCCTGATATCCCAGCCATATCCCTGCAGCTCTCCTTTTTCCTCTCCTTCTCTGAGAAGACAGAGTTTCTTCCTTGGAATTAATCTAATGAGAATGAAGAAAGAGCCTCTTTGCTAAAAATAGAGATAGAGAAGTGCCAGATAATATTTCTCTAGTTTCTGAGAAATTCTACACAGC
The DNA here is from genome assembly GCF_017590135.1 of Pyrgilauda ruficollis. NCBI lineage: Eukaryota > Metazoa > Chordata > Aves > Passeriformes > Passeridae > Pyrgilauda > Pyrgilauda ruficollis. The sequence goes on from NW_024525045.1 coordinate 6,752,607, forward strand.
ACTTACCATAGGCCAAGTAATAACTTACTTGATTTCTCCATCTTTTCACTGACCAATCTGTGGACTCATGTAAGATTTGTCACTCTGACCATTTCCTGGAGATCTTTCAGAGGAAATTGTTACTACTCCTGAAAAATATTCTGCAAATCCCAACAGGATGAGGATGACAAGAGAGGAGCTTCACTACAAGCAGAATAATTACATCAGAATTACTGTGGCACAACTGAAGACAGTATTTGGCCCTAGGTCTCTGGTTTCAGGCTGTAAGTGCAAATGTCTTTCTGCAAATAGCAGTTACACTACTTTCCAGCAAATTAGGCAACATTCCAGGGGGACACTTGGGTTTACTGGAAATGATCTTTTAATTCTTAGTAAATGAAGGACTAAAAATTATGGTCAGGTCAAGAAGGTCTGGGGTGCACTTCAGAATGTAGATCAATAGCCAGAAAATTTCCAAATAGACTCCCAGCTAAGTGTCAGTGCAGATTTTCCTCATGAAACGAGTAAAGTGCTGCTCTATTGGCAACCTCATTATTCACTGCTTAGCAGATGCAGTAATGACTTTAGGCAAATGTGAATATTGAACCTGAAAGGTCTCAGTACTATAAGCAGGAAATTAGTAGAAATGACAGTTGTGTTATGTCTTAGTCTCTCAGAGGGCCAACAGAGCAGAAAACAGGAACTCAGAATTTGAGCAAAGTGTTCTTCTAGGACAGAACTGTTCTAAGAGTAGAGGGGTGGAAAGTGAAGCAGAAAAAACCCTGTGAAGTACTTTCCTTGTTTACTGTGTCTTTCTTTCCTGAAGAGAGCAGGGGCCCCATGAATGTGACACATTTCTAGTAATGTGCAGGGCTGGATGGGTCACACAGACTCCTACATCCCTGCTACACCACTGGTGAGGGAAAACAGGAACCATGGCTTCCTCCCCAGGAGTCTGGCCTGGGGAACACACATGGGAGTCTGCATGAAACATACAGATCACACTGCATCAGCCAATGGCCTCTCCTGTTTAACAGCCTGAATAGCCACCTGGGCAGAGCTGGGTTATTCCAAGATACAGTGCTTCTGACAGGTCAGAGAGCAGGTTCAAAGCTTCCCTAAAGAACAGAACAGATTATTTTGCTGGCCCAAAACCCCTTTGAGCAGCAAACCTCAGTGCTGTGATAAAGCTGGTTTGGGGTGGCAATGAGACAAGGCCAACGGAACAGAAATGGTCAGAAGGGCTGGTTCAACAGGAAATGAAAAATGAAAAGGATTCATTTGGGACCTTGGGATAAGCCTGAGAACTGTGAACAGCACAGTCAACCCATAAGTTTTCAGACAAGAGCTGTGTCATCAGCAAGCTTTTTGGGGTTTGCAGAAGGCTTTTAATGACTTGAGTAAAAACTGCTTCTCCTGGAGCTCCATCTCTTCGCTCCTCAACAGTTCTGTAAGGAACAGCTGCTCCTCTACCAGCAATGCCTAAAGAAGAGCTGGGGCTTGCTCTATAAGCTGAGAAAAAAGTGGAGCTAGGAGGAAGGTGTCTGCCCATTTCCCAAAGCACCCTCTCCCTCAGCTGGGGCAATGTCTGGATTCTGCTAATCCTTCAGCACAGGAGACAGCCTCCCATGACCCTACACTGACAGCTTCTGTGCCACCACTTTAAACTCTTGACGTGGTAAATTACTCAGCCTGACAACCTCTATCCAAAACTGGAAGCCACTCTGCTGTGTTTCAACCAAGTGAAACATTTCTCTGGAAAATGAGAAAGTAACCATTTTTTAAGATGAGATGAAAGAGGGAGCAGGGGTTTTGTGAGGAAAATTGGCTCTAGAGGACAAATATAAAAATGTCCTATTGCACTGTGCATGTGGATATGGATATAAGAGGGGAATGTAGGTGGCCTTCCTTAGTAAGACCAATTTGCATAGATAGTAAGTCAGAAAAAGAAGTGAGAACCAGAATTCTGTCCATTTTCCCTACTATTTATCCTCCCTTGAGGTAGGAAGCACCTTTTCTTTTAGAAGCTGGCAAATATATGGACAACTACTGAAATTTGAAGTCATCAGACCAGGAAAAGTAAGAAAAGCAATATTTTCTGTGGTACTCTTAATACACTGTCATTTCATTGTAAAATAAATCTAATTCACCTAGCAACTCCATTTTAACTTCAGTGATGTAAGCAAAAGAAAACATGAAGAAGCACTTCTAGTACTAAATTATGCATGAAAAGGCTTAAAAAGGCTTAAAATTGTAAACATATATTGAAAAAATCTAGCAGTTAGTGTGTGTAAGAAGACTTTTCAGCTTCTGACTGGTGAATTTTTTTTCACAGGAGTAAATATTCATCTTCAAATACCATAGGTTTTAGGCAATATTTTAAGTTGTTCTTGGTTAGTTTGGTCTTTGTTGTTTGGTGGGTTGGTTTTTTATGTGGTTAAGAGGATTCATGCTACTTCTGAGATAGCTAAAGTCTGAGTGAAAGTCAATTGCCAGCTTCAGAAAAAAGGATGTAGAAGAAGTGAAATTTCTCTGGTTTAAAAGACTTGCATCCTGGTCATTCAACGTAGATATCTGCCACAAATCTTCTTACCAGATCAGAAAGACCTGAGCCACAGGATCCAATCAGTTTCAAGAATTGTACTCTAATGGTCAAGATGTTGAGGAAATTTTCCTTACCTCTGCAGTTTAACACACCCCCAGACTTGGAGGACAGTGACACTCTATAGGGCAATCCTCAGGTAACACCTCCCTAGTCCACTGTGCCTGACACAGGTTAAGATGTTGCTGTGCCTCTAGAACAACACTGAGCACTAAAGAATACAAAAACAAAACTTAACTGAACAATTCCTTTAATGCTCTAGTAAATCAAAACTGAATTTCTGGTTGTACAACCCAGCCGGTCCTATTGCCTGTAGTTTCATAAGATCCTTTCATATGAACAGTTTATTTCCCTCCCACCATTGAGTGTGAATAAAATAAATTTAGACATATAGCATTAACTTACTAGTGAGATAAAAATCTCAGTGCCAAAACTCAAGCCTTTTGTATTTCAAGCCTAGGGGAAAAAAGTGAACAATTAATTTCCATGGCATTAATATAGGCAGAAGGACCTGTCACAACCACCAGCACTGATTCCCAAGAGCAACATTCCTCTGCCAAACACTTACACATTCTCAGCCCAACAAGCAAATTACAGGGAAAACTGAAGCAGCTGAAGGCCACTCTGAATTCTGTCTGGTTGTGCTTTTTTTGCAAGTGAAAACCCTTGTTGCACTATGGCACAGAAATGTCCTCAGAAATGTTAGATGGGGTTGTCATTTCCCAACAGACTGAGGGAAGCTGCTCTGGAAGAGGCTGTGTTTTAATGGCACCTGATTTACATGAGGGTAATGTGTTCCAGATCTTGGCCTTAGTTCAATTTAAAACTGGAAACACCAGAGCTATAGCTAGTTTAGCTAAGGGGAAGCTAGAGTAAACTGTGCTTTCTAAAAGCAGTTATTTTTATGATGTGTGAGAGGGAACCTTGCTGTTTGCTTCAGCCATACCGAGCAGAGAGTTTAAAAAAGAAAGAAAACCTTGCACAGGGAGGAACTCTTCCCAGGGCCCAGCTCCCTTGGGATTGCCTCTCCTTGCATGTAAATTTTAAATGCTTGTTGAAGGTCATGGCATGGAAAAACTGAATAGGACTGGTTTTGTGGTGTCCAAACCACAGTGCACATCACCATTGCTTCATGTGTGTCATTTCCTTTGCACACCAGCTACTGTTAAAAAAAAAAAAAAAAAAAAAAAAATCAAGCATCTCACTGCTTCAATAGATCTCTGATCACTGTCTACAACCATTTTCTATGTCTTTCTTAAAAGCACACCAAAATGTGCCATCAGTGGGAACAGGGCAACCTTTTGTGGTTTAGGATGTGGCGAGTGCAGAAACACTCGGCATTCTGCAGGTTTGCAGTTTCCCTGCTCACTGACGCTGGCGTGCCCTGCCTCCCTGTGGCGACTGCTGTCCTGCCGGATCACAGCGTGTCCCCACAGCTCAGGAAATCGCCTCCTGCAAGGATTGCCCGAGAAACCCGTTCTTTGGACTTGTTCAAGCCTGAGAATATTTTGGAATAAGGCAAAGGATGCGGTGGAGGCCAGGAGCATCATCAGTGACAAAAAAAGCATTTCAGTAATGCTGCAGTTTCTCTAATGCCTCTCTGATTATGAAGAGACATTAAAAATACCACATAAAGTAAGAGGCATTGTAGTGTAAATTAGCTAAATTCTGAGCTTGACTAACCAAATTAAATTTATTCTAAACTAACATATTAATCATTCAGAGCGAGGCTTTTCAAAGGAAGCATTTATAAATCTTTTGGCTGCAATTTGATTAAACTTCTCTTTTTCCAGCCTAAAGCCTTTTTATTTAACACTGGTATATGATGCATGTTTTCTTTCTAGGATATGTTAAAGGCTGTTTGTTATTAGCCTTTCCCTTTGATTTACAACAAAGAAGAAAAACAAATTACTGTGAATATTGAAGCACTTTGGACACTTTAGAACAATTTTCATTATTATATATCAATATTCAGAACTGATTGCATAAAATAATTAACTGTATTTAGAAGATTTTCGAAACTCATTATTTCTCCTGGCCCTCAAAACATAGCTCACAACAGCTGATGTTCCATGGAGCTGACTTTTCAGTGTTATACCATGGATGGCTCTTAATATTTTTAACAGGTCTTGCAAGGGCTGAGCTCAGTCTCACTTCTCTGCACCACTAGAGGGCAAAATGTTCTCACAGAACTGCTTAAAAAGACAGAAAAAATACATTCAAGACGTTAATTTTGAAAGTACACAAAGTGTCCTGAAAACAAGAGGATTACAAAAATAGGAAAGAGAGATATTATAGTCCCCAAAACACAGACAAAATGGAATAGTATCTTTGGAAGCCATGTGTCTTCTTTAGCCTGAGATTCTCTATCTGCATTTTTCAGTTATTCTAGAGTTGTCAAACTACAATAAAATTCTAACTGCAAATAAATAACAATACCCTCTGAGATGCACGTCTGTCTCAACAGCCTGAGATTCTCTATCTGCATTTTTCAGTTATTCTAGAGTTATCAAACTACAATAAAATTCTTCTATAAGTGCAAATAAATAACAATACCCTGTGAGATTAACGTCTGTCTCAATTTCAGGAAAATAGTTTTAGTATACTATATTTTGTTCTTTGCTAATGAATCAATGCTCAAAATATCAAAAGGCCATTAACAAACAGAGCTTCTACACACAATTCCTATCTGTTAATGCTGAATCTAAATCAGATCTGAACAGATGTAAGGAGATTTTTTTTTTCCCCCATTATTAAGTATTTGCTTAAGGGCCAGGATAAATGAAGAAAGGGTTTTTCCTGCCTCCACATTCACACATATAACAGGAGCATTTGTGCAATCTGACCTTCCCCTTTCTGTCAGCACCTCAGTCTGGGAAGGGCTGTCCTCACCTACAGAGAACAATTGCCTCCACTGCTGTTTGCATTAACATGTGATATTTTGGTAGCATCAAAAAGTGAAATGTGAATTCACCTATATTTTCACCTCAAAGAGTTCTCCCCAGATGAGGATAAGCAAATAAATACTTAGGGATACATCAGAAGTAATGAGAAATCAGTGATAATTGGTAAGTCAACACATTGAAAATACAAAATTTTTTTCCTCCAGTGCTACCTAAAAAATTTATCATGGTTTTAAGGCTTGAGTCCTCTTTGAATAGTTTTTTCATTCATTTTCTGTAACCAACGTAAAACCAATACAGAAATTTTAGTCATTAGTCTGAATTTAGTTTCTTACACTTTTACTTTCTCTATGTACACACATGAAGTTCTACAGAGACTTTGCACATATAAAAGTAAATCCAGAGTTGCCCATCAAGGGCAATCTTTTACCTTTCTCCATCCTAAGTACTGGGGGAAAAAAAAGACAGAAGGGAAAACTCTAGCATAACACAATGTTTTCCATCTGAAAAAGTGATAGAAGAATCCTTCTCAAAGGAAAGTGGCCTGGAACTGATGCAGATGCTCCCTCATGGCTTTTGTGTAAAAGAATGAGTTCAAATGATCAGTTGGAATGAAATTTTGGATCTATCAGTATAGGGAGGAGGACTGGATTGAGATGAAGTCCTGTTTAACCCAACTTAGTGAAGTTTTCTATTCAAATTGGTTCCTGTAGTAATGGTAAAGGAAAAATAAACTACATCTGATGTGTTTAACAATAACATGCATGTATCTGATGTGTTTAATCATAAGATGTATGTTAGTCCCACAAAAGGGTCAAAGAGTTTTCAGAAATTTGCAAAGCAACAGGCCCTGCATTGATAAGGAAAAAATGGGATTTCTTTCTCTTTACAAAGCAGTGTTGCTAGAATAATTCCCCTACCAGTGCTTTTGTAAGTGATGTTCTGAGAAAACTGGTCTGAACTGGCTCTCAGTCATCCACATGTCCTACTTTGAACTTCTCTGGCCATGAGATTGAGTGCATCTTTTAATTAAAGACTGGTTTTAATAATTCACTGGCAGATTTCTCAGGAACTGCTGGTACTAAGCTCCTTTCTACTGTATTACTCATACCTAGATCAGAGAAATAATTGATATCCAGCTCCACCAAGACAGGCTGTGCAGACAGGGGTGACTTGCACTTTTAGTGGTCCAGTTCTTCACACCAGGAGTGCTGGATGCTGCTTCAAGACCACAGAACAGCCACTATCCTCGGTGTCCTCTTTGTGTGGGACACTTTCACCAAAATAAAAAATATTATCTTCTAGATACCTCCTGAAATGGACTGCCCTGCTGGGAAATAGTGCAATTCAGAATGGATCTCAGCACTGGCACCCATGAGGAACCAGTCGCTCCAAGTACAGCAAAAATGCAGCTGCTGCTTCACCTCCTCCTGCAATTACTGATGTAAGGTCCTACAACACATGAGGCATTACTGCTGCCTAATTCAATCTGAGTAAATCTTTAGATGCTTTTCTGCTTCCTATGTCTGAATCAGAGGAAATAAGGCTGTGTAAACATCTGTTTTTCTAGGACTCTGATATCTGAGTCAATATAAAAGGAAAACGTTTTGAAAAGTATCATTTTGCTGCTGTAGAAATCCTTGCCTCACCCATATCTTAAGTACAGCATGCACTTATGATCACTGCATCCCAAAGACACCAACTAATTAACAGAAAGTAAATATAAGGGAAACAAAACAGATCAGAAAGATGTGTGGCAATATTTCCCAGGTGTGCACAATTCCTAGAGCTACAGGGATCATGCATAGTATTCACAACCAGTGCCATTGTCCTCTGTTCTTTAACATAGCAGGGAGGATTGTTGGCCACCTTACTTGATAAAAGGAAAGTATTCCCACATAAGATAGACCTTAACTTTGCTAATTCCTTCCCTTTCTCTGTCCTATTTATGTAGTTTCCCTGGTGTAGTGTATCTTCAAGGATGGTGCCTGACAGCCTGTGATTGATTCAAACTGGTGTGGCTGCTTCATGAAAATTGGATCTTATTAGTTTAAATCAATTAAAAAGAACAGGGGGTTCTAAGGGGGTAATAATATTGGAGTAAAGGGACTTTTTCCCTGAACCAAGAGTATCCCTTTAATTTGTTTTCAAATAAATTACACTGCTTTATATGAATTACTCAGATAAAGGACAGAAAAATACAGCTGCTTGAGGGGAAAGCCACTCCCATGGAAGTTTACTGAGTGCCACTGATTTGATTTTGAACAGGCTTTTGAACAGGCTCTCACTTTCTCTAGAACATGCACTCTACATGTTTATTTGAAGAAATCTGACTCTGCTGTTTAAAGCTGAGCATAGGTAATGAAAAATTCTCCCACAGAGAAGTGGATTCTGTACAGCTAAGTGAGATCCAAGACTTTCTCAATGCCTTGTACCTGCACCACTACCATTTTCTGTCTCTGTTCCACACTGCACCCAAGTGTGTGGCTTTGCACAGAGCTGGCATGAACCCTTCCCTGATGGATGTTCTTCACAGAAAGGAATTGTTCTGCTAAATTTATAACCTTTCTTAAAGACACTTCCATTTCACTTTTAGGAAAAAAAATACAGGAAAACCTGAGAAGGTCTGATTACTTCTGAAGGTCACATAATTGATTTTCTTGATTTGAAGAAGGTGGCTGCAGTAAATGAAAATATCTGTAAGGTTTTAGGGTTTGTATTAAGGAAGCAGGAAAACAAAATACTGGGAAGTTACAAGTGAATTGTCCAGAGACTCTGCAGCCAGGACTGAATTTATAAACACTAGAGGAAATTCTGCTGTCCCTCAGGCAACAGCTCAGCTGCATGAAGTGAAGTATGAAACCTAATTACCCTGAGCTTGCAGGGCCCATGGCATCAGTCATATACTGCTTTTAGAATGTCCATCCTCCTAACTGGATTTATTTCAGTGACTCAATTTTTAAGCCCCCCTTCAGCAGTACCCAAATTAATATGCAGAACTGGGAATTATAGGAGTAGGCCAAATTCAGCACTGTGAACTTGGCATAGCTTCCACAGTTAGTAGAGACCTGCAACAGCTGAGAATGTGGCTCACTGACCATTCTCCATTAATTTATGTTATAAAACAGATGAGACAACCTCAGCACCTGGGAATGCTGGAAATTTGCAGTGGAAGTTAAGAAGAATCAGGTTTACACACACACAACTTGTTTGCTTCAAAGCCCAAATCTTGGTAGTTGCTTTCATTCCTACCATTTGTGCCACTGTTTTTACTCTGGAAGAAAACCTGCTGATCAGAGCAAGTGAAAAGAGAACCTGTCCTCAAATATATTTTCTGATTTCTAGCAGAACAGAGGAGGGAGCTAGAGTTTTTAAAAAAAATCTCTTAAAAACGTAACTGAAATAATACCATCTTCCCATACCTACATTCTATCAAGGGTTGCTTTTTTTTCCCAATCTGCTGGCCTGGCAATGCTATCACAGCAGCACACTTTTGCACCCGAAGTACCTTTGTGATATAAATAAAACAGGTATCAGTGAAAATTAATTATACAAGAAAACAGAACTGATGTTATCAAAGCAATTTCAGAGTGCCTTGGGGATCAGTGAAGTGTGGGTCTGTTTTGGTAACACTGAGAACTAACTACACTATTACATTTCCTTGCTGTTGTGGTCAGCAAACAGCACCAGCAAATGCACTGCCTGCACTCATCAGCAGCACCAACCTGCTCCTTTCTGCATTCCCCACAGGACTGAAGGGGAAAAGCACAGGCTGCTCATTTTTGAATGACCAAAATGACTCTTTTTCCTTGCCTTGCTCTTAACTCAGTCCAAGAAGGGGAAAAGCACAGGCTGCTCATTTTTGAATGACCAAAATTGCCTTGCTCTTAACTCAGTCCAATAAGTGAGCAAGTTGGGCAGATCTCGGGCTAAGCCAAGGAAGTTTTCAAAAAGCAGTTGCATCTGCCTTAGTTTGTTATCTCTGGTTAAAAACCTGCAGTAACACCATCTTATAAATGCTGGTATTGCTCTGATTGAAGGCAAACAGTTCATGAGTATTGCTTTAGGTTTTTAGACATTTGAAGGCTTGTGCTGTAAGGCATGTTTTTAGTCAGAAGTTGGTCTCTTTTTAACTTGCTAAAAGATAAGCTTCTCTCATTCCAGCCACTGCTAAATCTATTTGATATTTGGACTCTATGTGGCATCTGATTATTCTGGTATTAAGTTTACATTGAGTCAAAATCTTCAGAAAAAGCATGGATAGCACATGAATGAAAGCTTTCTAAGCAGCCACTGTTTTTATAAATGACATCTTTGATCCAGATTTCTTTATAACTCACATAACAGGATTTATATAATTTGTTACTAATATTAGAAATTAACTGTGGGGTTGTTAAAAAAACCAACTGTCTCCACCTTTACATAAAAAATAGTTAGACAAAGAGAGGCTGTGTATTTTTTCCAATTTCTTGTAGAGATGGGTCTGTGAGTAATGCTTATGAATCTAAAAATTCCACTTCATCTATGCTCTGCTATTAAAGCCCTGTGAAGTCAGCAGCAGCAAGCCTGTTGACTGCACAGACTCCAGGTGGATTTCAGAGAGCAGTTTCGCAGCATTTTCAAAGGGGAATTATTTTGAAGCAAAGTTGGCATATAGATGAAACTATTGTTTTTACAGCATCTAAATGTGCATTATGTATCAGTCTTAAAATATGCCAAATAACTATGGCTTGGACACATACTTAGCCATCAGTAGAAACAAGCAGTAACTTTCCAAAGGCCACACTTGCTAGACCCTTGAGATCAGATCTGCTTAGTAGTGGTAGTAGTAGCAATGCTGTAATAGGAGTAATTTGATTTTTTTTAATGCATATTTAGTAGTCAGAAGGTACTATTACAATGCTTTTGTAGCTATCTGCTCAATATGTGCCTTACACACTAATCTCAGGGGTCTTGGTGTTTCTGTTTCCCTCACCCCTGTGCTGAGGAGCCTTGCAATATAACATTTTGTGCTTTCACACTGCCTTCCCCAGCATTGCTGATAACAACACAACTGGCTGGTTTTTATTAAAGGATTTTTAAAGAATTTATACAACACATAATTGCATTACTGGTTTTAAAAAGGCTGCAGTTTCCAGCTCTGCCCTGCTGGAAAGGCACCATGAAACACTAATAAAGCACATGCTTCTCTGCTTTTGGTCAAATACATCTTTGCTACAACAAATTATCTTTAGGCCCTTTCTACCACACGTTGGGCCTGTTTCCAGCTGAAGCTGGGCTCAAACTGGTTGATAAATACAGCTCAAATCTTGGCAGAGAGGAACTCAAAAGCGAGATGGAAGGCAAGTCAAACAGGTGAAGGGTGGGGAAAGTACATTAGGATTTAACATCAGCAAAAGAGAATATGTCAGTATCTTTGTGCTGGTTGGCAGTTAAGGGCTCAGGACCAACTACCATATTCAGTTCATATTGCTGTAAGTTCATTTGCTTTGATGAAAAGCTACAAGTAATTTGATAATTGCCTAGAAAACACTCTTTCCAGTACAAGTTCTGCTTTGCCTTATCAGGGATTGTCAACACAGCAATTCTCTTCAGAGCTTCTGCAGGTCAGACAGGGGCAGAACATAAAGGCCAAATCCAAATCCTTCTACATATCAAAAGTAGGGGAAGATTACAGTATGCCCTTAACATTATTTCTGGCCCAAACTAAGACTTCTGAATTATCATTTTGCAATTTTTTTAAAAACTAATTTTTTCACATAATCTCTATGTGTTTTTCCTAGATAAGCTCTAAGATATATCTCCTGTTGAGAAACATTTCCATCTAACTTCAGAGTGAAATATAAGCTTTACACAAACATGGAATCTAACTCCTGAGGGAACTCACCACACCACAGGGCAATCAAATCCAATCAATCTTAATCTTAACTTTGTCCGTATCAGCCTGAGAACACTTTGTCCTTCACCCCTGTGATTTTTCCAGGCAGCTCATACAACCACTCTTTCTCTCTGCTCCTCTCTCACAGCAGTGATATTTTCAGCAAAGCTTTTCCCAATGAGATGGAAGCAGTGAGCTTGATTTGCACTGCTACCAAGGATCTTCCTCTCAAGGATATCAGAAGCTGTTAGTGTTGGCAAGTCCAAAGTTCCAACAACTGTCTCCATATCATTTCTCTTCTCCATAAATCTCTCTTTGATCTTGAAATCAAGTAAGTTAAACAAATCAAGGTCTCTAGCTACTTTTTTTTTTTTTTCTCAGTTTTTCTCTGAGTTTTACTTGTTCTCAGGATTTTTAGCTAAAGAAAACACTTTGATATATAATCTCTCATGCTGGGCATGGTCCATAAAACAAGTTCTGTTTGTGTTAAAAATTGAAAGTCCACTCATTGCTTTCCATAAAAATAAAAATATTTCCTCCCCTAAAAAGCAATCAATGCAAAAGTAATTTACCAACAAAAAAAAAAAAAAAAAAAAAACTTCAATGAAAGTGAAAATACTCAATGCCTCAATGCTAGGAAAAAAACCAGCATCTGGAGCTTTAAGCTGTCTGATTTCCTGGCCATTCACTACTTGACTTTTTCTCTCTTCCTGTTTGAGTTACAGAGGTTTTAACCAGATCCTACCCAACTTTAGCCAAGCTGGCCTCTTCACCATTGATGTTCTGGCAATCCTGTCACTTAGAAATTACTACAGTCTACTAAAGAAAACACTTTGATATATAATCTCTCATGCTGGGCATGGTCCATAAAACAAGTTCTGTTTGTGTTAAAAATTGAAAGTCCACTCATTGCTTTCCATAAAAATAAAAATATTTCCTCCCCTAAAAAGCAATCAATGCAAAAGTAATTTACCAACAAGAAAAAAAAAAAAAAAAAATTTCAATGAAAGTGAAAATACTCAATGCCTCAATGCTAGGAAAAAAACCAGCATCTGGAGCTTTAAGCTGTCTGATTTCCTGGCCATTCACTACTTGACTTTTTCTCTCTTCCTGTTTGAGTTACAGAGGTTTTAACCAGATCCTACCCAACTTTAGCCAAGCTGGCCTCTTCACCACTGATGTTCTGGCAATCCTGTCACTTAGAAATTACTACAGTCTACAAAATTTTGGGATTCTCAGAAGAGCAAATACTAGCAGGAAAAACTGCCTTTTAGAGAAGTGCTGCAGCACAGGTGGAAATAACAAATGCACTGTGACTCAAGGCAATGACTGTGTGGGGATAGGAGAGGGTAGCGAGGGTAAGGGGAAAATCTGCAACAAATCAATGTTTTATCAATGTCCTGCTAAAAAACCTCCCAAGCTTGGTGCTTTCTTTCTCTGAATACATGGCTGAACTTTAGGTCCAGCAGAGCAGGCAGTGACTGTTCCCATGCTGCTATGCACTTCCTTGAGGAAGGAACTGACTGGGGAGTGTGAGGACAGACCCCAAGCACTCACCTGTCCTACACTCACTCCAGCCCAAATGCTCCCCATGCACAAGAGCTGGTGAGCCACAGCATGGCCACAGTCAGCAGCCAAGGAGGAGAACAGAAGGATAGGGAGGGGAAAGGTATTAGCTCATCTGTCTTATTTTCTTGGAAGTGCAAGCTGGTTTTCTATGTTTTATAGGGTTTTAAATATTTCTTAGGAAAGCAGAAACCTGCCACTGAACCCAGGCCTTATGGGTTTTTTACTGATAATTTTTTTTTTTTCCATTCTTCAAAGCACATCTCAACATAACTAATGGTACAGCACTACTCCTCCTCTCTCTTGGCATTCATACCTACAAGAGATCTACTGACAGTGTATTTATACTCAGTACTGCACTACAGCTTAGCCAAACTCAGACTTAGCTCTTTAGAACTCCTTGCTCTTCAGAACCTGTGAGAATTGTAATAAGGATATTTGCTTTTATTTTGCTTAAATTTCAAAATATCAGACTGGCAGTTTTAACAATACAATTACAGATGACTAAGTCTTTGTTCTGGTAGGTTTAATATATCAGAAATTCAGGCATACTGGATGCAAATGCATGCTGCAAAATAAAATTTATCATAACCCAGTTGCAAAGCTAGTCTTGGGTATTTTAATGAAAATTTGGAGACGTATCTTTAATGCTGGTCATTAATTCAATGTGAAGCCCTGACTGTGTAAGTGCCTATAATATGACCCATTCAAAATGCATGTTTTATAAGACTTCATGAAAAGGGCATCAAGCAGTGGAAGGAAGGGCAGAAACAGGCTGCCTTTGCTCTGAACCTTCAGGAGTAACTCACCAAGCCTTCCCCCAAAGCATCTGCACAGTTATGGCTTTGGGGTCACCAGATGTGCTTGAACCACTTCCTTAAAGCTTGCTAGTATGAATTTTCAAAAAGGAAAATGGGAAAAATATTATGCATTGAGCTGTTCTCTTCCAATATAGCCCCACATAGATGCTGCTTTTGCAACACGCTTCCACTGCAGGCAATAATTTATGTAAGTTAATACTGCAATAAAAACATACATCCATGCAGTTAAGGAACTTCATTCACTGCAGTTTCCTCTGTGGTCTGGATTGTGGCTAGCAAAGAGTTAAAACAAGAAGCATAAACAGATCTCCAGGCAGCAGAAAGCCAGCTTGCACTGCTGATTCATGCGTGGACTCCAAAAGGAACTGTTCCATCTTCTGCTCTAATATGTTAAAAGGTGGATGTGTCAGACATAAAACATAATCTGTGCTTTTGCTGTGGGCAGTTCCACTTGCAGGGCTCTTGCAGAAATCTTGTTACAATGGGTCTGCATTTGCTCTAAACCTTGCCTACAACACTGACTAGTCACAGAAAAAAGCAGCTTTCTCGTTTTGCATAGTTGTCAATAAGAATGGAAAAGGGAACAAACAGGGAGAGAAGCATCAGTGCAGAGACAAGAAGGCTTTGATTGGCTCAACACTTAGAGAAATGCAGGCTGTCCCTGCTCCCGTCAGGAGGCTGGAACAGGAGCTCCTGCCAAGCTCTGTACAACCAGTAAGTTTCCACTCTCTAGCTGCATGAGCACACATTTTTGTCTCCAGGAGGAATGTGCGATCATCATGTGAATAGGAATGGTGCAGAGTCCAAAGGGCTCCAAGCAGGACAACCACAGATATTGATGAAAACAGTGTATCTAGAGAAGTTGAAAACATCCCTGATAGGAAATGGACTTTGTTTATTAGGATAAATACAAGAAAGGGAACTGCTGTCAATTACAACAGCTCCAGTTCCAGGTCATGGAAGTACTTAGCACTGTACCAGTTTTCTGAAACCAGCTGGTTTTATCTGAAAGTAAATGCCAAGAAAAGAAGATAAACAATATGTCAGGTCAGATCCTTGTTGTCCCACTTCACTCTGAATTCTCTGTAAATTTAGAACCTCCAAAAAGTTGTCCTACTCTTTTCCTCTCTTATAACATTTAGTAACTTCACCCTTCTATATGGAAAACTGGAAGTTTTGGTTAAAATCCCTGCACCAAAACCTCGTTGTCACATTCTCTCTCTCTCTCTTTTCTTTATTTTTTGTTTTGTTTGGAGGGGGGGAAGGGGGGGTTTTGTTTGTTTGTTGCTTCATTTGTTTTTGGTTTTGTTTGTTTGTTGTTGGGGTTTTTGTTGTTGTTATAGGAAATTATTATGGCAGCCACCACAGTCTTTCTTAAAACATCTGTAGCTTTTTAATGTCCTGCACTGTGGTTCCTGTAGAAGCAAGAAGCTTTCAGCAATACCAGAAAAGTCTTGCCCAGCAGAATTAGTCTTGTAGTAGATGGCTCAGCTGAACTGACCTATGGCATGTAAGTATTTCACATACTTTGCCAGTTGTGTATTTCATATACAAATGCCAAATGCATTTTTGGGTGATAATTAAATCATTCCAAAGGTTACCACTCACTTCCTTCTGAAGTTCACCTTAAATATTGGATATCATCAGCACTATGATTCCAACCTGCTTGTCTGGAGCACTTCTAGTGAGAAACAGTATTTGTCTCTAGAGGCATTCCCTGATGCCCACAATGAAACACTACCAGTATAGTAAACCAGAGTAGTAAAAAGGCAATTTTGGCCCTGTTTTCTGAACACCTCTCAGTAAGAGAAGATGAGCAAACGGGCAGTCTGGAGGTGATTTGAAAACCTTCAGGGCTTCTTTCAGTTCTGGGATGTGGACTAGTTATCTGTGCTTAAAATCAGAAGAGCTATCTCACGTGTGGGGTGATAGTGCACACATGGAAACTGTGAGAAGCGAGAAGCCAGGCTCTGCAGGGGCAGCTCACACTGCTGTCATTGCTGTTCTGCTGCCACTGTCTGCACTCTCACAGAAGGACAGTGAGCTCCAAAGCAAAGAGCTAGTTTCTCCACTTAGCCCTATTAAGTTTGATCACTTAGTTCTGTCAAACAGTTCTAGTGAAGCATTCAAAGTGCTGCAGATCACTTGTGCCCAGTTCCCTCCACCTGATGCTACAGCAAGCAAGCAGGAGCCTGGCTGGTGTCTGTTCCCTGCTTTGCTGCAGAAGCTCAGCACGGTAGAAGCTCTAACCTCATTTTGTATAGTTTTTCAGTGCTGCAGCACAGGAAAGAAAAACATGGCATCTCTCTTCACACTAAGCTTTTCTGGGTGCTGGTAGGGGCAAGGTGCCATTGGGGAAATGGGAAGACATTTCAAGTGGTATAACCATTTCAAGTTTGGGAAAGAGACCACAAATACAAATCATGCAAGGTTCTTGAGTTCAGAATGGAACAATCTTCAAGTACTTCTTCACTATTTACTGCTTTATAGACTTCAATGCAATAAAACTTTTATAGTCAGAAAGCTAACACAAAAACAACCAATCCAAGTGAATTTATCTACAAATCCAGACATCTCTGTGTGAATAACCTTCAAAATCTTTCACTCAGCCTTATTCCTGACTGCAATTCTGTACACAAACCTCTCTCTTGGGTGAGGAAACATATGTGGCTCCATCCATCTCACAGCTGGCTCTGCCTTCTTGCAAAATTATTGTGCAGTATCCAGTGTAATGTAAGAAATCACCATCAACTACCAGAGTCTGTTGCCTTCTGGCTCATTTTTCTAATAAGGCTCCTGTAAATCCTCTGAACTACAGCCAGCTGAACGCATCTGTTGTTGAGCAGAACACAACCCCATAAAGAGGTACTTCTCTTCTCTGCAAGCCCAAGATCACCAGCTCTTGGAGTCAGAACAACCTACTTCCCAGTTCTGAGGACAAACCCCCTGCCAAAGCACTTCTCAACAGATGTTCTGATTCAGCACTTTCCTTTTCTGTCAAACAACAATCTCAGCAATGGCACCTCTGCCTGCTGCAGACATCATTGCTTGGGGCCTATGAAACATGACTGGGAGCCAAAATATCCACACAACAAAAACAGAGATAAAACCATGGTATTTATCAAGTCTATTAGATTACAAAACAGTGAAGGAAAAGAGGATATTAATAGTAAAGGTCAATGGATAAATATTGTAGTCTCACCCACCATAGAAAAGATCATTGTTGGCAAAGACACTTAGGAAATAGCACACTTAGGTCCCACTAGAGCCTGGAAGTGACACATTGAAGTTTGTTCAGTTTTATTCAAATGGAAGTATTTCCTCCACACACATGTGCATCACAGGGAGCTTTTGACTGTTGAAGTCATGCTAAAATAACTGAAAAAAAATTACTGGAAAATTAATGAGGCTGAAAAAAAACAAACCACTGTTTTCTCTAAAGAAGGTTTGGAAGGTGATATATTCACTCAAAATCTACACTCTCTGTTCTATGAAAGAAGTTTGAGCACTGAAGTTTTCACCAGCAATGTCTGAATTATATTGCTTATAAACACAACAAATGATTTGGCTGCTTCCTTTAAAGCTAAATTCACACTCCCATTTAAGAAAGGGAAACACTATTGCATTGGAAGAACCCTGCTGTTTATCCTGCTTTTAATTGATGTCTCCATTATCTGACCTCTCAAAAAGGCTACAAAAGCAAACACCACAGTACATGTTTGATTCACCTGCTCTCTCCCTGCCCAGGTTGATTTATTGATTGCAGTTGAAGATTAGCCAACACTGAAGTGCAGCTGATTACATTCTGTGTGAATTAGATTCCACACAGAGGAGTGGAGATTTCACACAGTTTGGGGATGCTCAGTTTTATTCCAGCTGAAATATTTCCTTCACACCCACACCCCAGTGCATCACCTCCAGTGCAGTGAGAGAAGTCACTTTATCATTAAAGCAAATTAAGGTGAGCCTCTATAGAGACTACAATGCCAAATTACAGCTAATGAATTCCTTGGAAACTGTAGTCAAAATAATGGATATATTCATCTGACCTGGTGGAACACAACCCTGTCTTTTGATCACCAAATAGTTTTGGGGGTTTTACAGACTGCTACCTAATTGCATATCATTAACATCATGGTATATGCTCCTTTCCAGCATTACACACCAGTCAGTACTGTTTAAAAATATATAAGCAACATCCAACTCCAGCTGTAATATTCTTTCTTCTAAAGCATGGACAAAAGTGAGAAAATTGTGGAGCTATATTTCTAAGCATTCTATCTATTTTTTCACAGAATTAGGCTGAGATTGAAAATAAACTTCCACAACAACCCACTGAGATATAACAAGCAAAAAATCCCCTATGTTTCTGAAATGGCACCAGCAGCTGGCAGTGCTGGCAAGTTTTTCATGCATAAAAATTCCAGGATATATTTGCCATCTGATTTTAATTACAGATCCTCCAGTTAGAAAATATCACTAATAACTACAAGCAAGAAATGCAAAAGAGAACAATTTTCAATATATCCTCACACCTTCAGTCTTTTCTATGACTAAGTGACTGAGAAAAAAAAATTGTATCTTGGACTTTGTCTAGGATGGAATTCCTAAAGGCAACCCAGAGAATTAGAAAACAAAAATCCCATCTGTTCACAGCAAATGTAATTTAAGTGACATTAAAAGTCTCACTTGTATCATGAACATTTGTTCAGATCTCAGGATTCCCACCTCACCCTCCAATAATTTAAATGTATCACTGCAACTGTTTCAGTAACTTTCTTGCATAATATGGAAAGAGGGGTCCCTGTAAAAAACATGGACCCTTTTTCTTGTACTGCTCACCAATGTATGTTGAAGTCCTTTTCACACCTAAATTTCAAAGGTGGTTTGAACACACTCTTAATGAGGGTTCCTTCAATAGCTTTTTTATAAAGTGTCAGCCTGATAATTGTAGGGGAGTTGAATTATAACCTAGAGGCCTTATTTCATTGTTTTTGTAAAAAACAGGAAGGCAGTGTTCTTATTGTGATAAATCCTTGGTACTTGTCAAGCCCTGTAAATAATACATTCTTAATTTAAGTTTATGTTTACCAGAAGGAAGCAGCAGAGATAATAACCTTAGATCCAACTCACCATTAGGTTACTTTTCTGGAATTAATTGTTGCAGAACAGCAAGTAATTTTTCCTCCAAATGTTACAAATTCAGATTTTTAAGAAGACAACCCCAGTACTGTTATTCAGTGCTTGTTCTATAAAAAAAATAAATAAAAAAGACCAGAGGTTAAAGTCATTCAAAGAGATCTTTACATATTGTTAAAATAAAAACCTGTCATTTTGTTACCAACATTTATCTCAGAAGCCCTCTATCAGTATCTCTACCACCATCCCAGAGATGCAGGGTCTACATATAAACCTGACAATTCCTTGAATGAAGTTGTAATGCTTCCCTCTTCCATCCTCCCGTAGATATTAGAATTGTCCATATCCATTTCTGAGGATTATTTCAACATCCAGAATGATGACTTTCATTATTTGAGTATTCTTATTCTTAACACCAACAAATTAATAAAGGACTCTGAAGGACAGTGGGAATGAGCAGTAGGAGCTGGGCTCCTACTCCTACTGCACCTTGATTCCAGTGGGGATGTCCCTTCCTTCCTCCCTCTGCAATGACAGATGGTGGTTAGGAAAGAGAGCTTGTTTTAGAGTAACTGGTAGTATTCTTAAAAAATATTACAACATCTGCTCTAAGAGAAGACAGACATAAGCCTCAAGTTACACAGCAAAGCTCCCCTCAGACTCTACTTCATGCAAAAGTATGGTCAAATATCTCAGAATTTCAACATTGTGCTCCATTCTGGATAAAATATAGTGACAAGCAAGGAATCAAACTTACACTAATCTGAACTCAGGACTTGTAGAAGACAGAAAACAAAGTCAGTACTGTACTGCACAGCTAGATTTGGGAACATTGAATTCTGTCTGGAGACACTTGAAGCACATGTGTATTGCACAATCTCACACAGGCTTGGCTTTGTGAACACATGGCAAACTAAAATCAAGATAAGATTCAAATATAACTGGAAGAAAGAATAAAGAGTGTATTCTTAGCCAGAAATTCTTGTATTTTGAGAGATAGAAATTGAAAAGATCCTTTTTAAAAAGAGAGACAAAATTTCATAGTATGATTACAAATAGGGGGCATGAAATCTAGGTCACCATTGACACTGGGTTATGCAGAACTTCTATTTCATTTATGGGAATAAATACGTTTTATCATGAAAATATAATAGATTGAAATTCCTCATCACTTCATGTCATAGGAAAAAATTAAATACAGTTCTTCCCACCACAGTGACTAACAACCTAACTCCAAATCCAGTCAAAATTTGAAATATTAGTTTGTCAAAGCCACCACCATCAAACCTCACTCATTACACATCACCAAAAACTGCTCTTTCCACATGGCTGATAAGATCAAAGTCATCCAAGCTGTGATTTCATCAAGGCTGACACATACGGCATGTTATGAATGAAACTACTTGAGGTTCTTTGTGCCTAAAACTCATCAAAAATGCATAGAAGATTTTGTAGAGTATTTTCAAAAAACTAGGGAAAGATAACTCATTGTGTTTGATTAGAGAACACTTTAAAAAATAAGTGAGCTTGTGCTTCACAGGAGAGGAAATAACAGCACTGACAAATCAAGAGTTACCAGGGCTTTATATCTGAGATGGTGGTATATCCCCAGAAATCCAGGGGATTTCACCTGCTTGACCTGATGCCCTGTCCCAGAATCATTACTTGCTCATCATAATCCTGTTAATTTGTTTTAAAGGTCAAGTGAATCCTTATAAGGATCCTTGAAAGTAAAGCATTCCACAATGTCTTGAATAAAAGAGAGCAACTTATAAGTGTTCCCTCTGGTTTTGTTAAACATCTTTTAAACTGGCATTGCTTTCACTGTAAGTAGGTTCTTTCCATTTCTTCAAGTGCTTTTTCTAGTCAAAGGCATCAGTTCCACAGGCTGTTCAGGGGCAGAAAATCAATTACAATCTGACCCCTTTTAAAAACCAAATAAACTTTGTTCCCCCACCATTTCTGGAAGTAAATGAGACTGTCAGAAGAATCTGGAACATAAGACATTTCCATAGCCTACAGGAAACACTGTAACTTCATACAATGAAAATAAAATCTGAAATAATACTTGCCCCATTAGGATAAACAACCTGTTGATAATACTCAACATTCTGCCTTTGTAGTAGCAGCTGATGTAACAGTTTTCCTTCTAGTTATGATTTCTACACTTCAAAATTGAGGCTCTAACTGAGCTTTGTGTCATATGCATAATATCCAGGAAACCAACTATACTGCGCAGCTACACACCAAAACTTTCACTGAATTATCTCTTGCAAAAAACAAACTCCTGACAATATTTCTTTAACTGGTTCATTAGCAATAATGAAGCTTATGTCTCTAATGTACACCTAGGTCAGCAAATTCCTTGTCCAGGCTTAGACAAGCTAGAGAAGTAACATCTCTTCTAGAAGGACATTAATTATTAAACCATATTTATCAAGGGAGAGCAGCAAGGTAACTCACTCCCTAGGCAACTGCCTGAAAACACTTCCACAGCCTCCATGCACATCTAGATAGATGTTTGTTGGGTTTGCTCAGTTGTCCAAAGCAGGCTGCTCACATGAAACACCAAAGGCCAGCACAGCCCAGAGAGCAATCTGTGCTGCTGTGATCCCTCTGCACTGGGACCCAGCCTCTCCCAGAAACACAACAGCCGGGTGCAGGCAGTAAGCACACTACTGCTAAGCTCCCTGGATTTGCCCACTCCATATTTGTAAAACCTATGCAGTCACACACTCACCTTTTCTAAATGAGTCACACTTCCCTCTGCCTTTTGATTAAAAAATAAAAGGAAGTTCTGTTTCATTTAGACGTGAGTAAATTTCTCAAATATTTGAAGTTTTTCACATCAGGAAATTTATCTCTTGAGCTATGGAACATTGTTTACACAGCTCTCTCAAAATAAGCTAAGGACAGAAGCCCTTGCTGTGGTGATGGGCTAAAACAGAACTGCATCTTGGATTCACACCTTTCAAAAGAGAGATGCCTTGACAAGGTAACCCACCCATCCTGCCACAATTTGAGACTCAACTGAGCATAGGGTGCATACAATACTAGAGAACTTTCATTCCACCCTCCAGATGCTGTAGAAAATTACATCACAGACTCTCACTTTTTCTTCTCTACCTCAATTTATTCATGACTCCTGGTGACTCTGCTAATGTTGACCTTTAGCTTATGTAGTATTTTACTGATTTGGTTTCTGTAGTTTATTGCTTTGACAGATTTTTTTTCAGCAGAAATCATGTCTTTCTTAGCCTTTATGTACCCAGTCTAAACAAAACAAATCTTTTAAGTGTTCCTTGATATGATAAGGCATCCATTTGGCAGATAATCTCAATCACTTTTCTGTACACTTGATTCTCTGAATAAATCAGCTGTAAAAACTGACAGCCTGTCATGCAAAGTGCTGACCACAGCTGTCATGAGGGCCAACTTACTCTAGTGAGTACCTGCATGTTCCTGACTGTAAAATCCATATACCACTCCCCAAGTCCTCATTTACATGGTACTGATATCCCCATCCCTTTTTTACAGATCAGCTGCTCCTCTTTTCTTCTTTCCCTACTTATTATCCTTTTTTCCTGTCCTCCTTTATTTTCTGAATATTACTTAAGGTACAGATTTTAGATAAACAGAGCAACTGAGCAATAGCCTTCCAAATATGTGTTTACAAATGTGTATTACAAAGGTTTTTATGTCCTCAAGGAACAGAGGCTGCTCCATTCTCAAGCAAAAGAAGGCCCACACAAAATTGTTTATCACACCCTCCCTGCTGGCTTTGTTGGTCAAAAGGTTATTTCTAAATCTGTCACTCATCTGTCCAGTGGTTTTGATTAAACATCTGTCTTGTCTCATTCTGCTTCCTTATTTGTGAAACGGTTAAAAATATAATAGTAAACAGATTAGTAGAAATGCATTGATAAAATCAAGGCATTTTTTAAATCTCTCAGAGTGGTCAGCTTTTGCTAGGATAGAGCAGATGTCTTGTACTTTAAACCATTGCACAAATTCACTTCTACCATTTCAAAGGGGCAGTACAAACACACTCATTTTGTTCACTTTCAGAATCAGCACACTTTATGAGCTAAAATATTCCTTGTAATATCTTGCTATGATTCCAGGTTCACAACGTAAAATATGTTCAACTCATGACAACAAAAATCCCAAATTCGCCATTCATTCTGGTGGTATTTATCACAGGAGTCTGAGTCACACAAGTCAGAAGGCAAGTTATTTATAGGACAATCTTAAGATTTTGGGATTTACATGTCTGAATTTCTATTCCCTTCATTGAAAAGCTCTGTGAACATACTAGCAGAGAGAAAAAGAGCAGTATGTGAGGACCAAGCCACCATCTCCCCTGTTTTGAACAGTTTATGGAAACAAACTAGATAAAATATCAGCAAAATTGTATTTAAAAGGGAGTAAAAGCCCCAAAATCCACTCCCCCCACAAAAAAAAAATATTATATAGACCTCATATAACATGTATTAAAGAAACCCATCCAGTTTCTTCCTTTCCTCTTCTAGAGGCTTACTCTAGATCTAAATTTAACCTTCCCACCTTCATTAGCAATAATGAAGCAGCTTGATTTCTCAGTGTCATCAACAAGCATGAGCTCAAGCCTCATTTCTAAGCCAGACATATCAGGAGATTACTGCTGGCTGTTTAACAAGCTGTACTACATCCACTTACAAATGTTAAATCAAATTGCTTTTAAAAATGCCTTCCATGGAACAGAAAATAATATGAAAAAAGGAAGCCTCAATCTCCCACTAGTCCTTTTCCAAAGCACAGAAGTTGTAATTTAAAGTCTAATGTTAGCCTGAGTTCCTTGTGAGAGCACCTCACTGTTTTTTTCCCCTCTTGGAGTAACAGCCCACTCACATTTTGCTGCTGCCAAGCCCTCGGGCTTTACCTTGCTTTGTGTAACAAGGTCTCATCTGAGCTGCCCCTACCTTTACCCATTCCAGTTTTTGATGTATTCCCAACACTCCATCCCCTGGAATTTACAACCTATGACAGTTCTTCAGGCACAGACAATTTGTGTTGGTACTAATTCTGGCCCTGAGACAGAACAGACGTTAAGCCCTGGAAAACTGTGACTTCCAGGGGGAATATTCCTTCTCCACTCCCACCCTGCTCCCTGTGCAGTGCATGATTACTCCATCTTATTCCATCAGAAAGAAACACAGGAGAATGTTACACATCCTCAGGAAAACTCACACCAAGTGCAATTACACAAAACATTACCTTGTGAAATTTAAAGAAAATATGGCATAGTCTCTGACAATTTCTCAGATTGTAAGAGCTGAGTTCCTAGAAATAAAAAAGATGCAAAGAGGAGAACATGAAGTTAGTGGTCACAGTTTTGTGAATAGTCTACATTCACTCACTCTTCTAGAAGCTCTTGAAGTATTACAAAGACTAAAGAAAATGAACATGAAGATCTTATTCATACAAGTCTAAGTACGTTTTATTTTTATTTAAAGTACCATTCACAGGCTCTTTTTTCCCCTGTCCAATTGATAAAGGGGGCGTAATTGGTTATAATATTTTAATAAATCACTTTTCTTTAGGTTACTTCCTGAAATGGTTCCTAGCTCCCTCCAATGGGCCAAAACACACTCTAAAGGGCTCTTTCTGACTATTTCCTTACTGCTGGAATTACTCATTTCAATGTAACCTCAATTGTACATGACTGTACTTTATAGCACGAACACAAATCTTACTTTCGTCAGCTCTCAGCCCCCCATGCACAACACAGTGGATATTGGAGATGTGGCAGACTTTCATATTTTCTTTTACAATTAAAACACTCAATATGCCCCCAAGAGCCCCACAACCACAGGACACTGAACCAGCACGGTATTCCACACATGAAACAAGGAATTGGGGTCCTATAAATGGGAGGAATGAAACAGGGTGTTGGAGCAGGGTGGGACGTGGATTAAAACCGTTAGCAAAACAAACTGTAAAAATTTCTGGCAAACACTCAAACAGTAATAGCTCTAAAGGCACTAATATAGACAGTGAAAACTTTTGGCAGACACACAGCAGGCAGTAACAGTTGTTAGCACACACACAGAAAAGAAACACTAATTTTATACTAAATAGGCAAAACAACACATACAACAATCAAACTCAAAATTCCAAGACCAAAACCAATAGGAAAAGTCATCAGACTTCATTCAGGACTCTAACCCCTTTGTACTTCTTTCAGGGACTCCAAACCCCTTTTTTGGGGCACTTTAACCCTCTGTATCTCTTTAGGGGAGTCCTATGTCACTATAACATCATCACATATGCACCAGAGCTAATTACATTGTATGATCTCATGGTTATTAGGCAGCTCTTTTGCACTACACTTGTGTCTTTCCAGTTTGGGGTTTGTTGGGGGTCTTTGATGAAGGCTTCCAGGGTCTTCTTTGCATTCAGAATTTTTCAACTTTGAGCATGTACAGTTACGGTGTTTGGTGTGTCTGGTCTTAACCAGCCTAAATTCTTTATTTTGTGGCTAACTGGCTTTGCACTTGCCAATTTTTCATTAGTACTATATTTCTCTATCTCTAAAGCTATCCACCTGGCGAGTTTCACCTTCTTTTTTTGTCTATTTAGCATTAAGCAACTAGTTCACCATATATGAGCCATTACATTGTATAAAGAACTATGATTCAGGTTATATAGGTATCCGGTTATACAGATACATAAAAAGTCATGATTTAGATTATTTTGGTATCAGGTTATATAGATACATTAAAAAATCATGATTTAGGCTATATTGATATCTTATAATTCAAGCTGTATAAGCACCTTGTAACTTTGATCTAAGTTATATAGGCATCACTTATCCATTAGTTTTTGAGGAAAACCAAGATGAAAGCCACTCCATGAGCCAGGATATTCCCTTCAGAAACACCCAAGGAGCAGTGTTTGGGTGCCTCTTTGGCATGATGGGATTGCTTCAGTAGCTGAGGGGATGACCCAGAATTCGGGAATAAGAGGAAACAAAGAACTAAGGCCACCACACACCTTACTGATGCTTCTGTTCTGGGGTGCTGAGGGCACTGGGGCTGTTTTTCATACTCTTTTCCCCACATTTTCTGCACTTGCTGGTTGCCACCTTCTCAGCCCGAGCGGGTACAACAGGTTGGAAGGGAACACAGTGGGGCATCTGGTCCCTCGCCCCTCTTCAGGCAGGGTCATCCCAGAGCACAGGGAACAGCGTTGTGTCCAGAGAGTTCGGGAACACCCGGGACAGTGCCCGGGACAGCCGCGCCCCACACGCAGCAGAGCCGCCGCCGCCGCCTCACGGAGCTCCCCTCAGCCCTTCGCTCGACCTTATGAGGCACCGCGGGCATGACGTCAGATGCCGCAGCCAACCGGCCTCTGTTTAATCGGGGGCGAGGAGGTTCGTTGCATATTCACGAGGCGGGCCCTGTGCCTCGCAGACGTCACGCTGTCGCAGCCAATAGCAGCCTCTGTTTGCGGGGTTCATGCATATTCATAGCTACGCACTTTCGGTACTGCAGCGGCCGCGGCGAGGGGCGGGCCTGGCCTGGCCCCGCTTCCCTCACGGCCCGTGTGCCTGCGGAGCCGCGCCGGCAGCGGGAGGCGGAGCCGGCCCGCCCGTATTTATGCTGAGCCCTGCCAGGAGCGGCGCCGTGAGTGTGGGGCGGAAGCGCCCGGCACCTCCTTCCTCCCGCCCGGGTGCAGGCGACGAGGATGAGCCAAAGAGACACCCTGGTGCATCTCTTTGCTGGCGGGTAGGTGAAGCCCCGGGAGCTGCTCCTGCGCTTTCCCGTTCTCCTCCCTGGGCTACGGGTCTGGCCGCGCTCCTGTGTCTGCCGCCGGCTGGCCTGGGGGTGGCGGCGGCCTGGAACGGCTGCCTGAGGACATCTCGGAAGGGCTGCGGGGGCTGCCCCGCTCCTCTGTGCCCGGGGGGCCGCGGGGAGGAGAGAGCGGGCCGCGCTCTGCTTCCCGCCCCGTGCCCTGAGGCCTTTCCGGGCCGCTGCGCGCGGCCGGGCCCGGCCCCGGGTGTTGCGTTGTGTCACGGGTGGAACGCGGGCCCTCGGGGAGGCGGGGGTGGAGGCTTCCCGTAAAACCAGCCCCTCTCTCTGATCGCAGTTGCCGGGTTTGTCCCTTCTCTGGCGTTTTCGTGGAGAAGCACGCAGGGCCCGCCGTGCGTGGGCTCCCTCCCCGCTGTAGGGAGCGGCTGCCGGGACTCGCTGTCGGCCTCGCGGGCTGGCAGTGCCCGCTGGGCACGCTCTGCCCGGGGGCCGCTGCATCCATGGCACGCCTTTTAACGCTCCGGTGTGTGCTGCCCTTCCCTACGGGCCTGTGGCACACGCAGCTCTCCAGCGACAAAGGCAGAAGAAATGGGAGGGAAGAATGTACTCAGAAATAAAGATGTAGCCTTGGTTAGGTTTGAGGTAACTTTTGTATCTTCGCAGCTATTAAAGAAGTTTCAAAATGTATGTTTTTAGGATTCAAAATGTATGGGCTATATTCCTGAAGCCTGTGGTCCTTCCAGGGGTAGGGTGGGAAGGGCACGCAGCCTAAAAGGGAAAGCTGCGGGTCCTTGATAGTTTGTTTGGGTAGTGAGCGTGACTGTTGAGAAGTGATAGAGGACACTCCTTGCATCCCATGAGAGAGCTTGGAGCTGTGATTTCCCTTTGTGCTCCTCACGGACAAAAATGAACTTGCTGCTTCTGGACTGAGGTGTTTGAGGTGGAAAAATAGTGATTGATTCTGAGCAAGTCTGAGTGACTTGGACACATGTCAGAACTTTTTCTACTTCTGGCACGCTTTGAAGTATTGTACACCTGATCTAGTGCCTGTGGGGGGACTTTTTCATCCCCTTAATTTCTTGCGCCCTGTTTAAGAGGAGAGCAGTTATGCAGCAGGATGGCAAAGATGTAGTAGTGCATATTCTTTCCTGCAGACTTTGCATCCTTGCAAGCATTCAGAAAAGCAATAGCAGGAGATCAAGAAAAAATCAGAAGCTGCTGCAGAGGGTCCAGTAGAGGGCTACAAATATGGTGAGAGATCTGGAGCATCTGTTTTATGAGAACAGACTGGGGGAGCTGGGCCTGTTTTCTGGTCGAGTCTGAGAGGGGTTCTCATTAATGCATGTGAATATCTCAGAGAGGTGCCGGACTTTTCAGTGGTGCCCAGCAACAAGACGATGAGCAAAGACTATAAACTAAAACACAGGAAGTTTCACCTCAACATGAGGAAGAACTTCTTTATATTGAGGGTGGCAGAGCACTGGCACAGGCTGCCCAGGGAGGCTGTGGGCTTTTCTTCTCTGGAGACATTCTGACCCACCTGGACATATTCCTGTGTTACCTGCTCCAGGTGGCCCTACCTCAGCAGGGACATCAGACAGTATGACCTGCAGAGGTCCCTGCCAGCCCTAAGGATTCTGTGAGTGGTGCCTGATTGTAGCCCTTCAGCTTGACAGCTCTGCACAGGGGAGATTACTGAGCAGAATTGTGCATTATGTGAGAAACAGGTTTGTAAACCTCAAACTTGAGAGCAGATGAGGATTGCTCAGCTCAGTTTGCACATTCCTATTTATTGCAGAGTAGTCTGGTCCATGGGTAGCGCTGGCCAGCTGGGTCAGGGGTTATGCTGTGAGGAAAAGGGTGAGTGTGAGCCACATGTTTCCTGTAACCTTAGTTCAGCCAAGCTAACACTGTGTATTTGGTCACATTTGGCAGTAGAAGAGTTTTTTGGGGTCATCTCATGACTTTGCAAGCATGGTGCACTGCAGATCACCTGAGTGATCTTTAGTCTTCAGTGAAACTTAGAGGAAGGAAGCTTTGTAGCTTTGTTTGCCTTTAAGTTGCACCAGAGCCTCTGTGGAAACAACATGATTATCTCTATCTGCTGATGCCTTTTTTTTTTTTTTTCCTCAGACGTTCAAGTTCATTCTTCAGTTCCTGCTTTCTGTAATGAAACTTTGACAGATGACATTGCTGGTTTAGTAACATAAGTGGGACTATCCTGGGATTTCTCTGTAGCTGCCTAGGCTGTATGGGCTTTTTGTGTATCTTCTCTTTTTGTCCCACTTAGTCAAACAGCAACTGTTGTTACTATAGACATTATGTAGGTAGTAAAAACCCAGGTGCTACTTATTCAAGGATGCAGTTGAACATTCTTCATTCTTAAATTAAAAAGCTGTGCGATTGAAATGTAGGATGTAGATGAACATTTTTAGTTCAAGTAGTAAGTTATGGCTGTGTTTTAAAAAGTAATAGGAAACCTTAATGTTTTCCTTTATAGAAAATATTAATATGTTTTGAATGTACTGCCTTGCAACCATACAGTGAAAACTCATGTGTTAGCTACAAAAATAGTGTTCAGGTTTTCCTGATTTATTCTTAATTTCCAAAAAGCTTATGACAGTAATTGTGTATCATAGAAGCTTCCATCAGAGCAATGAACTTGTGTGAGTGTTGTTTCCTCAGCAAAAGGAGGGGCTTGGGTTAGGAGGTAGACAGCTGCTTTTCTGACTTCACGCTTGGATAGTCTCAGGTTTGCTTCTTTGCTCTTGGTGCTTCTTGCAGTATTTTGGCTGTTTTCTAATTTAATGTGTGAGGAAGTATAAGGGAGGAGCTTCTTTATCTTGATTATAGAAGTGTCTCAAATTGGTCTGTAGTTGTAATCATACTCTGCCTGACAGAGGTTCTTAGCAAATCCCTACGGTGGCTAAAACAGTTAAGATGTAGATGATGTATTTACCATAAGTGTTTGAATTCTCAACAAGATCAGACTCTGCTGAAATGTATGAAGGAAAGGTAAGAGACCCTTGGGTTTTTCTGATTTCAGCAGATTGTTAATAATGTGTAGCAGGTATTGGGATGATGGGGGCTTTTTTACACCCTTTCAGGAAAGAGCCCCTTGAGCCGTAACTGAGTTGCCAAGCATTCAGCTCCTCTCTGCCCTAAAACACATTAGTGGCATAACCCTGGATGCATTTCAGAGCAAGTGAGGAGGTTGGTGCCTTTCTGCCCAAACTTGAGGTTGTCTTTATATTCAGATACACTTTTGTGTAAAATAAGACAGTGTTTGTTTAAAGCTTGGGGTTTGCTCCATGGGGTTACTAAATTGCATGAAAATTGCTGTCAGTACTTGAGAAACTGTGCCATTGGTATTTTTCTCATGTTTCTTTCTCGATGCTTTGAGCTGTTTTCACTTAATACAAATTTTATTGTAAATATTGATTTACCCCATCTCTTAATAAGAGCTACACTGTTCATGCTGATGTTTGTTTTGGATAATGGAACCCAGTGATGCTTGATCCCCTGCTGGTGTTTTTCCTGTTTTCACTTGTAAGTTTCTATGTGGCAACACATCGGGGGATTTTATTTTTACACTGTTCATTACACACCACAAGTTTGGTTAGTATTTGTAGTTTATGGATGTGAGTTTAACTTGCACTAAGTTTCAGCAAAGAAACATAATTGGTGAGTAGAGTGATTAAGGGTTTGTGGCTGCTAGTACTCTAGTTGAACAGTAGAAAAACCCGGAAATTCAGGATTAACAAATGCTGTTTCTGAAAGCTGTACTTGCTAAAGCCCTTCTATACTCTCTGAAGACTGATAATATAAATGTAATATCCAAAGCTGCAGCTTTGTTGATGTGAAAGCTACTCTGGTTGCAAGGCATCTGCATGAAACTGCTGAGAGACTTGGGACCTGAATTTGCAGTAACTGATGAAGAGAGAAAAAGTTCTGTTCTCTTTGTAGGTGGCTTGGGTACTTTTTTTTTTTTGACAGAATTTTGAGCTCAGTTTACGTGCTGTTTCATTTGACAGCCAGTGTTTGCATGGAACTTTCATTTTTGTACAGGAAAGATAAGTAGCTGGTAAAATACATGAATTAATGTAGACCCAAGATAACAGGGTCAAGCTTTATCTTTAAGTCTTTGAGGCTATGGTTACAAACCTACTGTGAAAGGTGAATCTGAAACTAGCACTAGGCAGCCATGGCTTTTGTTTTCATAAAATACATTATTATCTCAAGGAAGTAAAAAAATGTGTACTGACAGTGTGAGTTGGAAGTCAGGCTACACTGGCGTTTGGAATATCAGTCTGCTTTAGAGCATTTCTAGACAGTCCAGTGGCTGAGTTTGAGACCCTCATGCATGCTGGGGGTACTTGCAGGGCTGGAGGGTACCAGTAGAAGACACTTAGCTGCTCTGGACAAGGGCAGTGACTCCTTAGCAGGTACCTTAACCTTGCAATAAAAAAACTTTCTTGTGTAGCCATGTCTGGAAGGAGAACCTGGGATCTGAGTGCCAAACAGGTTTAGATTTTTGAAGCATGTGTGTCTTTTTTTACTTGGAGTGTCACACAAATAATGCAGATGTGTCTGAGGAAAATGGTTGTCAGAGCTGTACCTGTTGAAAGTTAGCAGAATTTAAAGCCCAATAGTTCCAGATTTGTTTCTGTTAAACCAGTGAGATGATGGTCTTCTAAATCTCCAGCTGGGATCAAATTAAATATGTTGTGGGGTTTCTTCTGTTGTATTTTTTTTTTTTCTTTTCAGTATATGCTTTCTGGAGAAGAAATGTTCTCCATTGCCATCTTCCTAGATTCTTCTGTCCAAAAGTTGTCAAGTAGACAACTGTTCTTAGTTTTATTGTTTTTCTTTTAGATTTGCTGTGATCCTGCAGATGATAACAACATCTTGTGATGTCCATGTGTCTTGTTCCACTGAATGTGACTTTTCTTAAATTGTACAAGAAGGCTCAAGTTGAAGTTTTAATTCTCTAGCTTGACTGTATTACTAGTGGGGTTTTAGTCTTTCTTTTTTAACCTATGTATTTATTTTTGTGATTCTACCTACTGATTTCTGCTTTTCTCCCTTTCAAATTACTTGGGGCCTACAGGTGGATTCTCATATCCTTTTATGATCAAGGTATTTTTGCTGAAAGTCAGCTTTGCAAATTTTTTTTTTACACTCACATGGTAAAGGTGAAGAAGAATTGTAGTAAACATTGATTAGAGGCAAATATCACATTTAGGATAGGTTAGATGAGCAAGTGGTCTTCTGAATAGCATTCACTGGAAATGCAGTAAGCATTCAGACATAGGAGTGTCTCGGGTCTTGCCATTCTTCACTTCCCATTTATACTGTGTCAGCAGGAGTGTGTTTGTTCACCTACTTACTCTAGCAGGTGAAATTCATCTAATCCTGGAGAAAAAGTTACACATTAGTAAATGTTCCTACAGGTCACACTTGTTGGGGCCTGGTGCATGCATTACTGGAGAAACTCAAGCCCAGAGTGGTTTTAGAGAGTAGAAATTTCTGAAGTAATTTACAAAATCCCACCTGCATTGTTGAGAAGAAGTCTCATATTTTTTGAACTGTTAAAAAAATGTTTTTCTGAACTGTTCTAGTTGCTAATTTATGTTAAACCGCAAACTAAAAGTATTCCCCTTAATTTGAACCAGTGAGGAGGGGAGCAGGAAAGGTGGCAGCAATCTGCTGGCAATTTACAGAGCACTTGTTGTAGGGTGGACCTGGTGGCTGGCTGTTAATGACCTGCCAGGACTCGAGCACAAAATTCTAGCTGTCTCTGGTGGTATTCCCAGTAGTGTCTTAAATAAGCAAGGCTGGAAATACACTTCTTAAGTAAAATACACTGTCCTTGATGCTGTAACAAAACAGCTGCTATGCTTCTTAAAAGTTGCTTATTTGTACAGAGTGCATATTTTTAATTGTTTTTCTTCTTTGTTTACCCACAAGTTCTGTTTACTGGGAGTTTTTCGTAAACAGATTTTTGTCGAGCCTTGAGGTGTTTATCTTAAAGGTCAAGTGAAATAGACAAGTCAGGGTAGTTACTGGATTATGCCTTTGTAATTCAAACTCAGTGGATCTTGTGACCATTGAGAAAGTTCTGGTTCCTCAACATATCAAAACATTTCTTTCGCTGCTTCAGTTTCAGATGTTGTCTCTCTTATATGGGGCGTTTTGAGGGCTGGGAAAGTGATGCGTTACTTTGACAGAAGTAGGAATTGGGGATTTTGCCAAGACTCACAGAACCACACAGCACTGTAAACTTCTTCGCTTTCTTCAGCTGTAAGAAGAAATTTGAGATCTTGAAGGTCAGGGACAGAGAAGAAGTTTAATTCAAACTATCAATAGTTAGTGGAAAACATTGAAAATATTTTTGGGTTCACTGAAGACCTCTTAAATTGTTTAAGAAAAGCCTAACGAAGGAAACACAACAGCAAGAAACTGCCAAGTTTCTGGCAGAATGTGGTGCAGGAAAAAGCTCTTAAAGGGAGGCAGGTGCATCTGCTGCTTTAAGATGCATGTGAGCATGGTGCTGGCTGCTGTTGTGTCTGCTGGCTGTCACTGACCAGTGCCTGCTGCAGCCAAAACAGCAAGCACAGAGTAGCTGTGTATGGGATTCCAAGTGACCCCCGTGGCAGGGAGAAATGACGAGGAGGACTCCATTTTATCAGAAGGCTAATTAATTAATTTATTATACTATATTATTCTATATTATATTTCCTCTATATTACATTACATCTAAACTGAATCCAATTACCAATTCCCTTCAGGTAAGCAATCTTCCACAATGCATTCCACTTGTGAACAACATAGGAGCAGTAAATGAGATAAGAATTGTTTTTTCTTTCTCTGAGGTTCAGAGAATGTGAATCCCAGAAATTATCCTTTGGAAGTTGTGCCTTGCTTTTCTCTGTGAAGAGAAATGTGGCTACAGCTGTGTATCAGCCCCCTTCCCCAGTAATCCACTGCTGAGTGAAGGG
The DNA here is from genome assembly GCF_017590135.1 of Pyrgilauda ruficollis. NCBI lineage: Eukaryota > Metazoa > Chordata > Aves > Passeriformes > Passeridae > Pyrgilauda > Pyrgilauda ruficollis. Next base: position 6,786,289 of record NW_024525045.1, read on the forward strand.
TGTCTGCCCATCCGCCCTGAATGTCTGATAGAAGTGCTGCAGTCAGGCATTGTGATTTGGGTGTGGTGCAGGGGAGCATGCAGGGCATGATCTCCAGGTCAGTGTTAATCTTCAACTTTAGAAAATGTTTCTAAACATGGTGTAGCGGGGGGGAGAGAGGGTAAGGGCTCCAAACTCCAAGCCCTGTTCAAGAATGCAGATCAAGGTTTTTTTGTCCTCGTTTCTTCCCTACTTCCATAGCATTTATCTCATTAATATAAATCATACCTTGTGCTTTCTCTTGTGATTACTGTTGCTTGAAAACAAGCAACAGTAACCTTGTGTAACCTGTCCAAAATAAATGCAGAAAAGTTTTCAAGAGTAAGTTCGAGAACAGAAATGGAGGAGCTGCAGGAAAGGAAGTAAACTCTAAAGCCAACTTCCTTCATTGCCTGCACAGGCATGTTACCATGGAGTGGGGTCTGACTTGAACTGCAGGAAACAGACAGCTTTCTGTCTGTCTCAGAGCTTTAGAGCTTCAGTAGCTTCAGGTCAAATTGTTTTGGGAGCTGACCAATGTGTGCTTCTCATATGCTGTTCGTGCTTTGAACCTTCACGTTACAGGCTCTTACTGTTTCCAGCCCTGGCTAAAATAAATATTAGCATGTCTACTCTCTTTCTGCAACTCTTAAAATAAGTCTATTTGTAGCTTACTGTTAGAAGCAAGTGAATTGCTCATTCAGAGCAGGCTGCTCTCATGTCTGTGTCAGGCTGGAACTGCATGTGTGCAGCACACGCTGAAAGACTGTCTTTCATCTTCCTGTGATAACACTGTTTTCCAGACTGGCAAAGAAACTCGATATCTTACCTCAATTAAACCTTGAAAGAGAAAAGACCTCAGCCTAATGTTGGAGCTAGGGACCGGCAGGATGCCTTTAGGCTTAGTAATGGGATACCTCCAGGTCACTGGGTTTAAATGGAGTGTTAAGTGAACATCAAACTTCTACTTGGCACCTCTCAGTTCAGTTCATACAAACAGATTAGGTTTGTAGGATGCAGTGCTGTATTTTTGATATTCTCTGTGGTAGAAGAGAGTCATCAGACTACCCTCCTATAAAAATTTATAGGATGTCTTAGCTATTACTCCTAATTTGGACTGAACTCTCCTTCTCATTTTGGAAAGCATTTTAAAATTACTTGAACAGGCTTACAGCTTATTATTTGGGGGTGTTTGAGCTTCTTGTGTTAGAAAAAAAATAGCTGATAACTATCTTGTCAGAATCAAGCCCTTCTAGTTATGTATATGTTATTATATTTATATTTATTGGGGAAGCAAATATGGGCCCTTGGACTTTAGTACAAATCGTATTTATGTGTTAGTGGATTTCAGACTGAGCTGTAGTTAGTATTAATACTTGAACTGAGATCTAGTTTCGCTTCTTTGGGTTGGATTGTTTGTTTGTTTTTTAAAGGAGATAGGTAGTGTCCTGGCCATAGTTTTAAGAAGAGTATTTAGCAATGTTAAGAATACTGATCTCTGGAAAGGTTCAAGAGACTGTCTTGGAGCTCAGAATTTGTGGATTTGCTATTTTTCCCTCCAAGGCTGTAGTTGCAGAGCTAGGACTGTAGATATTAATAACCGAGTTCTGAAGAAGCCCAGGAAGGCTGTGAGCAGAGCTGGGCAGGGCAGAGTGTTCTGGCTGTGCTGTGGTTGAGCAGAAGGGCAGGAACTGCTGTCAGCACAAGTTGTGCATGGCTTGCCTTGGTTTGCTCTCAGGAGTGAGAGCAAACTGAAGGAAAGCCAGCAAGTCTTCACCTGGTCAGCCACCTGAGCTCTTCTGGCTTTGCAGTTTGTACTCTACAGTACTTGGTCTGCCTTGCTGAAGTGGGCAGAGCTAGGGAAGCACTTGGACCATTGCTGCTTTCATGGTACAATGACCAAAATACAGTTGGGCTTTTGAAGATGTTACTAAATTGCAACACCACAGACATGACCAGTTTTTACACATAGTCCTGTGTGCATAGTGCATAAATCTTTTCTGCCCTTAGGGATTTTTGGCACCTTTTTTGTGGTCAGGAGCATATTAAACATTAAAAAAAGGGTAAAATTTATCATAAGAAGTTAAACATTGAAGCTACTGAGCTACTTTCCAGAACTGATTTGAACAGTGTGTACTATGCACCTTCACTACGTTTTGTCTGTTTAAATTTTCACTTCAAGTTGTGGGGCTTGCAGACTGACTTAGCAGCTTGCTTGCCTTCAAGGGTGAATAACTGTCATTGTCACAAATATTTCCACTGGTTCTTCACTTTTTGTAGTGGAACTGTGTTGACTATAATGTCAATTCTATGTGAATGTATCCTTCGGTTTCTTTTTCTCTTAAAAACTTGATTGTCCTGTTTATCTTTGCAGATGTGGAGGTACTGTTGGTGCAATTCTGACATGTCCACTGGAAGTTGTAAAAACACGACTGCAGTCCTCTTCTGTGACTCTCTACATCTCTGAAGTTCATCTCAACACTCTGAATGGTGCTACTGTCAACCGAGTAACCAGAGTTTCTCCTGGACCTCTCCACTGTCTGAAGTGAGTGTACCTGGCGCACTGGGTTCATTTTGGGAAGGGAGGAGATCAAAATCTGTATAAAAAATTCAGACTTATATCTGCCATGATGCTACAAGAGCGTGATTTTCCATATTTTGCCTTTTAACTGTGTTTCCAATTTTTTGAATGTCCTTCATGCTTGAGTTTGTATGTTGAAGTAGCCAGAGCATATATGCCTTGTACAACTCACAGCTCCAGACTGCATCCCCAAAATTCACTAACACTTAAGTGTTTAAGTGTCCCATTTTCATCCTGAAAAAGTGTTAGTGTAAGACTTTTTTAACTGTTTTGTGTCCAAATCATAGAAATTACTGAATATGGAGGCAATTAAAATTAACTCACTTTCTTAGTCTCTTTCAGCTTTCACCACCCACACAGTTTTTGCCTTTGAATATCTTCTGGTGGATGTGTGACTTCTAAAATTCTTTTAGAGCTAGTAAGAAATAGCTAAGGCTGGCTTTTGCAGTGATCTGTGTTGTGTAGTGCCTCACTGAGTAGGGGATACCTCTCCTTGTTTGCAGTGCTTGTGTAGCTCAGGAGCCAGCAGGAAAGTCGTAAGGCTACAGTTAAAAGGCTTGTATGGCCCACAGGACATGGCAATGGACTGTGATAATAAAAATACATGCTTACAGGACATAGTTATTCTTGGTTAAAGTACTAGGGCTGTTTAGTGGGGAAATTAAACTGGGTTCCTTTGTCACTGTCATGCCCCTACTGTCATTAGGTATTTTTTGACTCATAGTTGTCAGATTTTGATTGTGTCATAGCAAATTCCATGCAGTGCTCAAGGCTCACATTACTCAGTCTAAAAGCAGAGCGATTCAGGCAAATTATGTCAGAATTTCAGTGAAATGACTGCTGTAGAATCACTTCTGCATCTTAAGCATCAGTGGAGGTGACTTGAAAGGCATCTCTGTCAGGAAACAAACTCAGAAAAACAGGTGACTCTATTCTCTGGCAACAAAAGCAAAATTCTTTTTTTCTCAAATATCTGTGTTGTATGTCATATTACATTTTCTCATCATTCATGTTGCACAATTTAAACCTGGGGTCTTGCTAATGGAAATCTCACCAGCCTCCCAGTGCAGGCTCTCCATGTGACATAAAGTCAGTTGGGGCTGTATGGAGTACTTTCCTGCTCTTCCAACCATGGATTTGCCCTTAACGGGCAAATAAACAAGTGCAGGCCCTCTGATCTGCTCTTTAATGCAAGAAGTTTGTGTTTTATTTTCAGTGCAGCCTCTGGCACTCCTCCAGTTGGTGTCTGAATGCAAAACAGCATCAGTAACTACCTCCATGATAATCCTGTCTGTTGCAACCTTTCTTTAGCTCTTTGCTGCCCTGTAAAATTCTGGGACTGTAGATCCAAAAGAAGCAACTAGACCTGGTACACTTCATTCCTAAGTTTCAAAGACCCTGAGATTCCTGCTGCTTTGAATACATGTGTACCTATATGAGCATATATACATGTGTAACACATGATGTGGTAGTAGTGTTTTAAGTGGATACAGATCATGTTAATTGGGTTCAGCATGGCAAGGCATAGAAATGCTTTCATGATGACAGACAGGTCCAAATAATTTGTATTTCCAAGGTGTCTGAGTGTGTGTTCAGTATTCCAGTTACTGCTGTGGAGCAAGGCTGCCCATATAGTGAAAGGATAGCTGATTGTTATGGACAAAAAGCTGGGATGTTGGTGGACACATTAAATGTCAGTATTCCTAAATAACAGTGGTAACTGCAGAACCACTGGTTTATATTTGCTTAGTGGAAGCAAAGGTAAACTTTTAGTTTGATTTAGCAGCAGAGCAATGGTGAATCAGCACCATTGAAATCAGGAAGTCAGAATAGGCTTGGAATCTCTTTTAGTGCTATAGATTGCTTTCACTTGTTTGTTCCGATAGTAAATTCCAAACAAAATGGCCATTTATACAAGGCTTTATTGAGTAATTGACTTGTCATTAACCTGCACGGTTCTTTGAGGAAGAAATATATAGAACTATTTGTGTGCATTGGCCAATGCTTCTAAATCAGTAAGCACAAGGTTCTGTTTTGTAGCATCTGGGAATGTAGTTAAGAATTAACTTTAAATCTGGTTCTAAAGTAATTGCTAGAGCAATTTCAGGTAATGGGATGCAGATAGTCTTTGTTTCTGTTCCCATGTCCTACCATACTTTTTAAAATACCAATGTGATTAGCATCTAGATTGTGGGGCAGACTGATTTCACTAGAACTGAATATTCATGCATAGTCTCTTACTGTGCCAGGGTACCTTGGTGCATAGGTCTTCAGCTCTTCCTAAAATCCCCAACTATGTGGGATCCATAATGCAAAACCAAAGGACTAATAATGCCTTATTTGAAGTCTCACCTCGCTGTTTTTACCATGTTTCCTGTAAATTCCACAAATGTGCAAGGTTACACCCTGCTGTCACCCAAGCAATCTTTCCTGATCTGTGTTTATAGTAGACATGGTACAGGAGATGTGAGGACTCTGCTGTGGCTGTGACTCTGCATGGGTTGCACTCCTGTCTCAGTTACTATCAGTGAATTACCTTGCATGGGTAGGTTAAGGATTATCTTCCCTGCAATGAATTAAAAGCCAAAAAACCACTGGCTCCACAGCCCAGCAGCAGTGCCTGGTTAGGAGCACACAGGCAGCAGCTCAGAACTGATAGGAGGGAATCCCTACCAGCCTCTAGAAGGGATCACTTCTCACTTTGAAGTTTTCAGGTTTCTTTTGCTATAGTCAAAATAATCACCATGTCTTAAAGAATAAAGCTAATAATGGGCTTCTAGTTGAATCCTTAAAGGATTTCAGCATTTTATGGGTATGAGAAAGGCAGGATAAATAGAAAAACAGCCTTACAGATACAAACTTCTGCCGTGAAACTTAGTGTCCTGTCAGAGTCTTGTGGAATCACACTGGGGTAGCACATGCAAAGCCGTGTTGAGGTCTCCCTTTGAGAGGAGAAAATAATAAATTGCCAAACGTGTCCCTGGCTGGGTGTCATAGGCAGTAGAGCAACATCTTCCAGGATCGCTCTCAGACAGCAATGACTGAGTGAAACTAGACTTCTAACGTCTCTTTCTTTCCTCTCCTGCCTTTTGCTCCCTGGCCCTCCCACTCAAAAAAGTTCACAAACATTGGGAGCTGAATGGTGGTGAAAGGAATGTAGTGTAGAATGAAGTATTTTTGCCTCCTGAACAATCTACAACTTACATGAATGGAAACATTTCCATGCTTAGTATTTTCTCCCTGATTCAAGGACACTTTCTTTAACTTTCTAACAGACAACTCTGTATGTGTATGTGTTCCTACATACAAGTTAAGTCTGTATTGAGATCTCAAGTCTTATTTCTGCATTTAGTTTATGGTTTTCATGGTATTTTGAGCAATAATGTAATTTCTTATGCTGATTCTAGGAAATTATTAATTTTCTTTGTGGTATGCACTGTATTATTGCCAGTAACTATGAAAGTTTTTCACGAGGTAGTTTTGGTGGTTGGTGCATTCCTGAATTTTGCTCTGAGTGTTACAATATTGTATTCTTGTTTTCTAGGATGATCTTGCAAAATGAGGGCCCTCGTTCTCTGTTCAGAGGGCTGGGTCCTAATTTAGTTGGCGTTGCTCCTTCCAGGTAAATACAAACATGCACAATAAATGAAATACATTAAGGGCTTTAATGTGTATTTGAAATAAGTCTTGCATCTGCAGTTGTAAATACTTAATTAGCAGCAAGTAACCTTTGGTTCCTGGGGTAACTTTCTGCCTGAGGAATTGAGCCATTTATGTACTCTAGAACTCCAGCTCTCAGCATTTCCCATCCTATGTGCTATTGTAATAGTATTTACTGTTGTGTACTATCCCTTAGGCAGGGTTTTTGTCCAGTTAAAACAAAATTAAGTAATTGCACATGTAAACTACAAGGTTGGATAATGGAAAATACAAAGGTAGGCTTAGCTTTCAGTTAATTCATCATGTTCAGGAAGCAATTATGTGATTGTTGCCTTAAAACACTGGGCCTGCCTTCCTGAGTTCTGGTGAAGCACAGCCTGGTGCTCCCTTGCAGGAGGAAGCCTGTTATAAAAAGGGTGAGACACTGGGTAGGAGGAGAGACTCGCCAGCTGTCCCAGGAAAAACAGATCCAGCAGTGGACTGGGCCCCAAAGGGTACTGGGGCAGTGCAGGGCCAAGGATGTAAATCTGATCTACTTGGCACTGGTGTTGCTGTTGTCTGTTGCTCTGCATCAGCACAAATACTCCAGTTCCTCAGCTGGTGCTGGCAGAGAGAGAGCACAGTATGCCAGAGTTTGAGTTTATCCTTACATAGAACTGTCAGCTGAAGTTCAGTCCAAAAATAGGAGAATACATGGGAAGAGTATAAAACAGAGCTGTGTAAAAGTAATATATTGCTTAGGCCTGGATGAGGATACTGGGAGTTGTTTCCTGGCTCTTTTTTTCTTTTTCTTCTCTCTTTAAGAGAAGAGCCTTTATGCAGAGGGAATATATTCCACAAAGGTTTTATTCTTTCCTTGACTTATTCCCTTGCTTTTGTTTATTTGTTTTGTTTGAAGAGAAAACATTCCTATCTCCTGCACACTCAGCTGGAGATTATCTTAACTTTACTGGTTTGAGGTATTTGGATGTTTCTGAAAAGTAACTACTAAACTGAACTTTGGCTCTGATGAGGTAATGTTCTTTAGCTCCTCTGCATAAATAAGAAAAAATTTCATGAAAGAATTAGGTTATCTTTATTTTAACAAATTTTTAAGAATTTAGGAATATCAGAGGTGCTTTCTGATCACTAACTTAGCACTGCCCTTTGGAAAAGCTGAAGTAAACCCAGTAGCATTTCTGTTCTTGACACCTGTGGGATATCAGCACTTCCTTGTCTGGAAAGCCTGTACTTTTGTCCAATAGATCAGTCTGTTCTACCAAATCTTCAATATTGATATCACTTTAATAGCAATTTTTACCCAGGAATGGGATCCATTGCATAAGTGACTATTGTCAATGAAGCATAAGTGACTATTGTCCATGCTCAGTTGGAAAAAAAAATATATATATTTCTTTTCAATTAATTATATGTTAAATCTTCTGTTTCCCTTTGGTTCTTCCCCAAGGTGAAATACTTAGCTTGCTAAAATGTCTGCTTGATGTAGTGTGTAAACCTTATTTATAAGCACATCTTCATTTCCCTCTGGCTGTTTCTGTCTTCAACCAGTACTTCATTTCAATTAAGCATTAGCTAAGTGGATTTTACATCAGCTCTTTGTTTAAATAAGCTGTAGAGAAGCATATTTCATAACACATCCAGTGTACTTAACTGAGTTCAGGTTCCATTTTAGAAATGACACCCATAAAGCAAGCACTTTTATCTTCTTTGTAATAAAGAAAAACATGTTAGCACAACTAATGAGGTTAATGTTCTGCTTGAGAAAAGTGGCACATTCATTTTTTTCTCTTGCAGAGGGGTGTCTGTGGACTTAAAACAACTGAGTTAAAACCTGAAATGTGAGGTTTATATGTGCTTAAAATAAGTTTTTTAGCTTTAATGAATGAAAACAACCATTTTTTGTAATATATTGAATTGGTTGAGACTTTGTCTAGCTTTGTTTGGATACCAGCTTACAGACTTGTGTAGCACAAGTTTACAACGTTTTTCATGGTGTGTTCAGAGACAAAAATCAGTGTCTATTATAAATACAGAAGTCTGGAAACAAAATGTGAATCACAGCTTCACAGCTGTTCTAGCATTTAAAGTATAAATATTTATAACATCAAGTTATCAACATTTAAATGTTAAATGCTATAGTAATTAGAAAGTTGTTCGGTTTTTTTTAAGAAGCTACATAGTTGGTAGCTCTCTACAAATCGTCCTGCTGTTGAAATGTGTTTAGGTTCATTAGAGAAAGTTTGTTCTGTTATTAATGTTTAAGAATACTAAAACTTTTTCAGTGTTTTTCTTCCCTGGCTGAACTTCCTAGTGTCACAAAAATCACTACCATATTTCAAACTATCTGTCCTTCCCCTCACTAATTACAATTGGAGCTGTTGTGTGGGGAAAAAAAGTCAAGTGTCATGTGTAGAGTCTTTATTTCCATTCTTAAAGTAGTCCCACTGTTTTGCAGGAGTTAATCCTTCACTAGTTCTTTACTGGAGAAGGAAGTTGTAGCCCAAGATAATCTTCAGTCATTTAAGTCAATGGTGCTGCTCTTTGAGAATTTTGAAATGTAAAACATAATGTAACTTGGATTTTGTTCTAATTTTAGAGCAATATATTTTGCTGCTTACTCAAATTGCAAGGAAAAGTTGAACAATATTTTCAATCCAGATTCTACCCAGGTACACATGATTTCAGCTGGTGTGGCAGGTAAGGATCTGTAACTTTTTTGCTTCATCCTACAGTCATATCTGCAAATGAGAGGTGACAATAAATATGGAAAAAAAAACCCCAACAAAACAGAACATGCTCAGTAATTGAATGAGGTCTTTTTAGTGGTTATCTGCCTTGGCCTGTCTTTAAACAGGTTCTCTGGAGAATATATGCATGAAACTGCACTAAGTGATAAATAACAGTGTGTGTGAACACTCCTCTCTAGAAAACCTTCATGCCTGCTTTTTCAGTTGTAAATTTGTGAAATGAAAAATGTAACCTTTCAAAACAGTAACTTGTTGCTCTGTAAACTATAAACAGTGTTTGCACTGACTTCTTGTTTAATTCTTCCTAATCAGTTTTTTACCCCCACTTTCTGCTACAGCTTTGTATATTTGACTTATTTTTCTCTTTCAGAAATGTGCCTGCAGTTATGTAAATTATATGTAACAATCCCTCCTCCTTTGCTCATATACCAGTCTGTGAGAACTTCACTCTGCCACTAAAATGTCAGAGAAAAGCAGATTTTTCATAGTTCTCATGTATTTTCATCTCTGTAGAAATAATTCCTATTTTATATCTGCTGTGTAACTTTGGTGTATTTTAGCAGCTGGAAATATTTGTTGCTTGATTTGAATATTCTGTGCTTTGGGATCATTCACAAGGAGGAGTTAAAGGCAACTTAGCTGAGTTATGGTCATGGACTCGTGCTGAGAAAATCAAAACATTGGTTGGCAACACTTTATCTGTTGTTGCCTGTTATCTGCCTTTCTAGCACAAAAACAAATGTTCAGGTGTTATTATAGGCCATGGGCTCTTTACAGATGAATTCTGACAATTTAATTGTTGAAGTTCCTAAGTCATATCAAATTTTACAACCCATCTGTAGAATGTGAGTACTGGCAATCTGGAATGGACTGATAAAGGTGTGATGTCAGAATAAGGAACAGGATTTGTTTTCTATTTAATGCTTGCTAATCTGATACATAGAGATACATAGTGTATAAAATGTAAGTGACATTAGCTTTATACCTAAATGACACTAATGTTCATCTCTGGCACATGAAATGTTGTGACAGCTTTTAATCTTTAAGGTGTAAGAAGAGCTCCTTTATTTTGCCCAAGTCAGACAAAGACAATGCAGCGTTTGGTTTTTTATCATCTAGAAGTGAGTGTTTTTGTTTGTTGGTGAACAGCATGGAGAATGGGATGGAAGGGGATTTAATGAAGAGTTCAGCCTAATCAGTTAATTGCATCAAGAAAGATGAGGAGTCTTCAGGTCCTTGTCAAGTGAATAAAACATGCCCTTAATTTGGGTGCAGGGGGAAGTGTGGGGGGTATAAACAAGTCTGTCCTCAGTTGAAGGCAACTTGTGCATCTCATGCAGTACTGCAGACAAATGAAGATTCTGAGTGTTCCTCATTTTGGAAGTTCCTGCCCTCATTCGGTAAAGCACATTTGTGGAGATGTGCTGTGGTGCCTTTTCCTGGGTGTTTGCAGCCTCAGGCTGTAGTTTGTCATGAAGCTCTGTAGCTGCTTCCCTTCCAGAAGGTTGGTGTTGTGCATTTGTACATGCAGCTGCAGTAGACTGGGAAATGGATTTCAGCCTTAATTGCTGTTTGCCTTTTTTTACTTTTGTGTACAAGTCCTAAGACTGAACAGCTCTTGGGGCTGTTAACCTTCTCATACTTCCCAGGTTCTGCAGTTGTATTTCTAAACCACAGTCAGTGAAACAGAATGCTCAGTGCAGGCTCACACCATAGGTCTTGCCACTGCAGAGTACAGAAATTCTCTGGTTCTTTGACAAACAACATTACAATTCTCTCTTCTGGTGTTATTCTGATATATAAAAAGAACTCTGCAGCTAAAATTAACAGTGCTTTCTTGGGAATGTGCTAACCTTGTTTTTGTAATTCTAATATATTTCAGAAAATGCACTTAAACCAGCTATTAACAGTTTTACCTGCAAGGTTTGTATTGCTGTGTGATGCAAATCACCTTAAAGAATTGGCAAAATAACAGGGACAAGATCAAATGTGAGCTCTTACTTGGTTGACAAGTTAATACATAGGATCATTGCAATATTTGCTTTGGAACCTAAAATTGCAAAATTGGCGAGGTGGATGAATACTTCAGAATTAGCAAAAAAAAATAATCAGTGTTGATGTTTTTCTTTTTCAGCTGCCATTGGTTTCAGTAAGGAATTGAGTAATTCAGTCTTAAATGAGGATTGTTGTTTTGTTGGTGGTTTTTTGGTGGGTTGGTGGTTTTTTTGGATATGACTTCCTGTTTCATAAAGTCTAATACCTAATTAGCATGAAGTCAGATTTGCACTTAACAAAGCTTTTCCTGTAGGTTGCAAAATACAGTAATGATGCAAAAATATGTTTTTAAACAACATAATTGTGATATTGTTTTATTAAAGTACTGCAAATAGTGAACTTCAGTCAACTTTAAATTCTGTTTATTTGTATAATGTGCTAATACAGGTCTCAGGCTAGACTGATGTCCTTATTAAATAAGGATTATTTTATGCACTTGGTGGTTTTGGGAATGAAAGCTGAGGTATAGTATTTTAAGCATATTTTTTTTGTTGGTTGGTTTTAGGCCTGATTCTTCATTCTCAAAATATATATTAATGGTTTTCAAGTTTCTTCTAAGTTTGTTTTATTCTCAGGAGAGTGAAGTATCTACATATTAGTAACTGATGCCTTATGCAGACAGAAATGAATGCTGTTTTCTTGCTGTGCTAGTTTCCAGCATATAAGCACATCCCCTTCATGCCTAAAATATCTGTGTTGACATGAAGATGTACTCAGCAATCCTTTTTGCTTACTCCTCAGCATAGCCGTGGTTCTCTTTTTGCAGACTAGGGCAGGGAATATATCTGAGCTTGGTACAAGACTGTTTGCTTGTGTGAAGAGAGTTGATTTCTGGACATTTCCAAGTTAGGCTAAATTCTCAGATTCACTATAAACTCTGCCTTCTCATTGCACTCAACCTCTCTCACCACAGAAGAAAAGCTGTAGAGAACTGAATGAGTTACTTGATTCCTGTTTGGCTTTCTTGTTTGCTTTTTAAATGATTCACAGCCTCAATCAGACAACATGGTTGCAAATCTGCTGCAAAACTACTTTGCCTTGTATGCTTTTGCTGTTTTTTTCTAGAACTTTACTGGCAAACCAACCCAAATAGAGATTTTATTATTATTATTATTATTTCTTTATTTAAAAATAATTGGGCCCACTTTATTACTTAGAGATACATTACTTTTTAAGTTTTTAGTGCTGTGTACGCAGTTAATTCATACCAAATAAAATGCATATTTACTTCACTGATCTTAGAAAGTTGGATTTCATAAGGCATCTTTTCTGTCTCAAGACTAGGCTAGCTTTAGTGAATAGTATTTTCAAGGGAGTGGGGAAGGAGGAGGTTTCACTTGTAAATTTTCTATATAGGTAAGTATTTGGAGGTGTAAACTTAAATTGCTGCAAATGAGCAGAAATTTCAGTACTCAGTGCATTTTACACATCTATTTTAATATCTGTGGCCTGTTTTGATTATTTTTCTTTTTTTTTCCTAAACTTTTACCTGCAAACAGTTAGATTTCCCATAACTAATTGACAAATCCTTCCGCTGGGATTCGATTTGTACACTTGTGTCTGATGAGGTCACTGCTTGTTGTTATGATACAGAAAAGCCTGTGTCTATTTTAGGCATTTACTGTACATTTCTCCCGTGAAAAGAGTGAGATCGTGTCATCTCATGCTCCCCCTCCGCAGGTCACTTCCTGCAGCAATATGGACTAACTTAAACCTCGTGAGTACTGAACTGAGCGTCTCTTGCAGCCTCTAGTGTAAGAACCACACATTGGGTTTGTGATATCTATTGAATAAACACCGTAAGGGGAACACACTTCTAGCCTGAACTCAGATGATGTGCATTGTGCAAAGACATCACTTTTCCTTAACTCTGTTTAGAGTGATTTTTTTTTTGTGCCGTTCAGGGAAAGGTAGGAAATACCTTTCACTGAGAGCTGCTACTCTACTTAGCTCTGGTCAACTGAAGGCCCCTACTGGGTTAAACAAGGCATTTTGGGAGCTTTTTCCCCTATGTTCCAGAGCTGCCTTTAAAATGCTGCAGCTGATATTCTGTGTTGTCACATTTATTTCAAAGACCTCTTTTCTTTTTCTTTTTTAATATATGTATATAATCCTTTCTGTCTCTTTCTGTTTACTCTTTTGGTTTGTTTTTATTTTACTACTTTTAAATTTTAATTCATCATTCCATGTTCACATGCGTCTGTATCGATTACATTGGCTTGTAGATTAAGAAGCACCAACCCTATCCTTTAAATATGATGCATAATAGGAATACCTGGGATCTTACCTGTCAGTGGCTGGGATAGCTGAAAAAGTAGATTGAGATAATTCTGTCTGAAGCTGGGATACAATAAAATAAAAACACAGGAGTTTGTAGTATTGCCAGATTTATCTATACATGTCACGGATCTGGGATCTTCCTTGAGGGTGAAACACATCGATAGGCATTGTGAAGTACTATAAAGATCAGTAAGGCTTTTAAAAAGAAAAAAGGAAACAATTGGTGGAGCTTCATGGCAGTTGTTGAAAGCCCCCAAAGTTTGTTTTAACAAATATTTTTGCTACAGATTTTTGGTACTTAAAATATCAAAGTTTATCTTCTCAAGGATCCTAAATGGTATGTTTTGTGTTTTGGAGGGCTTTCCTTGGTGTCAGCACCACCCAATTAATTTTTCTTCACTAACTGCATTTGCTACTTTAGCTGTAAGACTTGACCTGTAGTCATCACATCTTGAAACCTGAATTATTGAAGGCCCTTTGATTTGAAAACTTCAGTTTGAACTGTCAACTGAGGCCTGTGACAGCCGTGGGAAAAAATACTGGCCATGTTGCTGAGTGTCTGATCCTAGTGTTGGAGGTGCTGCATCAAAATAATGCTTAGAGTGACCCCAGGAATGCAGTTTTGAGTAGAGTAGGGGCTGCATCCTTTGCCAACCACTTTTCACTGGAAATTTCTGATTCACTCTACTCAGCCACTGCCACTGATGGCGCCTATGCATTGCCTGGTCCAGACTGAGGATTTGCAGACATCCTTATTTTGAGTTGAATATGAAGGAGAAAGGCCATATGTTACAGTCTAAGAGTTACAAAATTCCAAAAGTGCAACTTTAATAGGAATGCAAAAGGATTTTTGGCTTTGCTAACTTGTAATTAAGAACTAGGAGAGACTTAAGAACTAATTTTGGTTTTTAGAGAAGTATTTCATGGAAGATGTGTTGGTAGGGAAAGTGAGTGATATTTTTCCCTGCCTTATTTCAAAGCCTTTGTTGCAGTTCTGTGCATTTCCTAGTGCACTTCATGCCACAGAGATTTTGATTGGAAGTCAAACTAAATTAAAACTTTATTAGTGCTAGTGTAAGGAAATAAAACCATGCAAGAAGTTTTCTTTCAGTGTAGTTGAGCTCAGTTTCAAGCACAACTGGAATCAGTGGAGTTTCTGTGACCTGAAGTGACAGGTCAGAAAGGTTATGGCTGCTTGAACAACAAGAACCTGTTTTACACATGTGGTATTTTTAAAACATCTCATGCCTTGTTTTGGCAGAGTTGTTCCCCAGTGCTTTGAGTTTTTACATTGTTATTTGCCTCCATTAAAGAGATATAGAACTCTTGGCTTGTTAGGACTTCACTCCATTATGTGAAGGTTATACATAAGTACTGAGATATAGAAAAAATGAGTAGTGAATCAGAAAAAAAAAAAGCCAACTCCAAATCTTTATTATCTACCATAGGAAGCTGCTTAGTTAAGCAGTTTGAGTCAGTTTAAAAATCTGTTTAATCAGAAAATTGAACAGAAGCCTCCAATCTGCTTTTATTCTTCTGGTGTAGAGAACCAGCTCAATCTTAGTAGATGCCAAATCTGATAATTTGTTTTTAGAACCTGAAATGAAAACCATAATGACCTGTTTAAGCTTTGAGGGTGGGCACAGATAAAACCTTAGAACAGTTAAGATCCCCTGGCATTTCTGAGTATTGCAGACCTTTGTGTGCCATGTAAACCTAGATTGTGATTGAACAGGAGTAACATGTATGCAACCAGTCTGCTAAATCTATTTCTGTGAGCTGTTAGTGATCTGATAAATGAGCTTATCAATAGCCTATTGCTGGGTAAGTACTGTGCCCCAGCCATGCACTGAGCAAGGTAACTCTGTCCTTCCCCACACACCCAGTCCATCCCCTTGCAGGAGGGCAGTGTGTCTTTGTAGTTACAAACCAGCCATGTGTGTCACTTAGAGAGCAAGTGTCTAAATTTATCATCTCTTGCCTGGCCATGTTCCAGCTTTTCCCTTTTCCTATTCTCTCCTGCAGACATGACACCTCATTGATGGTGCATGTGTGATATTACAGCTTGAGATGATTTTTTTAAATTTTACTTTTTTTCAGAGCTGCCTTTCACTCTGCTTTCTCTCTCTCTCTCCACGGTTGTGCAGAAGTAAGAGTAATTCTTACTTCTTTTTTCTTCTTTTTTTCTTTTTTTTGTTTCCTTTTTTCTTTTTCTTCTGTTTTCTTTAGTGGACTGAAAATCAAAGCTTTAACCCTTGGCCCTTATGCAAGCCTGAGTAGTTGCTGTCTGTCTGAATAGTTAGAAGTCATAGTATTTACTTTTAACGATTTAAACACTCATATGCTTCTAAAAGTATTCCAAGGCCGGCCAACAATCTCTGCTTTGAATACTAAATAAAAGATTAGCACTCAAATATAACTGCTCTTTACAGTTCAGTATTAAAAGGTCTCCTAATTTGCAGTAATAAATGCCTTTTAACTGCACCAAAAGTAGTATTTATTCAGTCTGCATGCTTTTAAACTCGGATTGTATTTCAGGTAACAAAGTAAATTGAGGCAATGTTTTATAGCATCTCAAATTGCTATTGCTGTCTCTGCAATGCATTCTTATTGACTTTTTTGCCCAATTGGCTGATATTTGTCTAGTTGGCATTGCTGTTCTTTGGTGTCAGAACAGGGTTGGTATTAGATAGGCAGAGAACTGTACTTAATTTGGCTTATTTTATATGGGGCATCTCTTGCTAAGAATCAAAGTTACTCAATATTAATGTAAAATTTAAAAACAATCTAAGTGTTTATTGGCTGTATGGATTCACGAAATGGGGGCTTCAGAAAAATCAGTATAGTCCGAGTTTTTGCATCCACTGTACCTTAACTGTGTGCATTTGGAACTTAGATGCATCTGTTCTTGTGGTATTATTACATCTAATTATGTTATTTTTACATTTTTTAGGCTTTACTGCTATCACAACAACTAATCCTATTTGGTTGGTAAAGACACGATTACAGCTTGATGCAAGGTAAAGTGACAAGAGGAAACCTCACTGCTGTGATAACATTGTACTCAAGTGTTGTGAATCTGTTCTGCACTCCAAAATAGAATGAATTCTTAAATATTCAGCATTTCAGATTTGCAAAGTTGATGCTACAAGTTATACTATCACTTCTCTTTTTAATCCATTCTGAGACGTGCTTGAGGCACTGTAGTAGACTGACCAGCAAATTTGGAATGAATTACAAGGTTAACAGTTTCATTAAAATCATGTTCTACCAACCATATGCTTACATTTTCATTCAGTAATACATTCTCTTTAACTGTTGAACTAAACATTCCTGAAATATGGATTCAGTATTATAGCAAATGTTTAGAAGAAGGCTTTGAAAATCCTCAGGTATTTATTTTTATTCTGTGACTTGCTCACGCAGACCTCTGCTGGCACAATCCATGTGCCTGCACTTGCAGCTGTAGTGAAGCACATCTCATGCAGTGTTGTCATGGGTTTGCATAGCTTTGTACGGTATTCCAACTACTTCAGTATGCACAACTCAATTCAGTGAGCAAGCTGGGAATAAAACTTCATTTCCTAAATACTGCTTGAAACAGGTATGTCTAATGAGCATTTTCCGTGACATCAGCAGTGGCTTAGTTCAATCAAACAACAGCTCCCAGTGTTGCACTGGTTGCTGTGCCAGTTGTTTGCTGAGAGCTGTAATGCTGAGGGCTGCTGTTTCAACTCTTAGCCGCTCAATGCTGTGGAGCTCTTTATTGAGGCAGCAATTAGGGCATATCCATTTTGCAAAAGGAAATGGTCATTTTTCTCATGAGTCGCTGACATTGATAGTCCATTTGGGAGTCTGTTTCCAAGCAGTTTAGTCCTTTATTGTATGAGAGCTGGGGAGGCCTGAAGCTGCTCAACATGTCACTGTGATACTTTGTCTTTAGTCACGGTGTGGAGTTCGGCTTGGATTCCATGTAATGCTTTACTTGTGTTTGGTGCTGAAGGCCTTTGAGACAGTCAAGTGACTTGGAGCCTCTCAGCATCAGTGCTGGGTATTTCCTAAGTCTTCTTGTCATTACAAACCTGTTTAATTAATTTTCCAGTCTCACTGGTTGCACCAGTTGATACTCAGACTTGTTTTCTCCTTTGTAGGAATCGTGGAGAAAAGCGAATGAGCGCATTTGAGTGTGCCCGCAAAGTTTATCACTTGGATGGCTTTAGAGGCTTTTACCGGGGAATGTCTGCGTCCTATGCAGGCATATCTGAGACTGTTATTCACTTTGTCATTTATGAGAGTATTAAGAAAAAATTACTGGAGCATAAGACTGCTGCTGCCATGGACAATGAGGATGAATCAGCAAAAGAAGCATCAGACTTTGTTCGAATGATGATGGCTGCTGCCACTTCCAAAACATGTGCAACATCAATAGCATATCCCCATGGTAAGTGGGACATGTGCAGCTGAGACCCTGAGTCAGATCCATCAAAGGGAGTCTTCTCAGTGAGATTTCTAGCCAACTTTGGTTTACTTGCTCAAGAAAGATTTCCCTGTCTGAATATTAGATTTAGCAGGTCAACGTGAGTATAGTATTCAGAAATGGAAGTACTTTACAGTGGATATCCAGCATGACCTTTTCTTAGGCAACATTTATTTTCCCAAGGGATTGGCCAGGGAATGGCCCAAGGTATTCAAAGAGGTACTTTTTCAGTTGGAATCTTTCCATATACTCAGCAATTCTCCATAATGTGCCAGCAAGTTCTTGTGTCCCTTCTAGGGATGCAGGCTGCCTAGTTTGTGTGTCAGTTGCACTTGATTTTCCTGCAAAGTAGTTGTGTATACATTGCTTGTTAATGAATTGAGCACTGAACTTAGGTCAACTTCTGAGCTAAAATGTAACCCCCAAGCAACAGTCCTCTTCTGGATTGTAGCTAAGCAAATGAACTTGCCTTGTTTAGTCAAATATCTAATACTTGCTCTCTTCTTGGTTTTCTACTGTCTTCCTCTTCCTTTTTTTTAAAGAGGAGTTGTGAGATTGAGAACTTGGAAGGGGTATTTTTGTCTAAAAATCCCTGATGAGTTGCTGGAAAAATAATGAGAAGTGGTGAATGTAACCACTCAATTTCTTTTTTCCACTGGTTTTCTTTGTACAGAGGTTGTACGAACAAGACTAAGAGAAGAGGGAACAAAATACAGATCTTTCTTCCAGACACTCTCTTTGCTTGTGCGAGAGGAAGGGTATGGCTCCCTTTACCGAGGTCTAACTACACACCTGATCAGACAGATTCCAAACACGGCTATCATGATGTCCACCTATGAAGTTGTAGTCTACTTACTTGATGGATAGCAGTGTGACAAGGTGGAAGAAGGCGGAAGACTGAAAGACTGGAGTGGACCACTGAATGTCAATGCCAATGTGGTGGGCTAAAGGAGCATTGTATCAGGAGCAAGCAGCTGTGGACAAAACAGAAGGTTGATTGTGGCAACTCTGAATAGTTTTGCTGCCTTTATTGTGTGGTCTCATGTCAATGTGACAAATGGGAACTTCCCCTTAGGGAATGCCTTCATACATCTCTTAATTCAGAATTATTCTTTTCTTTTCATGTGTTAAACTAGACAAAGCCATTGAGTCATCTTCAGAGACCTGATGGGTGAGGGGGGGGACGTGAAGTATGTTGCTGGGCAGTCCTGTTACCTTCTCTTAGTGATTGCTCTCAACTACATCATTTTTGTTCTGTTTTACTGCACAGTAACCTATTGGGCAAGACAGTACTTTTATAGCTTTCTATACCTGAAACTTCCATTTAGTTGCTCTGAAGATTCATAAAGAGACTGAGGTAGTGTGGTAAGTGTGTGAAGTTTTCCATGTTGCTACCTCAAGACAAAATATGGTGCAGGGACCCAGAACAGTTATTTTGTCACTACAAAAGGTGATTCCTGTTGTAGCTTTTTGGTTTTGATTGTTCTTTTTTTTTTTTCCCCTTGATGTTTGAGCAGTGTTGTAGGTTAATGAGAGAGTCTGATTGTTCAACTCTTCAGGTTGTTGGTCTGTTAATGTTGGTCTATGTGGACTTCTGGTCCTGCTGCATCATGCTTTTTCTTTTCTGGAACTTTTCCTAAGAGAGGCCTATGAAACATTGTCCTGTATCATCAGTTTTCCTTGCCAGTATGTTCAGGTCACTCACACAGCTAAGGAAGTTGCTGAATGCCACTTTATAGCCTTTTTAATGATTTGTAATGAGATAAGTCTCAACTAGTCCACCCTCCCATTTGTGAAGACCGGATTCACTCAGTTTCATGCTGCCTAAGCACAAACTGTATTACCCTTAAATATCTGGCAAATCCTGTCTTGGATTACCAGTGTTTATATGGGAGTACTGGGGGAGAACACATATCACTGTGGCTAGCTGACCAGAGAGCAGAAACTAGTTGATGATGTGATAGATCTTGTCACTGCAGACAGGCTCTGTGCAGAAGGATGAAGAAATTGTAAATAATATTTTCTTGAAAGCATTCCCCCTGATAAATGCTGTATCACTTCCGTCAGCTTGAGCCTGTGTACTGAGCTATAACCTTGTCCTCCACATTGTCTGATTTTTCAGGCATTGCTTCTGTTCTGTAAGCCAATTGCAAAATAATGCCTTGCCTTCAGCAGTGAGGCTTTGCTGGTTTATTCTGTCATAATTTACAGAATTTTCCAAAATCATACAACTGGAGTGTCAAGCAGTTTAATGTTACAGGAAGTTTTACACCTTTCCAGACAGATACCTTCTCAGCCTGCATCCATTATCCTTATGAGGAAGATGATAATTTATAAGTTGGGGTCAATAGCTTTCTCCATATAAATGCTGCTACACTGGCTTGGACAGAACTGTGCTCTCAGCTCTTCCAGTGTGGTACTTCAGTACACTTGAACTGTGCATCATGTGCAATGGCTTTATTTTATGAATGACTACTTATGCACTTTGTGGCCTTCTTAGGGCTTATGACGTTTCTTGCTCTTACTGATTATCTGGAATCAAACCGTGTTTGAAATATGCAGTTTGGCTTTAAAGAAAGCATGTGGTTTGATTTCTGTGTAAGCTGTGCAGGAGTTTATGCTGTAAATCCATAGCATCTCTGTTGCACTGGTTCTGTAGGCTCTCTATAAAACCTCAAAGCTTACAGAACAATCAGTCTGGGTTTTTCTCGTTTGCTTTCCTTTATTTTGACTCTTGTCGTGTTTTCCATACAGTGTCAAAGTATTTGAGTATTTCATGTAATTTTCTGTATTAATTGCTCACCCTCTAAAAGCCACCCATAGTAAGTACATTGACCTTGCAGTGCTGTATTGACCTCCCTGCTTGGAAAATGTTCCCATTTTAAAGACAGCATGGTCCAAGGGGTGACCATAGTGAGCTTGATTGTCTCAAAGAAGTGAAAGGAGTGCTTAAATGTGTTTTAAAGTGGGCTTTTTCTAGTGGTCTCCCTAGGAAAAGGCTGGAGTATTTATGACTGACCTAAGCCTTGATGTGATGCTTTTGTTCAGATAAATAAATGCAGTAATAGTGACTTACTGTAATTTTTGTGATGTAGAAGGTGGGTCACTCTTCAGGTTATCTAGATTACTCAGTCATAGCCAAAACTTAAACTGGCAAAGACCATACTCAGCTTTGAAGTTCTTGAATACAGTGAATACTTGGAGTAGCCTAGGCTTAATGAGAGTTTATCTCCTCTGTTTGTCCCTTGGTTCTGTGTTTGTCTCCTGGGTATTCCCTGGGTACTGTGTGTGCCTTCTCTGGGTAAGAGCAGAGCCCCTGGAGGTGGTAAGAAGTACAATTTAACAAGGACAGTTGAATATGGGAGATAAGAGCTAAAAGCAGACAATCAGCTTATTACTCCACCTCTTTAAAGGGTGTTCCAGCTTTGTTTTAAACTTCAGGGGTGATTTGGCTTCTTTTGCATAACCAAACATAACCCCAACATTTATTGGGATTTTTCATTATTTTTAAGCTACAAGTACCTGCAAAATTACCTCTGATATATTTCCCAAAGATCATTAAATTATTTATGTAGTTTTCTTGATATTTATTATAAAAACTCAAGGGAAATAACAAGATGCTTCATTCAATAACATCTTTAACTACAAAGCTGAAAGCAGCGCATTTAAACTTGGTCATCTTGATTTGTATTTGGGTGTCATGTATTTATGTCCCACTTGTGTGTGCTAGACGATAGGACGCGTGAAGAGCTCTTAGTCACGAATTCGTTCATTTCCCTGCCTGCCGTTGGAGCCGCGGTTGGTGCGGGCGGGGCTGCAGCTCCGCGGCGCGGCCGGCAGGTGGCGCTCCCTCCGCGGGAGTCACGGCACGGAGCGGCCGCGGCGAGCGGGGCCCGGGAGCGGCGCCCGCAGCGCTCCCAGCCCCGCAGCGCCGAGCGGCGCCCGCAGCGCTCCCAGCCCCGCAGCGCGGCGCCCGCAGCGCTCCCCGCCCCGCAGCGCCGAGCGGGGCCCAGGAGCGCTCCCAGCCCCGCAGCGCTCCCAGCCCCGCAGCGCCGAGCGGCGCCCGCAGCGCTCCCAGCCCCGCAGCGCCGAGCGGTGCACTGGAGATCCACGCTGTCTGACCCGCCCTCTGCTCTGCGTGCTTGGCCGTGGGCTTACACCAGGGAACTGTGAAGGTTTTCGGTGTTGTAGTTGTAACTGAGACCTCGCCTGTCCACTTGCCCATCTCTGCCCCTATCTCTGTTTACATAACGCACTCCGCATCTTCCCTTGCTGATTGAGGTGTTAATGACAGCGGATTGTTTGTTTGTTAATGACAGTTTCTGCTAGTCTGGTTTTTTGTACGACATCTGCAACATTCCTCAGACTGCAGCATTGTAAAAGAATGCTTCCAGAGACAAGAGTGGAGAGCCTTTATAAATGTTGCTTCCTGTTTAAACTGTTCAGATTTGGAAAACAAGCTGAATGCTGAAGTGTGCCTAGGTAAATGTACTACTTTTTTCAACTTTGTCCGTTAAGACTGAGTTATGTAAGTTTTTTCAGTTCTTCTATTTAAGAGTCTGCCTACCCTGCATATGTGAACATAACTATGCTCTCAGAGTCATAGCTAAACACTCACAGGTGACAGATTGAGAATACTTCAGTACTCATGTGAGGTTTGCTATTATTCTTGCATACATGTAGTTGGCTGTAAACTATGTGCATTTACTCTGTATTTATATAGTTAACTTTTTGTTTGGATTGCTTTAAACTTCAAAGCAAATTAAAATTATGTGCTTCTATTCAAATGTTGCCTGCTGTGCTAAACTGTACACTGTTTTTAACCTTTGAATTTTTCTATTATTGATACATACCAGTGCCTGCACAGTTGTGATTAAAAATGAAAAATTCATTAACCCAGTGAATCATTTTATCTTGTACCATTTTATAGTAGCTGAAAGTGAGGTGTGTGTATTGTACCTTTAGTGTGGCCTTTTTGGAGGGATTCATGGATGACTTAAACCAACAGTATGTGTTGGTGCAGTTGGATTTGAATACAGTCACCTCTGCAGAAGCAAGCGACCCTTCTGTCAACTGAGATTCAGGAGCTGGTGACCACAAAACTCATGCCCATACGAAGTGCCAGCTAGCACAAGCCACTGCTGACAAAACTGAAGGGCAGTAATTCCTTAAAATGCTCAAGAGTTAATTGCATGTGAGGCTACCACCAAGTCCTTGAACCTGACACATTGTTAGATCTCGATAATTGTTTTTCTTACAGTAGTTGGTGTTTGATCTGAAGTCTGTCCTGAGCTGCCTCACAGCTCATTCTGCAAATGCATACACCAGGTTTGTTTGGTGAGTGCTGGTTTTCCCCCTCAGTGTGTTCTGGAACTGAGTCTTTGCAGCCTCCAATGTCTGATTTGATTCTTTCACTGATTTGATTCTTTCGGCTATTCAAAACTACTTCAAAACTTGCATTAATCAGCATATCTGTGGTAGCTTTTTTTCTTTCAGTAGGTGTTACTGTGAATTGCCTTACCTTGCCACACTTTCTGACTCCCAGGCCAGCCAGGCTTAGAGCTAATCAGTCTGCTGGAACCAGTACAGGCAACCCGTGTGCTTATCCCTGACACATCTGAAATTACGCCTCTGACTGGCATAGCTGTAATTGTCTGTAATTGATCTTTCACTTTTACCCTGCAAAGGAGGCACTTTGGCAGGGCAGAGCTCAGGGCAAGTCTGTGGGGATGTTTTGAAGTTCATGCTGTTTACAACCCCTTCTGCTAGAGAGGTTATGTTGAGCTTGCCACGGTCAAAAAGGTTGTGTGTAACATGGTGTTTTTAAAATGCTAATTGGTTATGATTTGGCATTAATGCAGCAGTGCAGTCTGACAGAGATGCAGCCCAAAAGCACGTGAGGCTTGACAATGATGTCTTTCACAAAGGAAAGCCCTTAAATTTGATAATGAATGCACTTACACTGCAGTATAATGTATTCCCAAAGACAAACACTCCCCTCATCTTGTATGTGCTTCTGCCAGCCACTGTGCTCTGTGCTGACTCAGAACATCCTTATCTTCTTGCACAGCTTCTGTAAAAGGCAGGAAATGCCAGGACTGGAATCCAGTTTTCATGAGCAAATTGATGCAAACAGAATGGTGTCTTGAACTGTGAAAGGTGGATTGGAGCACAGGATCTTCTTTTATGTAGATGGAATATTTCAAGGGGTGCTCCTAAGACTCATTACTGCAGACACCTCAGTTTTGAGGTTGTGTGAAGTTGACTAGAAGCTTTCCAAGACAAGCTCAGGATGGTGAAATGCTGGTAATTCCAGGTAAACTTCTACAAAGGCAACATTTCCTCCATTGTCTGAAGGTTGGTAGCTTTTCCTAACCCTGCTCTGTAGCAGACACTGGGGATGGGACTGAGGATGTGCAAGTTGGAATTGTCCAGGGTATAACCAAAATGCAAAGCAGTCTGTTTTGAGACTTGGTTATTCCCCCAAACTTCCAAAATACAATGTGCAGATGAGGCAGCAAATATCTGTCATGTAGTAGTGTCACCTTGTAATTAGAGACTAGATAACATAGAACAGATATTTTAAAGGGAAAACAATTAAATAGGAAAACTACAGACTCATGTCTATAGCAGATTCTAGAGTACACCCCTCTTTTGCAAAGTATGTTACTGACATAAAGCTAACTGGCCAGTAAGCAAGAACTGCTGGTGTTAAAATAAGCTGATGATTATTTGTGATCATCTGTGTTTCACATGAAGTAAATGCAGGAGAGCCAATCTCTATGGGGGTTTTGTGCAACTATGGCATGTGAAGCCACAAAGGAAATCTGTTGTTTATTCCTACATGGGTAAGATCTTGGCTAAAAGAGCAAGCGTTTTGTGGTGGGCACTGTTGGATTGCTGGTGAAAACTGCAAGTTCTCGATGGCCTCTGAAGAAGACTGACAAAAACTGGTCTTGGTATTGTCAAAATCATTTGGTGTGGTCCATTTTTTTTTCCTCTCTATATGGATATCTTCAAGCAGTTAATCACTGTAACTGAACAATGTAAGTTATTATGTTGCTGATGTGAATCTGTCCTGGTCCAGTGCTGCATGATGCTTTTCTGGCAGCATTATATTTCTCTCTCAGTCCAGTGTCTGAGGACTGACAGAATGACCTTGTCAGACACTGAGATGGTAGGAGAGAATACATGGCTTGCATAGGGAATATTCTGAGCTGGTTCATCCTGGTGCATTCCTGTTTGCATGCAGTGAGGGAGTAGTAAGTAATCCCTGCAGTAAGCAGGGATTTGGGGTACTGACTGGGGGAAGGGTGTGGGCATTGTAAACTTTTCAAGGGAACTTGGTAAGAAGCTGTCCTTGCCAAGTTGCAAGGCTGAGAATTTTGCTGGAAAGCATAAAAATCTGGAAGTTGCACACATCTGAGTTAGAGCAATAGAAAATAATATCCTTGGCATAACAAGAAGAAACAGGTAAAAGTAGAGTGGAAGAAGTGAGTAGGTAATGTGATTTGGTTTGGTTTTATTAATGTTTTTGTGAATTTGGGTTAGATGTGTAAAAATATTTTTAAATAGAAAAGGTGTCCCCTTTGTCAGCAGTTCTCACCCAAAGAAAAAAAGCTCTCCAAGTACAACTTTGCAGAATTTTTATCTCAGTTTAGCTGTGCTAGATTCTTCCATTGAGAAGGTAATATAGATGCTTTTCAAGGCCACGTCAGACTCTGTGCTGTTTCTAGCTCCTCAAGGCCTGCTCAAGAATGCAGCAGAAATGTTTCTGTGAACTCAGGCCACCTCCCTCTAAAGAGAAAAGGCCAGTTCTCCTAAGACTGATCAATATTCTCTCAGGATAGACTTTGGCTAAAATGAGCACCAGCAAGAGCCTTTTGGATATGAATGCTGAAGGGAGAGCACACCTCCTGAGAAAAGGTGCTCCCCAGTTTCTGTATTTTTCCTTTGGATGAATGCTGAAGAAATTATTCTGTTCTTGCTAAGAAAGCCCAGTAATTGTCAGTCTGTTCCCAGAAATGGGTCATTCTTCAAGGAAGTCACAATGGATTTTCCGACGTATTCTGTTTCAGTCTATCCAGGAGTGAGGTCTGCTTGGGGAAGAGTTTCCTTTCTCATTCCCTGGAAATAGTTAAAGACAGATCCTGCTGTTAAGACTTTCACTGACCAAAAATGCGACTTCCTGCAGAAAATCCTTAATGACGTGCAAATAACTTTTTCCCCCTCTGGCTGCTAAAGGCAGGCAAGCCAAATTTGTTTCTAAGCTGGTAAATTTTCATTATAGTTCTGTTATTTTTATTGTCATTTCTGGAGGTATTTGTTTCCATTCTGTCTCTTCTGAGATGCAGTTACCAGCAAAAGTTTAGAGTTCTGTGATCCTGCACTGCCACTGTAAATGTTTCTGGCCTTTGCAGTAACTTGCAAGGTGATTTGGGGAGCTCCAGCTGGGTTCATGCTGTATATACTTAGAGACTTGGAAATTTGCTATGAATTACTTGAAACAAGAATGATCTATTATCACTGACACATTTTCCAGAGAGACTGCTTGAGGGGAAATACTGAAAAATTACAACCATTCAGCTATGCTTGTAGGGTGGTCCAGCATTATTCCCTAATTCATTCAGGCAACAAAGATTTAAAGTGCTTTCTTTGCAATACTAAAAAAAAAAAAAATCACAAAACCAGTATAAAAAATATTGACCTTTCCCCATTAGGGAGAAGAATATCTGCCCTAGTTCCTAATTGTTATAAACCAAGGAGACCACTGCCAAAACTTTATAGCTGGGATGTGAATGGAATATTACCTCTTGGGCAGGAGCAGCTTAGATCTGTTAAAACCACATACACATTTGGACACACAGGGCTGAACCAGTTAGAGCCAGCATTCCCCAGAGCTCAGAACAGCCAGAACTGAACTTTCTTTCCCAGTGTAAAGGATTGTTTCCTTATGGCAGGGGAGGAACACTGGAGTGGCCATCAGCTATGATGGGATATTTCTGTGGAAGCATTCTTGTAATTCTCAGGATCCAAACTTTTCACTTGGGCTGTCACTTATCTCACCCTTCTCACCCTCCATGGAAAGGTGATCAGCATTAATTTGGGAGGGATGAGATTTTCAGAGATGACAGATATGGAAAGCTGCTGAAAGGTGAGTAAAAGCATGAGAATTCTGACCTACCAGAGAAGATAAAACTATATGACCATTCTCCTTCTTCCCAAATATCTCAAGAAAGATACATCTTTGTGAAACTTTGAGCTGTATTCATCCCTAGCTGTGGAAAAACCTGTTATTCAAATGGAGAATTGGCAACACGTGGTGGCAGTATCTGCCATGCTTCCAATTCCTGAAGAGGAAATAAGATTCAGCACTGTAAATTCTTTCCTAAAGAAGGATTCAGGCAAAGACACAGCATCTGGGAAACTGGGGAGTTTCAACTGGTTCTTCAAGTCCCTGGGATCAACAAGGCTCTGAACTGCATTCAGTTTACACAGTACATACACTGAGTAATGTGGTTTGCATTTCTGAAAAAGGAGTAGAGGAGCTTTCCCAGCACCTGGTTTCTCCTCAGCCCCATCTCCACCTGCAGCTGGGAGGGGAGATGGAACAAAGCTGCAGCACTTCCCAGGCCTCTTGGGGTACTCTTTCCCTCTTTGCTTGAGCCAGACATAAGAGGGATAAAGGGTGACTTTAAGCTGTTAACAAGAAACAAAAAGTCCTCCTAATTTGACTCAGCACCTCTTTACTAGATGTGTGTGTTTCTGTTTTTCTTTCAATGGTAGATTTTGATGATGAAAACAGTAATGGAGAAAACATTATTATCTCACTAAATACAGCAAATTTTCTACAAGAAAACTGAAGTGGCATTACAAAAAAAAAAAAAAAAAAAAACCAAACAAAAAAAAACTTAAAAAAAAAAAAGTAAAACCAAAAAACCAAACAACTTGTAGCAGAAACATCCACAAGCATTCTGAGCTGACAGACTAAACAGCATTCTTGGGACTGAGCAAGAAGCCTGGCAGTCTCTGCTAAAGGCACAGGGTAAGAGTGGAACATCAGCAAAATCACCCTGAAAAATAATAGGTGGACAATATATAAGAGAAAGATGAAATGGGTTAGGTTGGAAGGGGCCTTAAATTCATCTTGTTCCACCCCCCCTGCCATGGACATGACACCTCCACTAGACAGTGTTTTTCATACTTGACCCTGGCTAATTCACTCTTCTACATGAAATAAAGGTAAAGGAAAATAATTGAGGTATTAGTGAGCTGAGCTTTGGATAAGGAAAAATGAATTATTAACTCGCTTCACTGCAGGGAACAAATAATTTAGCAGTAGTGTTCTCAAAATGGTTTATTATGCTTAAGTAGGTGTAGAGGTGTTTTCTACAGGAAGGACTAATGAGGAGACCAAATATGAGATGATTTAAAATCTCACCTATAGTCTTCTATGAAATTATGTTGAAGGAATTTGGATTATGATGAATATTACTACTGTAACATTGAGTGTTAATCATGATCAAGCTGGTCTATTGGGAGGTGTCCCTGCCCATGGCAGAGGGGTTGTTTGGAATGAGATGATCCTTCAGGTATCTTCCAACCCAGACCCTTCTGTGATTCTCTGAGCAGGACCTCTGTGCAAGTGACAGATGTGCACCTTTGGAATGTCAGCTGCCTTCTAAGCAGGCTCCAATTAATGCAGAATGTTTTAGGTTACTATTAATGCATACAAATTAATTTTCTGCAAACTAAATTTAAAAAATGATGTAGTCAAACATTCTTGATTTAGCTGTCTCCTGGTTTAATTTTTGAAGATTTAGGAGTGTTAGTGGAAAGAAAAGCATTTCTACCTGTAATATCTGATTTAACAAAGCTGTAATTTAGCTTGTTAAGTTGAAGTGTTCCCAAGTGGTTCCTTGTGAAAAAGCAGTATAAGTCCAGGAGGCCCAGAGGGACTAATGAAAAGATTTCTATTTTTGCAAAAGGTCATTTTGAACTTTTGACTTGAAACTGGGGACTTGTTTTTGACCTTGCCATTTCTGATCTCTGGACTGAGGGTGATCAAGAGTATTGCAAAGAGAGCTATAGAAGAGTACCCATTTTCACTTATGGAAACTGACACTCTTGCAAGGATGTGAAAACCTGATCCAGTGTACAGTGTGCTTTTTCTGTCAGCCAACCCTCCTATTCACAGTGTAAATGACTGCACTTCTCCCTCTGGGCAAAGTGGTGAATTTGTTCAGGCCCAAATATGTCTTTTCATTATGCAACTTTACCCCCTTCTATCAAAAGCAGCTTTTTTTCCATGTAGAACAGTAACATGATTTCCCCACTGTTTTTCTAGTCATAAGAATTTCAGTGCAGAAACAGTGGTGTGGTGTTTTGGGAATTGCATGCCAGCTAAAGCAATTCCAGGCATTGTTCTCCCAGCTGTATTTCCACCCCTCGGTGGACCCCCCACTTCAGCTTTTCCACGATAGTGGGAAGTCAAGAATTAACAAAGGTAAAATTACATGAATGCCTAAAAGATTAATCTATGCTGATTATTTCCTTCTTTACAGGGAATCAAATATCTCCTGACATGAACAAAAGTCTCTAACATGGTGAAAAGTTTGATGCTGCTTGAGAAAGCACTTTGAAGGTTAAAGACAATGTTAATATCTTACAGTCAGAATTATGTGCAGCACAGTAGGGTCACCGACAGTAAACCATGAATGGGTCATAGCACTTACAGAACAGAAGTACCACATAAATTCACATTCATAAATAACATCTGGAGTCCCATAGGACAGGAAAGGAAGTATACTTGAGCTTTCTCATATTTTCCCTCAGTATGTGAAACATTAGGAGAATTGCTTCTTATTTAAGGTGACTAAGTGTAAAGGGACGTACATATAAATTACTGAGATCAAGCTCTTGGGGCTGGATTGTAACATTTTGTTATGTTACATAAGCTTATTATGGTTGAGGTTCATTCTGTGTTTGGAGTTTCTGATTATGTCAACCTGTCAATCAGAAAATCTTGACCCACGCTGCTTAAGATGTATTTGGCACCTAACAGCAAGTGGTAGAATTAACAAATCAAGTGAGCTATCTACTGTGCTTCCTACGGAGTCCATTTGCAGAGCTCTGTCTGAAATGTCACTGCCCTGCAGAGATGAGGTTGTAAGACACTAGAAAGAGGTGTTATTTTATATGACTAGTCAATATAAAAACATGGCTCGGAGTGGGAATTGTAACAAAAAACAACAAAGCCGTGACCCAGCTCTTGAATAACCTGCAAAAAGCTTGAATATATCAGTGTATAGAGATGCTAGTGCTTTTCTTCACATGACTGATAAACATTTGGAAGTGGATATGACTTGAATGAGAGAGTCTTTAGTAGGTCACACTTCTAGTAAAGTTTCATTGATGGTATTTTCTGTACAGGCTGATATTAAGGATAATTCTTGTGGTTGATAAACCTGCTCAGTTCTAGTAAGTCAGTAAGTTGTTTATGATATGAGGGTATCTAATACCTTGTTGTGTTGTGGCACTGCTGTTTAGATAGATCATAATGCATCTCCCAAGGATTTATAAAATTTGCAGAAGTGGGATCTTAATGTGCAGATTTAGTATTACTACTGAGAAACTGTGTGATTTGCAGGTGGTTTATGGCTTAAAATGCCTCAGAGGCCTACACAGTAGGAGCTTAAAGACCATTGGAAAGATAAGTCATTTTTTCCAGTTCAGAGCTATCCTTGCCCAGCTCCCCAGAAGGGCCTTGCCACTCAGCCAGCCTGGTGTAAACCTGTATTTTTACTGTTCTGAGACTTCTGTGCAAGGCTACAGTAGCAACCAAAGCACCTACCTGCATGTAGGAAATTGTCCCCTCTCACTTAGCAATGCAGGACCAAAGAGGGATTCTTGTGTGGTTAAATCCAGGTTCTTGTGGGAGCTTGTGGCCTATACCATCCATTACTCTACCAGGCTTCATCTTTAAACTAATTAGGTTACTTGTTCCACTGGGAGGTTGCCTCAAAACCTGGCTTTCTTGTGTTGAAACTGCTCTAGTTTACTGTCCTAGCAAGAGTCCATGGAAATTGTTATCACCAGTGACAGTAAGTGCCAACAGCCCTCTAAAGAGTCACTTGTCATAGATACTTCATATTGGAGAGAGTTTCCTTGATTTCCCTTTTCCTGCTGGCTTGCTTTTGCTTTTGAGTAGCATCTTGCATATGGAAAAGTGCCCTGGGTTGCCTTGTTCTTGGATTTGCGTAGTAAAAATGCTGTCTTATTTTTATTTTAAAACAGTTCATCATATTTGCACAAACAAGCTGAATAATCAGCCAGCAATTGTGTCTTACAGTTAGCAAACAGCACAGCTGGCCCAGCTTCTGTGCACCCCAGCAGTTAGTTCAGACTGACTCTCTTGGATTGTTTTTGCTGTATCTTGGATCTCAATTGCTGGTTTGCAGCACTGACTCACACACTCTGTACAAAGTTTTCCTATGGCTCTATAGACACTAGATTTCCTTTTGGTTATATATGAAAATATGACACCATTGATATATTTTTGCTTGTAATATTTTTGCTTGCATCCCTCTGTGGGCCTGATTCTGCCCTCCTAACCTGACTAAATAAATCTTTCTCATTTGATGCCATCATGCCAGGCTACTACTGCTCTTCCAGCAGCACAGTATAAGCTTATCCTGAACAAACATTTCAGTGGTTTTTAGCTCTCCCTCATTGCTGCACACCTACAACTGCTCCTGTAAGTTTGGGGAACTGCTGTCCTGATGTTACTGCATTGTGTGTGTCTGACCTTCAAGTCTACAGAGTCCTTCAGTGGAGGGGTTGTTTAAAGTCATGGGAGAGTCAACACTTTCCAATCCTGGCTCTGCAGCTGTGCACAGCCACCAGTAAATCATGTTCCCCTCTCAGTGGGAATTAGCCATGCACTGACAGGCTGTGGATATAAATAACAACGTGTGTGGAACTTGAGGTGCGTTCAATTGATCTGTCTGATAATAAAATAATTCACTGGCAGCTGGTCTTTATTACAAATTTCATCGCTGTTGCTGAAAAAGCTGAGTTGTTATCCTCCCTTTTTTTTTCTGAGAAAGTTTTCCATTTCCCATTATTTCCTGCTGGGAACTATATAATTCATAAAACAGGTAACTGCACTGTACTGATTGAGGCTAATGCCGACAGAAGGAGTCTTGAGGGGTTGGGGAGAGGGGGGAAATCTCTTCCTGTGGGGGAGAAAACTGTTCCTTTAGAGAGTTAAATCACTGATTCTTATTAAAAAAAAAAAAAAAATCTGTCTTCTTTTGCACTACTCTCAATGCCAAAGAGAAATAGATTTACAGGTATTTTAGTGAACCACAAAAAGCTGTCTCTTACTTTTCCCTTTGACAGAAATAGCTTTCTGCTAATTTCACAAAGGCCTTCTCTGGACACTGTACTTAGAGTGGTTTCCTGGATTCCTCCAGATGAGACTTTGTTTCATTCAAAAGGGATTATACATCTTGGGCTCAGAGAGCCTTTAAATTAGAGCTGCCTAAGTGTAACTTAATTTATGCCAGCATTCTCTGTCCTTTGGGCTGTTATCTTGTGCCCTCATGTAAGGTATTTTCACCCAACCAACTGCAAGTCCTAACACAAGCCTTGCATAAGTGAAGCAATTAAACTGACAAGACCAAATGGAGAAAAATATTATAGGTGCATAGCAGTCAAATTATAAATTTAAATGAGCCAAATCATAATTAATTTTTCTTTTTATTATTAGAATTTTGTATTGATTGTTTGGGGAATTGAGGAATCCCGTGAAGCTGAGATAAATCCTTTGTTGTCTAACAGTTTATGAATATTTTCGTCATATCTGATTGCTATACTCATGCTTTGAGATTTTGTTCATGAAGTGAAGTTAGTTTATCATTGAAATCATACAAAACCCAAATAAGTAGCAGTTCTGTGACTGTAGTGCTGGACTGCTTTCAGTAAGGATTTTTCTTTGTCATTATTCAGTTGAGATCTTGCAGATTAAAACCTTTTGCATTTTTGCCCCTATTCTGAGACAAAGGATATTTTGATATAACCAGGAATTGCTTCAGGGTCTGGGATAAGTGGGCACATTGGAAATAATCTTTGTTTTTTCAACACAGAACATTTCAGAACAAGACTGGCTTTTGTCTGAGGCAATGCACTGTCATCAGCTCTCTGCACATTTCCCTGCTATGCTCCTCTGGGTCAGACACTTCCAAGAACAACTCTTATGCAGGATGATTAACTGGGATGTGGCTGAGGAGTCTGAGAGTGAGAAATAACCAAAAATATTTGAAAGGCATCGTGCCTGGTATGGACACAGGACAACACCATGGGATGCACTTGCAGGGGGGGAGAAGGGGAGCAGCTGAATGGATGAATACTCAGACTATTTATAGGCTTCCTTCCAAATCTTGTTTGGAAGGCTGGCTTGCTTCCTTAATCTTAGTGAAGCTATCAGATCAGCTGTACTACTTATAAGGATTTTTATTAATAGAACTGCTGGAGAGACTTTTGGTTTCTTGTTGCAAAATGTAAGAACTATCACCACAATGCAGAATGAAAAGCAGGCTTGTTAAAATCACCACACAAAACCTCAATGGTCCTGAAATGAAAATATAAGCGGACCCAGAGAACAAGTATTAAAAAAGTATAAATTTTGTTGCATCAAGCATGCTGTTCTGAAGGGGAGCTGTGAATTCAGCTTTGAATATTTTCTTGTCATAGGTGTTGCTGTGACCTTCACAGTAGTGAAGGGGAAAGCGCTGTAGCTCGAAGGGAACAGGGCCTCCTTTTCCTTGCATGAGTATCTGAAGCTCTCCAGCTCTCCCCTTTTCAGACTGGGAGGTGGTGTTTGACCATTCTGCACCCAGTTCTGACTGCCCTGCAAGGAATGTTCCTGGAGCTGGCCATTCCCCTGGTCTGGAAGCAGCAGTGCATAAGTAAAGCTGTATTTGTGCCTGCCTCTTCCTGGGCCAGGATGGAGAGTTTCCTTTCCAGCATGGTCCATCTGCTGTCACCATTCCCTTTTGGAGGGAGATTGCTCTTGGATGTGGTGCTGTGCACATCTCCGTGGCGCTGCTTTCTAACACAAATCCATTGGAATAATCATTTAACTAACAATCAACTGATTATTTTGTCAGGAAAGCATCAGAATGCTTATATGTGGTATCTTGCTGCAGTGAAAGCCAGAGATGGGACAAGCAGCTGGGGCAGGGATTGGAGTGACTGTATATCCATGGTCTGGGCACCTGGACACACCTGCAAGTGGGTATCTCTTAAAGCTGTGCTTTAAATGTTAAATTTTCTTTTTCAAACATAAATATTAGTTAAATACTTGGTTCCCAATGAAAGTCATCCTGAAGGTCAGGACTTGGGTGTTTAACTCCCATTTGTGTCTTTTGAAAGCCTCCACTTTTTATTTTGCCAGTATGCAGCAGCATTCCAGTGGGCCCAACTAATTTTGAGGGTACTCAACATAAGAAAAAAAATTATAATGTGAAAATGCTGTTAAATTTTACAAACCTGCTTTGCAATGCAAAACTCATTCACAGCAAAGAAGTTGAATCAAAGGCTCACCACTGCCAACTAATTATTTAATGTTCTCCAGCTAATGTTGTTATGCTGCCGAAAATGTGTTTCCATCTTTTTCTTTCCTCATTAGGGGAGGATAAGCTTATAAATTATTTTTCTGCTTGAGTTGTTTGATTTGGACTAAATTTTCTTTTGTGAAACTACAAGCCCACTCCCTCTGCTCACCAGCAAACTTGGAAAAAATGGCACATCATCTCTTTGTTGCTGAAGTTAGAAGCAAATACATTTAATTGGGTTTTATCACACTTTTCAAACAAAATATATTAAAAATCTTTATACGAGAATCCAGAGACCAAAATTAATGTGTGACTGCTTGTTTCTACAAGGCTTTGAATATAATGATACAAAATAAGGTGGTAGTTGGTTGCTTGTCAAAGACTTGAGGGATTTGCCTTCAGTTTGCTGGTGTTGTAAACCATTGGGTGCTGTAAGATTGCTGACAAGTAGATTAAAAAAGGCTTTTCTTAGTACACACATGAGAACAAACCCTGGAATTGAGGTGCAGTTCAGAGGTGCTCAGGGTAAAGCAGGGAGTTTAACAGCTGAACACAGATGCCCCTCAGTGTCACCTACAACTGGTGGCTTTGCTGCACTCCAGGACTAAACAAACACTGGCACTGTCCAGTCAGGGGCTGTTGATGTGAGTGCAGGTAGGATCCCCTGGATTTGATCTTAAATTCACACCATATATGTGTCCCCTTGTTGCAGTAGCCAAAGATAAATATTTTCTAGTACAAGTTTATTTTTTGGACAGCTTGTAGCTGTCCCAGCTGGAGCTAGGAATTCATCAACTCTTGCAAACAGCATATTTCAGTCTGGTTCAGAGACAGGGAAAGAAAGGAAACCCAGGCTGTTACTGCTGTGATTGAGTAAATAGTGCTCTCCTTCTGTTTCAGTGCCATGCTGTGCCTCTCTCAAAAGGGACAGAGAATTGGTTGGATCACATTCCACAGAGACCTGGTTTCCCTCACTCCCACCCAGCTACTTGTGGTGTTGAGGTCTCAGTGGGATCTGTGGCTGACAGGTACCTCATGAGGCACCAGCCAGCTGCTCTGTGAGAGAATTCCAGAGCCCCTTGCAGACCAGATTCCCATTTTTAATATCACTGCAAACAGAATCTGTCCTCTCACTCTTGCTCCAGGTTCTGACCAGCCCTGTGTTAAGCTTGTCAGATTCCTGGAGATCACAGGTGAGGAGAACACACCTGTAAGGTGATGTGGTTTGCAGACTTCCTGTGCACCAGGGCACAGCAGAGCAGTGGTTGGAAACAAGGGCAAACATTGGGAAAAAAAGGAGCATTTTCATCCAAAGAGGTAGTGATCCCTTACATATCCTTAGTGCAGAGACAGCTGGCAATGGTCAGCTGGAAGTAATACTGCACTTTAGCTAAAGCAAGCCTGAATTCACTGAAATAGAGCTCTTCCTAGGAATAGGAAGCATTTGTATTTGTTTTGAGAAGTAAAGCCAGAAGGAGATTCCTTTGGGTTAAGAGTCAAAGTCTGAGCTCTTCAAACTGAGGTCTCATGACAAGGCATTTCTAAAAATGTGCAAATAATCAGTCTGTCAGATTTTTGGCAGAGCTTTTGCTTATATCTACATAGTGAACCTGACAGTTTTAGTGCATGGAACTGGTCAGTCAAAGAAGTAATTGAGGAATTAAACTATTGTAGCCGCAGATATCTCAAATCTGTCACAGGTGGATTCTTTTTAGCTAAATTCAGCATAAGGCACTCTATGGAAGTAAATGTCTTTAACGCCACTGGAGGAAATGGAACTAAGAAAAGGCGGGTTGAGGTCTTGGTGACAGTGGTTGAAGACTCTGAAGCAGAACCTGGCACAGCAGTATCAGAAGCTTGGATTTATCAGCTCTATTTCAGGAAATGGCTGTGCGGGGCATCGGCCTGAACGCTTCCATTTCATCGGCCCGTGCCCGGAACTGCACCGGCGGGAAGCGCCGCGGCCCCGCGGGCCGGCACGGGGTCTGGGTCTGCTCGGGGTCAGCGCCAGAGCTGCTGGTGTTTGTCTGCCTTGGGATACATTCCTGTAGAGAACTGTTATCCCTACCCTCTGATCTTGCCTGAGAGCCCTTTAATTTCAAATTATAATAATTCAGAGGGAGGGGGTTTACGTTTTCCATTCCAAGGGAGGGTCCTGCCTTCCTTAGCAGACACCTGTCTTTCAAACCAAGACAAAATTCCATTCCCTATAAAGGCAAGAGTAGGGGTGGTTGGGTTTGTTTGTGGGATTTTTTTTTTGTTGGATAAACTCTATTTTTGGATTTACTGCTATTTCCTGGTTTCTGAATGTGCAGTGTTCAACCTCACACTGCGTAGAATTTGTAAATCAGGTTCCTAAGTGTCCTTGGCCTTCAATGTGGATGCTCTGTTTGAGTTTGTAGTCCAAAAGGGAGGAAGATGCTACAGACATTCAGAAGGCAAGTTAACTTTTATAGAAAACTTTTTCTCTACAACATGGGCAACCTTGAAGACCATACACAGCATCTGCCTCAAAACTCAGGCCTCAGAACTCTGGTGTTCTGACAGTGATGGTCTGTGCCTGAGCCTGTTGAGTTCTGGCTCTGTAGGGGCATCACAAATGAAATCACAGCACCCAGGAGAGGCTTGTGTTGAGTGACCTGAGTACAATCCTAAATCATAAAATTCTCCTGGCAGCACAGCACAGAGCTTGAGTCTTGATCTCTTGTTCTCCAAGTCTCCATATCTGTTCATCTTCTCAGCTGGGACCACACAGGCTTTTTAATAGAGAAAACCACAGAAAATATTCAAAGTGGTGCAAATGTTACTCTGCTTTCAGAGATTGCTGAGCTTCCATGTGCACATTTGCCCTCTTTAACCATGGCCCTGCCAGCATTTAAGGATTGCTGTATAGCTGGGAGGGATTGAGCACTGCCTGCATCCAGACATCCAGACTTCTTCCACCTGGGTTCCTGGCATCCACACATGCAGTGCAAGTTCTGACCTTGATAAAGCTCACGGCAGTAGAGGTGACTTGCAGGACTGAGGAACTGGGATCCTGGGCTCAGTAAAACTGCATTCACACTCACTTGTGGTCAGCATGGATGTGTGATATCCTCAGGAAAAACACTGAAAGTGAGAACAGAGAACAGCAATCCAGTTATATGCAAAGGAAAGGACAAACTGCCCTTGGATACTTCCAGGTCACTTGCCAGGGTTTGACTGCCAGCTTCTTCCTCCTCAACTTCATGAAAACCTTTCCATTGCAGTGGTCGTGTCCATATCTAGCAATCTGAGGAAAGTGGTGTCTCTACAGTGGATATTAAACAGTTTATGCTCCTGGCAGTGAGTGTCTATTTAACCACTCTTCAGAAGACTGAAGGAAGTCCAAAAAGGACTTTTAGCAGAGCTGCAGTAAAATCATTCAGAGCTGTCTTACTTGCTGTGCTGAGGTTCTCCTGCTGCAGCTGCGATGCTGCTCTTGCTCTAGGAAGAAGCAGTGTTATTCCAGCTTGCAGAATCTGTTTCCCTGAGCTGGTGCTCCTTGGTGGGTGGTGACTAATGGAATGATATACTGAGATGTGCCACCATTTCTGGGGTCAGTAACTGCTCCCAAGTAGCTCTGAGTGTAACGAGTATTTCCATCAGGGTGAGTGGGATTCACCCAAGTGTGCCCCTGATGAGCTGCTGTGAACATGCACTGACTGTGAGCTGGGATTTAAACTGACAGAAGCATCTAAATTTGTAATGAAGAATTTTTATCTTCCATCCACTTTGCTACATAGCTGTGTCCCATATGCCTGCCTCCCAGCTGCACTTGTGGAAATCTTTTGTTTCCTCCCAGCTGAGATTCAAGTAGGGGAGTGAAAATACTGAGTTAGTCTTTATTCAATTCTTGCATTTGTTTGCAGTAGCTCAGAAACAGATTTGTAGAGTTTGTTGCTGATCTTACTTTTCATTTACAAGGGCACTCTGGATAGAAGCAGCTTGTTTTAAAATGCATTAAGTAAGACATGCTTTAAAAAGAAGTTCAGAAATC
The DNA here is from genome assembly GCF_017590135.1 of Pyrgilauda ruficollis. Taxonomy (NCBI): domain Eukaryota; kingdom Metazoa; phylum Chordata; class Aves; order Passeriformes; family Passeridae; genus Pyrgilauda; species Pyrgilauda ruficollis. The sequence continues at coordinate 6,824,744 of NW_024525045.1, forward strand.
ATTGCAGAGATGACTAAAGATTTTATTTTCTAAACTGTATGCTTTATTTTAAAATGCTGCCAAGTATTGATTATGGTCTTAAAAAATCCAAAGGACAGAGAACCTAAGTCAGGGACAGGATATTAATAGACACATTATCAGGTAAAAATAACAACTAATGTTTTGGGAGAGAGGGCATTTTCCTATTAGTTCACCAAATGCCCTGTAAGCAATAGATTAAACTCGTCTCTTCCATTCTCCTTCTGGTTTACCATGTTTCCCTAGTGCAGCCTTGGAAGAGAATGAAATGCAGAAAGAGCTGTAGGGTTTGTACCAAATCCCTTTGTGCCTTTGACACCTGAGATTCTGAATTTCTGCCCATCTTCACTGCATTAGATGAGGGGAAATTTCCCTAAATGTCTATCAGGTTTAACAATGACTAATCTTCACTAACATCTGGAATAATGCAGAAATCACTTGTTATGCAAAAATCTGCAAACATATGGCAAGTACAGTTCCTTGCTTCTGTTTCTACAATTGAAAATGAGAAAGATTTTGCAATGTCATGGAAACAAAATAGCTGTGCTAATCTGGAAAGAGCAGCCCTGCATAGCTTTTCAAGGAGAAAAGAAAAAGCCTGATGTTTGTGAATGGCTGAGTCTCTCATGCACCAGTGTGGATTGGCGATTTAGTGCTTTTGCATTTCTTTCCCTCATATTCACACATGAGCCAATGTTCCATCAAAAATAACCTGCTGCACTGCTCTCCTTTCAGAGGAGAAATTCAAACATGTTTGTTTGCATGTTTTGATGCATTTGAAGAATATTATAGAATTAGGATTGCTGCTAAGAAAATCACCCTGTGTAGTGATACAGTACCACAGCAATCCTTCTTCCAGAAATGCATCCTGGTAGTTCTTTGGGGTCTGGTTTCCTAGTTGAACAAGTTTATCCCCACTGCATGAGGGAGAGACAAATTTCTTCTCTGATTTCCTCAATGACAGCACATCATGGATGGCTTAGGAGCTATCAGGGCTTCAAGATTGAATCATTAAAGCATCAGACAAGCTTTTCATACATATTTCCTGTTTGTGTGTCACACCCCCGCAAGGTGACAGTGAATAGAGGTCAGTAGCACGTAATGAACATGTGAACAGTGTTGTAAGAACTAGTTCATCAGGGCTGTATTTGTGCTAAGAGGGATCCTGGTTTCTCTTTTCTGATTCACTTGCAATTTATGTGTAAATTCTCATTTTCTCACTGGATTTGTGCTAAAACCAAGGGGAGAATGTATTTCTTCCACCAACAAATCATGGCCAGTAGGTTTAGCTTCAGCAGTCACACTGGGTGTGGGCTCAGTGCTCTACTTTTATATAGAGATAACAGGGGGAAGAAAAGAGATGGCAATACTTCATTGGAGAAAAAGGCATTTCTAGCAATATATAGTAAGATGGACTCAAACCAGGGAATAATTACTATTTTCTCTTTCTGCAATTGGTATATTTTGTGCCTTGGCAATGGCTGAGGTCCCATTTGGTTGGTCACTGAAATAGTAGCCTCCTGAAGATCTCAGTCCTGCAACTTTTGTAACTATCTTCCCACTTTCTCTTTAAATGGTTTGTAAAATATGCCGGATGATAAAGTTTCTCATAAACATGTTTTGAATGGGAGAAATATTAATAAGAGCACTATTCCTGTTTATGGCATAAGGAATATTTAAAATAGTGTAACAATATTTTTCAGCTCAAATACATTTCCATACTTTTATGGCCCTGTAAAGTATCCTACTTGCATGTGAGAATCCTAAGTAAAGAAAAACAGAGTCTACAATAAGAGAAGTGATGGCTCCTTTGAGAATCTGAGTGTCAGGTCTTAGTGAAGTGATGAAATCTGGGTGCTGTTGTAGATATCTGAGGGGATATGCTTTGTTACCCAGTAACATCCACAGACAAATTAGTCTGTACCTCAGAATTCCTGCATTTCATTTTCTGGAGTCCTGCTTTGCTCAAATGCTGTCAGATCACCCCTAGTGTCAGATGACACCATAGAAAAGTAGAACAAACAGAAAAAAATGTCATTACGTAATGTCTCTGCTCTTTCCCTCGTCTTAGAAAGTGACTTTGCCTCTGCATCGGACTGGAGTGTTTGCATCTCTTATTTCCCTTTAAGAAAAAAATAGGTCAGTTTTCTGCAACAGGGTGGAAAGAGCCAGCCATGTCCATGGTACTGCCACAGGCATGTGATTACTTAGAAAATATGATTATTAACCATGTAATCATGTGTTTCTCTACTACATTTTTCCTGGGGTGGTGCTGTTCAGTAGTCTGTTGAAAATGTGCCTGAGACAGCCTAGAGAAATGCACTGAGCAAGGATCCCTGCCTGGTGATTCAGTCCTTTCCCGTTTCCTGAATGTCACCTCCAGCTGCCTGCCTGTTCACGCTTCAGTTTCTCCTAGTTCCATTTCAGTGCTCTGTGCAATAACAGGTTGCAGAATTCAGTTTCTTAAATTGGCATCCTTAAAAAGCCCTACTCTGAAAATCTAAACACTTTAATGATTGTGTGAATCCACTCTGCAGGCTTTTATATAACAATTTTGGTTTTCTTCTTGTTGACATCCACAAACTAAAGCAGAGAATCCAAAAAACAAGCAAAAGAGTTTGAACTGCTTTGTATCAGTGCTGCACAACTATCTCCCTATCCATACTCTCCATTTCCCTGTGAGGCTCTGGGCTTCCTGAAGTGTTCACCAGGCCTGAAACCAACTCATCTCCCACAGAGGCTGGAAACCTGACTTTACAGGGCTCTCTAAAAGTATTTTGTTACATAATTTGAGCAAATTCAGTGTAAAGCAAAACTCTGCATCTGTTTCTTGGAATAATTTTCACATATCCAGAATCAGAGTTCAAATTATCTTTTAAGTTATTGATTTAATAGATATTACTTAATATATTTTATTGTAGTAATAAAGTCCTTCTATTACCAAGTTAATATTTTCCAAGGAAAATCTGGCAAGTTGCAAATAAAAAGTGAATTGCTGCCCACAGCTGATAGTTTAATAGTGGAAATGCTATTTAATTTCATTATTATTCAAATTTATGTTCCATTTTCTCAATTAGCATATAAATACTATAAATTTCTTCTATGGAAAAAGCCTTATCATGAAATATTTGTAATGATTATAAATAGCTGGGTAAGGCAAAATCTTGGATAACACATAGCAGTGAACACAAATTAGGCTAAACAGGGTTATGGTACAATGAGAAATGTTTGTCTTCTCCAACTTAATTTCTGTGGAAGAATTTTTGGATTCTTATGTAAGTATCAAAATCTTTCCTTCATAAATGTATTCATGTAAAGGAGTAATAATTTTCTTTTATATGTTTTTTTTTTAGATGATTTGCACACCTATTCTGTAACAGAAACCTTTTTTTAAGAGTAAGTCCAGCTCCTCTTTTGCATCTTTAAAAATTGGTCCTAAAAGGATGCTATTCCTGTAGCCACCTTTTGCCCAGTGTAGGTATAAATTAGTAATGCAGCTGAAGAAAATATGCTAAATCATTCTGCTCTCTCACTAGAGCAAGGACATAGATTCAGCAACATGGATGTTTATAAATGAGCACCGTTTTAGATCAATGAAAGGGGAAGTGACAAAGTCAATGATTGGTTAAGAAAAATCTGTTTTCACCCCCATTTTGAGTGTGTAGACTGAAGTGTCAACATGTTCAGTTACAGCAGTACGAGCAGGTAGCTTCTAGTGGTTTTAGGTATAAATTAACACCTTAACTTTTTTCCATTTTTAGTAGACAGCCAGAATAGGAAAAGGAATATTAGTTTAATTTCCTCCCACAAAAATATTCAGCCTAAGAAAAGACCTGTTGATAGCATGCCTAACTTCAGACAAGGAGATACCAACACCTTCTGCAAAGCACAGTGCAGTGCTTTGCAGTGAAAGCAAATCCGCCCTGGAGCATGTCAGGAATTTTACTGCAGCAGGGGGAATTGGAGCCTTGAGTAGAGATGAAAACTTGTAGGCTCAGGTAGAGCCCTGCCCTTTGTTTCTGCAGGTGAAACAAATGATGCTTTGCATCCAAAATGAAAAGCTGTTAGTAGTATCCACTGTTCTGGTTGAGCTGGTCAGTGCTTTCCTAACAGGTGGTGGGAACCACCCAAATTTCAGTAGGAAATTCAAATTTCATCCAGTCCCACAGGTGAATCCTCCCAGTAACAAGACAAACACTCTCTCTGCTATCTCTCTGGGCTTTGCATCAGCTACCAGCCTTGCTTATATTGTTTTTCAGACTGACTCTCAGGCTCTGAGAGTAAGAATCCTCACCCTCACCTTCCTCCAAGAGCTCATTGGTTTGTTCCCACACCCTTCCACTGCTGGAACTGAGGAAGTGTGTATTGGGACTGATTTCTTTTGGCTGAAATGAAAGTTTGTCAGTTATTTCTCACGTAGCATGTATGGCAATTGCTATTTGAACAGCCTTGAATTTGACAGTGTCTGCTTCATGACTGCTACTGCCCTGTCTGGTTTTAAAGGAAGAATAAATATTTCACCAACAACTGAGAATTAGATGTTGTTCATTCACACATGCATAAAAATGTACTGCTTAACCATCCAGGGCATAGTGTCGCTGGGTCCCTGCCAGGTAACTGTATGAAAATGTTTCAGTATTTTGAACTGAGGTTTATTCTTCCTTGGATGCCTTCTTAATCAGCCAAATGACTCAGAACGACCATTCTACCTGCTCAACCTAATTAAGCATCAGCCATCTCATTTTCATTATTCTAACTATTGAGGGTTTATAATTATAACTCTTACATTTCTGCATAATTTTTTAACATGGGATTGGACAATTACCCAGGCAATCTAGTAGAGCAAATACATCTTTTTAACCTCTTTCTGAAACAAAGCCACTAAGAAAAATTCTTTGTGATTCCCCTTTTCCAGCCCAGCAGAGTCATGTTTTGTCCTGGTCTCTCAACTGAGTTAGCAGCATTATATCCTTGCATCACAGATACTTTTGAAAAGAATTGTAGTGGGACATGCTTTAAGTTGCTTTGTTTGATTGAGAATTCAAGCATCATGTTAATGTAGGAACTTAATGGGTTTATGACACTTCCCTGCTTGGTGTGTCTGGGCTGCCCTGCCAAGCTGACAGGGTTTGTTCTGGAGAAGAGGGAAGCAAATGCTGTGTTTGATCTGGCTCTTGCAGAGTGTGGGAATCGTTAGGGATGTGTGAGCTCAGGTGAGCTGCTGCTCTCAGAGGTGTGAAACTTCTGTCGCTCCCAAAGCACTGACACTGTTCAGGCAAAGTCACACCACAGCCCATTCAGACATTCCTCCTGCTTTTCAACCACCTGAATTTGGAAGGAGAACTAATTAAAGATGTACAAAGCTTTATTTCTAACTTTACAGTGACACAATTCTTCAGGTGAAACCTAGAATAGAAGTGATGAAAACATGCATTTCAAATGAGAGCTCAAGATAAAAAGATGGAGAGATCTTGCCTAGGCAAATTAACCTACCTAACCAGCTACTCTGTGCTGGAAAAATTATTTTCAGCATGCCTGTGACACGTTTGATAATTACTTTTTCCAGTAATCAAAGGCTGTATTTAACAAAACAGAGATGAAACGGGGAGTTCAGCATGAGGGAAGAGATGCGTGTAATCATCTTTATCTGCTCATGTTGATGCTGTGGGAATGCACTGCCTCAGAATCTAGAGGTACATGCTGAAAGAGGAGCAGCAATAATTACCTGTACTGAGTGCTTGCTAATAATAAACATATAAGTGAAATATATAATAATATAACTATATATATATAAATATATGACTATAATAAATGTTCAAGTCACTTGTGAAGGACTTGGTCCCGACAGGTGCTTCATGGCTGCAGAACAATGGCATGTAAGTGTGGCTGCCTGCTTTGCCAGCTAGCTTCTCCTCCTTTTCCACTCAGCCATCATCTAATATTGAGATACCACAGGGTTTCCTGGGTTGAGCCAGCTGCTGTGGGTTGCCCCTGTTGGGCAGTTCAGCCTGGATTGCCCCCAGAACCTGCAGGGTGAGGTCTGCAAGAGGAGAATTGTTAGGAACTCCAGCACTGGGGAAGGCAGGTTCTGCACTAAGCTAACACAATGCTGAAAGCTGGCACAGCAGCCAAGGGCCATGAAGAGCATCTTAGGTTTGGTTGCTTGCAAAAGAAAAGATCATCTTGGAGGGGAAAAAAAAATAAGCACAAAACCCAAAATAAGATAAAATCCAGTAATTCACAAAAAACTATAAAATTAATGGGACTTCACTTAAAAATCAGCATGAATTTTATATCATTCCATATGTCTTGTCCATTTAGGCTTTTTTTTTTTTTTTTTAATTAACAGCTTTCAAATAAAGTACTGAAAAACACTTTGACTGGAGGGTTTTGGAAGGAAATGACAGATTTAATGTGTAGTTTTTCAGGAACTGGGAATAGAATTTCTCCAGCCCCATTTTGCTGAGGGCATTTTCTCTTTTTTAGTCTCTTTCTGATCATCTCTACTGCCTGAGAAAGGAAAAATCTATAGTTTTATTAGCTGCACTGAAGAAATTGTGTGACAGGGGCTTTTCCCACAACTGACTGCTGACTTAGAAAAGAAGTTATAGCTGGGTTAAGATTATTTTCTCCTGCTGTGATGTGATTAGAAAAAGTTGAAATCAACACCTAGTTTGGAACAGTCATGAATACAGATGATATCTGCAATAAAAATGAAATCCAGCATTTCATTCACCCTTTGAGCAGCAGCTCAGTTTCTGTGCTCACTTCCTCATTAATAAGTTTCCCTTCAAAGAACCATCATTAAATTATGTTTCTCTGCTTCTCAGGATGTTGTGCACTTCCTAACTTAGCACTTACACAGTAGGAAAGAAATAATTAATTTTGAACTTTTCAGTTCTCTCCATTGACTTGCAAGAGGAAAAAAATATTGGAATGACTCCTTTCAGGTCTGAAAAGGGGGTGAGATATCTACTTATTCATCAATATACCTGGACAGCATGTCCCCCACCATGAACATCTATGGTGTCTTCCTAAAGTTTATCACAAACTTTAGCAAAGTTTTAATATGCTTAATTTAGTGGGTTTCACTTGAAAAGTAAATGTAGTTACTTAAACTGTATTTTGAAATATCTGAAATGAAGAGTTTGGGAAGGCATTGGAGTCCAGTATATTCCCTACATTGTGTTAAAATTCAGTGCTTTCACAGAAGGTATTACTTAGAATTATTTAAAGGCTGCACTTGCATTTACAAGTCAAGCATCAGCCAGATGAAAATTTATAATTGGAATCTGATTTTCTAAAATTAAACATAATTTGAGCCAAATAGCTCCTTGTGCAGCATCACATGGGTACCCTCAGTAGCACACAGCTGCCTGTGCTGGTCCAAGCTGATGAAACCTCCTAGCTGAATTGCTGGAGGATGGTAGAGAAGGCAAAATTAAGAATTAAACACTCTATTTTTAACATTCATAGAATGGCCGGGGTTGGAAGGGACCTCAGATCATCTTGTTCCATCCCCTCTGCCATCAGCAGGGACACCTTTTACTGGACCAGGCTGCTCCAACCTGAATTTAAATTTGCAGGGATGGGGCATCCACAGTGTCTCTAGACAGCCTGTGCCAGTGTCTCACCACCCTCACAGTAAAGAATTTTTTCCTATTTTCTAATCTAAACCAGTCATTCACAAGCTGTTTAAAATCTCTACTACTATCTTAATCATTTTAGCTTATTTTTAACTTCATGCTTGTTGTCTGAATGGTTCTCTTCACTGGGGGGAAATGTAAGTTAGTTCATTCTGTTACTCTCTGAAGAATCAACTGGGAAAACTTCACCAGAGGCATCAGGTATTTTATTAACTCTGCATTTGAGCAAATTAATTTCCTCAACCTTGTTTCCTGAGAACAGGCAATTGTGCTGCACAGATCCTATTGCTGTTACTGCACTGTAATCCAAACATTGCTCTGGTGTGCTCTTCCCAGCCTACAGATTTGTCACTGGACTACTATGTTATGCTCCACTGTTTTTTCTAATTGTACTATATATCCCTCTTCTCACAGCTTCCATCTCATCTAAACAATACATTTTAATAATCTGATGGAGCATTATTTCATAGGTTCTTCATAAATTCTTATTGCCAGTATTATTTCATCACACAAAGTCAGTTCAAAGTTATATGGTTCTGCTTTGAAAAGTGGTTCTGCTTTTCTTAGTTCTCCAGAAGACAACTAGGCTTACTCTTATGATATATGGAAATCAAGAGTATAATAAATGTGTGACAAGCTAAATTTCTGCTTATTCCATTAACACTGGACTATTGTGTTGAAGTTTGGTTGTTGTTTATTCATGGTAATAATCCACTTTTTCCTCAGCAGTTGGAGCATACCTAATACCAAATACAGCTTTTACCTGGTATCAGACTGCTTTGAAATCCCTGTTGTTATGTTTACACTTCACTCTTTATATCTGGGATTTGAGGAAAATAAAACCTATATGTCAAGAAAGGAGAGAAAGAGGAAAATACACCTGCTGAGTTAGAGGGCTCAGTTGTTTCTGGTGTGAATTGAAGAATTGCAAAGTGGTACTTAGTTACCTAATTGCTCTCCATCAGTTTTAATGTGCAGTTTACTCCAGCTAAACATGAACCACTTGGTGTGAAAAGCAATTAAGAAGTGAAATCATAGACCCTAAACCCTCAGGTTCAGGCCATTTTATTAAAACCCATTGATGATTCCCACACAGACTTTGCTTTCAATTCAGGTAATTTAGTTTACAAGCTATTTGAAAACTCATCTTCAGTTTATACCCGATTGTTCCACATCTGAACAATATTACTTTGCTATTTTCAGATTTGGCTTCATTTATGATTGCTATGTAATGACATCAAGATAATTAAACCACTCTCCACAACAGGATCTGTTTCAAATTTCCCAATGAAGCATCAATATGAGCCTGTTGTGTTGCACTGTACAGGAGAAACCTAACCCTGCCCTCATTAAAAAAAAAAAAAAGTAATTTTGCTTGGAGGAAGACAATATATTATCAGAGAAATTAAATTAGATATCTTTCATCCTCTTAATTTCTCAGAAGTTTGGAGTGGGGGAACTCAGTAATTCTGCCTCCATCAACAGCCCCAAAGTCTCAGGCATCAGACATGGAAAGGGAAAATCCCCACAGCACAAAAGCCACTGAAGGGTTTAATTAACTTTGCCAAACCTTAATTCTGGGGTTCAGTTAACACTGGGATTCAGTGTCCTGGCACCTGTAGATGGTTTCCTGAGTGTGCACAGGCTTGCAGCTCGTGCTGGGCTGGAGTGGTTGAACCCAGCATGGTTTGCTGGCATTCACTGTCTCCTCCTCCTCCTCCGGGGTGTGGCTGAAGGACAGTCACTCTCTCCTTAGAAACCTCTTCCCATGCAAACCCAGCCAAGCCTGAAATCGTCCTACCAGCAGCACACAAACTGTGCTTTTGTCGAGCCCTCCCACCCCCTTCTCCCCTGTTCACACATCTCGCAGCTTCACTCCTGGGTGAGCTCTGAACGCACAAAATGTTTTCTGTGGAAGGACACAGAAGGAGCCAAACCATTTTCCATACACACTAGGACACTGAAGTTTCTTATCTCATAGATGAAGAAATAGATTTGGCCTCAGGCAAGATGCCCTGGGCATCCTGTCCTGTAATGAGATAGTGAACAGAACATTTTCAGGTGAATTTACAGATGGCTTACTCCTGCCTCTATTTTCAGTAATTTATTCTTGCACCCGAATCAGCAAATTAAAAAATGAGTTCTCTTCCTAGCTGACATTTGCATATTCATTAAACATTCCATTGAACTCTTTCACAACATTTTTAATGATGCTCACTGACAGCTCAGGATGTACTTATCTCATGGTAATCTAAACTGGCAGAGCTGTAGCTCAGACCTGAAAGGGCACCACTATTCCTCCCCATTGCTGCATTTTGGCAGTGTCAGAAGGGGCTGAACTTCCAACGGGCACTTTACCATTGCAGACTGCCTCCCCTTCAGCTCCAAATTCCTATTAAATATTTCCATATTCAGCAGCACCAAAATTATCTTCATGAGCATACATACATAATAGGAATGCTTATAGGTCCTGGTATGTGATATTCTGATTTATATTCATGGGTTTGACAGTAAGGTTTGCTTTATATTCCATTCAAAGACTTCATTAATATGAAATTAGCACAAAATGAAGTCAAATAATAGGAATAATATAAATGGATGGACTGTCTTTTTAAATTCTGACTGGAACCCCTCTGGTGAAGTGAACATTTTCTAGAAAATAGCTTTATTGAATACACTGGATTATATTATACAATCCTGATTTTTAAGGACATCTGTAATACCTGGAAGATTAATCCAGTAAAGTGACAAAATACATTACACTGGTAATTTATCCGTTTGGCAAGCTATGTAAAAGACTGCCTTTTCTTGGGTGCAATGTACAAACACATTGATTGCGTGGGCACTGCAAGGTGAGATGTGTAATCATGAGGTAGTTGCTAAATCAAAGAAAAATAGCATAGTAATAGAACTTCATTTGTTCACTCAAATGCTTATTGATTAATTTTTATTTTCTCATTTTTGTTCAATACACATTTTGTGAAAAAGCCAACTGCTGGTGACAAGAGTGCATGTATGATTTGGCAGTGAATTAGTTTAGCACCAGACAGCAAATACGGCACTTAACCGAGTTCAGAAAACAAGTTTAGATATGATACAGAATAAGGTTGGAGCTATATGGCTGAATATTAAAAGAGTATTCCTTCAAATTCACTAGAGGTTCAATTTTTCTCTGTGTTCCTAAATCCCTGAAGGTTTTACAACTCTGACCCTCTCTTCTAGAAGTTTCAAAAGTTATACTCCAGTGAAAAAATAGTATAATAGAAATATTTGCAAACCTTAACAAAAAGCAGCTCTGCTTGTTTGGCTTTTAAGAGTACTAATGGAATAGATGGCAGTAGAATTAATGTGCAGACTAAATGGATGTTTAAGTCATGTGCATAAGAGAATGTTTTTGTGATAGCTTGCATGCAGCTTTTCTGTGGTGGGATTTACTGATTGTGAGTACATGTGACCATGCTGGAAAGCACAGATGAAAACTGGAGGAATGGGAATTATTTCCTTCCTTAGTTAAAATCTGCACAAACTTTAAATGTCAGAGATTTGTAAAGAACCAGGATTTTCTGGGAGGGTTTTTTTCTCACTTTATGCCACATCTTTAATTTTGTTAAAAAGCTTTAAAGAAACATTGCAGGAAGTAACTTCTACGGTTGGAAAACAAATATTTAACTTCCCTAGAAGTCATATATCAGAAAATTACAAAGTCATCTGAAATAATGTTACTTTGACTGGAAAAATATTTCAGGGCTTTATCTCTTACATCAGTCATGCCTAAACTTGATCTTTAGTGTTGATCATGTAAGTCAAGACTGCTGCATTAGTAACATCATCAAAGTTGACTTCAGGAGCCTGTGTACAGCTTTCAGAAAGCGACAAAAGGCACGTTCTCCTGGGGATGGTCTGGTCTTCTGGCACCATTTTATTCTTGAAGTGAGGAATAGATTTATTATGCAAAAATCAGTAAGAAACAGTGGCATGATTTGTGAGGCTTATTAGTACCTTAAAGTTTGTTGCTAACAAAATTTTGCTCTGGTTCCAGAAAAATTCTTTATTGTACCTTTAATGTGGCAATGGAGTATTTTTTTAAACTTATAATTGTATTTCTTTTCATTATGTACCGAATCTACAGTGACATGAGCATTTTCTAGAATTGGGAAATTAAAAAGATTACTCTCTATCTGAAGAAAATTATTATTGTCATTGCAAGGCTATTATTTCTGTTCATTTTCAGTGCAACAAATTGGTTTTGCAAGATTTCATTCCTCTTCCCTCCCACCCCGCACATCTGTCTCATCTCTACTGATCTTAGGTTAATGAAGAGCCACATGGATTTTGTCTATGCAGAAAAATATACAAATATCATTTTAGGTTCAAAAATAAATTTTCTTACAAAGAATATCAATGACGTTACTAATCACAGAGTGTCTTTATAATTTTATGTGCAAACTATGTTTTTGATGATTACTCTTATGCTAGTTTATTCTTTTATGCCTAAATAGTCCTTGAATAACAGAGAGAACAATGCATACATTTATTCCTTCAGATTATCCATTCACAGCATTTGAAGGCTTCTGTTTCCTGAAGCAAGTATACATGATTGCTTGATAGTTTTTTTATTTTATTTTTGTCAAGGGATAGTGTCATAATTATTATTATTATTAATTATCAGGCTCATCAGTAATAAGACTTACCGATGAGCCTCCTGTGTGTATCCCTGTTCTGCAAGTGTGTGTTGAGGAACAAAGAATGTAAATTTGTTCTGATAAAAACATGGGCTCACTGCAAGTTAGAGGAAACATGAAAATGAACTGGCATCCTTGATAGCACTGAGAGGGTTTGCAATTGCTGGTTTCACTTCTGTTCTCTATTGTCCTTTCTAATGTCACCTGCTATTTTTCTTTCAGCAGGGAGATGCTCTTGGTTGTGCCTACAAATTAGGTCTTAGAATGAATCTCTAAGCTGGACAAGGCTTCACTAGCAAAGCTGAGCTCTCTTTAAAATACATCATCATGTCATGACTGACCAAATACCTTTTAAAGATTATTGACTTTAAAACAGAACTGAAAATTTTAATTTTACATATACTGGGTACCATTATGTACTAATTTGTATATGCAGTGCTTGGCTTTTAAATTTATGGCATCCCCATGACATATCTTAACATGAAATGATGAAGAAATTTTTGGTCTTAATTCCTCTATCAAGTGGCTTCTTAAGAAATTTTACTCCCTAACCTGCACTGTGCAAAACTCATCAGGAAGCAGAATATTTGATTCTTTTAAATGCTAAGAAGATACTAGAAAAAAAAGGGCAAAAGATCAGTATTATTTGCCTTTTTCTGTGGCTGCTTTGCCACTTAACTCACTGCCCTCTGGGTCTCTTCTAGCACAACAACATTGGCATGTCAATCCACAGAAAGTTTTGAGTCATCATTACATGTTAATAAAACAGGGGTTTTATTCCAAATATGGAACGGGTGAGGTTCAGGACAGGAGTATTCAACCTTTGATAGTGAAATTTTTAGGTTCTGGTATTTCATTATTCATTCATATTAGAGTAACTTTTACCATTTGAAAAAACAGATATGTTCCCACTTTCCAAACATCAAATTCTCCATTCTCCCACTGTAGCCCTGGTATGAAACATTACACCATCTTTGAAACTGAAAGGACAACATGATTTATATGTATAAAGGATACTTTGGGTAATTTTTGTAATGTTCTAATAAAAGTGATTGAATGTAACTCGTTCCTGCTTTCCAGGACAGTGTTGTTGGATTTATAATATGAAATGGGTCAGAATTTATTGTGGTAGAACAAAAATCTTAAAAATTGTAAATCAACAGAGAAGTTCATATGTAAAAGATAGAACTTCCATGGCAATACACAGCAGTTTTATTGTGCTGAATTTGGAATGCACACAACCCTTTTATATCCTCACACACCTCATTGTCCAGGAGAACTGAAATCAAAACCCCAACTGTCAGCATCAAATATCACTACAGTGCCAGGGAAAAGTGGTTTCCACTTTTTAAATGTGTATCTCCATGCTTCAGCACACGATCACCGATTCATTTCACCAAACATCAACGTGGACAAGATTCCCATCTCAGGGATCTGCTTTGGCTGAGCAGGTAAAGCAGGGGTGTGATGAGCTACCCTGTGCCACTCCTCCCTCCCCCAGCTCAGCAGGAATGCTGGGGACAAGGAGGTTGTAGCCCCACACTTTATGTTTGTGCTGCTGAAGCACACACAGCTCTCAGCAGGTGTAGATTCCTTGTCTTGTGAAAACAGAGCATTTTTAAATGGTTTAGAACACAAGCTCTGAATGTTTATTTTAAAAAATCAGGTCTAATTTATGCAGGTTCTTAGTGGACGTATATAAAAATTACATAAGATGCATATACTTCCCTTCAGTGTGCATCGAATTTCCTGCGCAATAGCTGGCAACTTTGTGTTTTTCTTCTTACAGCTGAGAGGGCAAGTTATGAAGCAGACAGATGTTCACAACTCGCATTTATAAGCTTAGAATTTTCCTACCAGATGCCAAGCCATTCCATTCTCCCAGATACCTATTCCAATACCTCTGACCCTTCTGTTTCCATGTGTCAGACGATGGCCTTTCCACGGTGATCTACAGCACCCTATTCACTAAAACCCTCTGCGGTCCACAGTCGAAAACTTTACATACTTCCACAGAAGTTTGCAGAAGTATTAAGCATCACCTCACGCTATTTTCTGTAAGAAGGGCTACCTTCAGCGAGGACAGCCGAGCGAAGAAGGCCCGTTTGGGCTGGAGCGGTGCCGGTTCGGGAGCGGCAGGGCTCCAACGGCAGAGCAGCAGCAGCAGCACCGGCGCTGCCTCGCCGCGGGCTGTGCCCGCCGTTCCCTGGGGGTTGAGCGGCCGCGGGGCCGTTCGCTCCGCGGGCCGGGCTCCCCTCAGCGCCCCGGGGCAACGCCTGGGACCAGCGGGCGCCTCTCCAGCCAGCACGGGCACACCCGGGACCCTGGGCCGGAGCCCCTCGCCCCGCGGGGTGCGGGGAGCCGGCCCAGCGCTGCTGCCCGCGGCCGGTGAGTACCTCCCGCGGGCCGGGGCCGCCGTGGGGCTGCGGGGCGGTCCCTGAGGGGCGGCGGCCGCGGCTCCGCGCCGGCCCTGCCCCTGACGGCTCCCCGGAGTGCCCCGGCCGTGAGGGGGGCACAGCCCGTGCCCGACCGGCCCGATCCCGGCGGTGAGGGGCACACAGCACAGCCCGATCCCGGCGGTGAGGGGCACACAGCACAGCCCGAACCCTGCAGTATGGGGGGCACAGCACAGCCCGATCCCGGCGGTGAGGGGCACACAGCACAGCCACGTCTCCCGCCCAGCGGTGCCCGCTGTAGGGTAAAGGCACCCACCGCTCCGGAGGGCCCCTCAGGCGCCACGCCCCGGGGCGGCCCCAGCCGGCTCCTCCCTCCCCGGCGATTCGCTGCTCGCTCCCAGCGTCTCGAACGCTCCTGTGCTGAAGGCTTCTCGCCAGCTGAGTGTCCTTGATGCTGCCTATTGAACCACCTTTGTTTAAACTGCACTTTGTCAATGTTATCGGACGTATTTTCTTGCTCTTTTGCCTTGCTGTTTTCAGCCTATTAAGTAACGCAATGTGCCGTACCCGCGGCGCGGGGAGGATGTCCGGTGCCGTGCCCGGTGGCAGTGGGGTCTGGAGGCAGGGGCCCGGCACCGCTCCGGGAAGCGAGGAGCGCTGGCTGGGGTATTCCAATGCCGCTAATGAGGAGGAGGCAGTGCGGCTTTGCCGCGCAGTGTCACGGGTGACCTCCTTTCAAAGGTCTGTCGGCGATAGAGTCTCCCCGGGACGGTGTTTCAGCATTCATTCCCGCTCGTGGCAAAATGGTTTTGTCGCCGCCCCTTGTGCCCGCGGCGCTGCGGGCGCTGCTGATGTCGCATCGCGCAGCTTGGCGCTTCGTTCAGCTCACCGAAGAGATGTATATTTCCATTAACAGTCTGTCCTCCCAGCTGGTTTTGAGAGCCGGACAATGAAGTCAAAATACCTCAAACTTGTGCTTTTACTTTGGTTTTGAAAACACAGAACCCAAAGGGCTTTAAGGAGACTATTCAGGATAAAAAGGGAACATTTGTTTCCAGTATGCTGCAGATGCGTGTTATTGAGTAACCCTGGTTTTCATTTTCCTTTTGTCATTATTCCCATACCTATGAGATCGCAAAGGATCCAAAAGAAGCAGAGAGCTCCAGGTGCAGTCCGTGGTCTTGCATTAACTGCCCCCAGAGCCCAGGTGACTGTTGAACTGTCACAGATTTTGTGGTGCAAAGAAATAAATCCTTTGGATTTTTACCTTTCTGTTTCCCCGTGGGTAGGAGTCTGTGTGCTCCTTGTAGTGAGTGGTTAATGGCGGCACCAGTGGTTTCTCCACTTAATGCGCAGAGAGATTTCACCCTGAGTATATTAAAAACTACGGTTTTTCCTATTCTGTGGCAGTAGATGAGAAACCTATGTATTTAAGCACCTCTTTTAATAAATCAAAATTAGGCTCTTCATTAATAATGCCTTAAAATAGTTTTGATGCCTCTGTACCATTGGGACTAAGAGGCTGGTGTCCCTGAAGACTTACTCAGACTTATGCTCACATCTGCATATGACGTTAGTGTCATTTAATCCTTATTTAATTCTGGAAGGCTTTAGAAGTTAACTGCTGTCACAGAAGAATTTGTGGCAAAGCTTGATTTTTGGGTCACATTCGTGTTTTGATTCTGAATTTGTCAAACAAAAAGCAATTTTCATTGGTCTTTATAGTGGCAGCAGGACCAAACCTGAAGAGGAGAGAGCTGGGCTTATTGTGTGTTCTACAAGGGTGTTCGTAGGGATTTTGACCCATATTCGTGCAATGCAGTGGCTGTTTACTGAAGATAAAAGCAGTGGAGAAGCAGGCAGGAATTCTGTTGCTGCACTGGTTTTTTTGATCATTTTCACATGAGCAATTTTGTAGCTGTGCAATATATTTTTTTTAAAACTGCATGCTACTGTTTTGCAGTGCAGGTTTCTAGCTCTTTTTAGCATGTGAGGCTGTAAATTCTTCTTTTTTGCTGCCTTCGTTTCACAAGGATAGGTAGTAAATTTCCTAAACCAACACTAATTTATTTTCCAGATGCAAGCCTGTGACTGATGTTTTCTAAATGTTAACTGGTCCTAGAAGAATTAGAACTGCATGATCAAAGGATCAGGTTAGTTGTCATCAGCTCTCTTTTTTCTTTGCTTTTCCTTGTGCTCATGTCCTTTGGTTTATAAATTTAGCTCTATTATGTAGGTTTGGCTTATTGTATGAGTTTACCAACTCCTGGTAAAATAAACTCACACATTAAAGCAGTGTAAAGCTAAGTATTTCAGCTTTCCAGCAGAATTAAATATTTTATTCTGACTTTGAACATTCACGTGTTATCAACTTTTGAAATATCAGTGCTACATCCATTTATCTTTGGAACTTCTTCAGTGTCAGAAACACTTAATACCTGATTTTAGACTAACAAATTTTCTTAATCTCTGCAGATAAACTTTACCAGCAGTTCTGAGTGCTTGTTTCAGATGCTGAAGTGAGTGAGTTCTCTCCTGTAGTTCAGAACTTGCTTCTGGGAGGGTAATTTCTGAATGGCATGCATCCATTCAAGGGTTTTAGATGATTTATCCAAATTACCTAATTTGCTCCTAATTAGCCTAAATTAAAGCACTGTCCCTTCAGTTTTAAAAGAGCAAACTACTTGAATTCCAAATGAGTGCAACCACAGTGGGATTTAACAAGCTCACTGGTTTTGCCCAATCAAAAGTGTTGTAAGTTTGTCACTCTAGACAAATTTGCAGATTCTGATGGTGAAAAGATTGATCCTTGTTAAAATTACTGATAAATCTCCTGGTAACTTCCCCAACAGTCTCCATTTCCTAATTGATCACATGCTAAGCAGCCCTTAAGACAGAATTCCATAGGCAATATTAAGTGTGAAGTGCAATTGCTTTTACATGGAACAGGGATAATATAACTCAGCTTTCAATGCAAATATTACAATTAGAGTGCTTTTGCTTCCTGAGATAAATATTGCTTGGGTTCAAGGCCCTGATTTTGAATATTTTCCTGGACACAGTAAAATATATGGTTCTCATTTCTTTTTTATTTGTGTTATTGTTATTTATTTGTGTTCTATTTATATGCATCCCATATGAAGTATGTGTTTCCAATAAAGTTACTCCAGATTTTCTTTTAAGTGGATTCTGGTGAGAGTTCCTGTCTCAGATCCCTTATCTGAAAGGCAGGCTCTGATAAAATGTACACAGATCCAATTGTGTCTGTGGTAAAAGTTAAATGTGGATGTGCTGCAGCACAAAAGAAAGATTACAGCTGACATTTCCTAAATTGTTCTGGAGACCTGTTCTGGTGCACTCCAGTAGTTGTGTAGTGCTAGTTGAGTGTCTTTGACTTTTTGGCCTACTCAATTATACGCTTCTTAAACCCAAAGGTGCAATTTCTTGTTAAGAATCTCCTATTCTCTATTTACTAAACTGCTCTTTAAAACTCTGCTGAGACATGGTCTGGTCACAGACTACTGGTGAATAATCAGCTTTATAGTCTGCAAATCCATTTTAAACATCTGTTGAACAATGTAAGTGTGAAACTTATAGCCAAATATGCCCTAGATGCTTCCCTTCTGCCCTAGAAGAAAGCCAGCATTTTAAAGTCTTTCAGCTCTGAGACAAAGGAACAAAATCACTTTATTGCACTAGAGTTGTATGTTATTTTAGCAAACAGGATGAGTTCCTGAAAGACCAATTAACCTTCATATAAATGGACTGTGCTGTGTTGCGTAGTGCCCTTTGAAAGCTCTGTTGCAGTTTGCTGATGCTTGCAGTGGCTGCTCACAAGGATAATTAGATGTTAAAATTATGATCCTTGGATCTCCAAGAGGCTGTAAGGCATTCTAAAGGGATCAAGGCCCTAGAGAAGGGAAGGTGATAACCTGAAATGTGAAGGGGAGGTAAAGCAGTGCTTAACCAATACTGTTCATTTTTATTTTGTTGACTGACAATAATATCCAGTTTAGGAATAGTTGAATGCTTCCTGACAAGTAAACCACACTTTTAAAAGATGGTTAATAAGTCATAGGTTGTTTCTTTGTACGTAATTCCTTCTCCTAGGAGAATGAAAGGTATTAGCAATCCCATGTCAATCCTGCTAAGAAGCCTTGCTGCTGCTTAGCCAGCCTGCCTTAGTCAGTGCCTATTTCTTCTCTTTTGCATAAATAACATGGATGTTTTGCCTTCCTTTAAGAACTATTATAGCATTTTTGATACATGCATACCTGTGTGTTTGCTTGGCTCCCAGAAAATTGGAGTGGAAGTCGATGGGCTGAGGGATGGGCTGTTGTCTGTTCACACAGGGAGCCTGATCAGCAGTTCAAAAATACAGACCAGGGAGGCTGGGTTTAGTACTGTGGGGTAGAGGTTCCTGCAACAGCAGATCCTGCACGAATTTTGTTTATCCAAAATACCGCATTAATTTAATTACAGCTTGATTTATGTTTACTTCTGCTTATAAAGTCAAATAACATGTTATTGACTCTTCCTGGATAATTTAATGGTTTCTTCTTCCTTTCCCGTGTCTCACCTGGACAGCTAAAACAGGTTTAACACTTTCTATTGTTATTTGTTCCATGGACAGCAGAGGTGATTCTTGCAGAAGATAATGAGCTGTGTGCACTCTCATCACAGAGAAATACAAGTCCTGTTTCTTCTGACTTCTCATCCAACTAGGTGTTTTGAGTTGGTGTTTTTAATACAAAATTGCTGGATGCAGTTTTCTGGTTTGATAATAAATTGAAGAGAGCAAGCTCTTTGGGAATTGTCAGGTTCCAGGTGCTTTTTCTCAACACCATTCTAGCTACTTAGGACTTATGTGAGCAAGTGGAACTTCCCCAACAGCTCGTTCTGTTGTCAGTGGACTGCATGTGCGACTTTCAACCTGTAAAAGTTTCATGAATTTTTTATGCTTTACTTTGCTACTGAAGTGTATTTTGTGTGGACATTTAATTAGACATGGAAATACCCACCTATATATCCTTTTATACATACAGATGTGTTTGGTGTATGCACACAGAGTGCACCAAGTTATTACTCTGTGTGAATATAGCTACTAAAATGTGCACTGTAAAGTGTAAGAGATGTAAGAATTATGAGTTAATATTCACAGATCAAGATATGTGAAGGTTTTGGAGGTCAAACAAATTACTTCCTGCTGCATTCAGATTATTGCAGTGTGTTTATTTACTCTAGGAATATCTGAGTGGTCAGACTTAAAAGATTTTGGAGAGCGAAATAAAGCAAAAGTTAATGACAATAAAACATTTGCTTCTGAAAACTGCACATCATGAAATATTCATAGTTGTTCTACAGACAAGATGTATTTTATAGAGAGGAGTAAATAATTTTGTTGGAGAATGGCAGCGTGGTGTGGGCTGATTAACACTGGAATGTAATTGTTTGACATAATCAGAAGGGATAATATTTTGGCATAGCAGATATTTATGATTTTGACCGAAAATATTGATTCCTAAAGATGAGGGTGTCCTGCCAGCATTCTATGGGGTCTCTGCTGGTGCCTAGATTGAGAATTGGAAAAGTATATTACTGTTTAATTTCTTTTACAAATATTTTCACTGTGAGAAACATTTGCTACTTTAAATGCTCTGAATATACTCAGCATCCTGTTCTGGTTTTGACTCTGCTTATTGCTACCACTTATTAAAATTATTTTTAGTAGGATTAGTTGTCATGTTTCAAAAATAAGTAATTATCTTTAATTTTGGGTTTTTTCTGGAAAGATTGTCCAACTTCAGGTGCACTGCTTCTTTAGACTGCTGTTAAATAGAACTATTAGTCTCACCTGACTTCTTTCCTTCTTTTCCTGTCAGCTCAATTACAGATTATCCGTGCTGAAGGAAATGCTCTTGGTGGTGTAGTATAGAGGAAAGTGTTAGTACCTGTGCTTAAAGGAGTTCCTGATTTCTTCCTGCTGCGCAATCCCCATGTGCTTTTAGAGAAGATCTTAATCTGCATCAAAGTTGTCTTAATCCCAATTCTTTGAAAGTCAGCTCAATGGGTGTTAGGCTGGAATATTGTATCACTTCAGATGCTGAAATTCTTTGTTGTATCTTGTGTGGTTGCTTAGCGATGTCATTTTTTTCCCCTCTCACATAGTCTAGATTGTCAACAAACTATGAATGCAATAAAAATGCTCTAGGAATGCATTTATTTTGCTACTCTAAAGGAAATTGCAGTACAGCTAATTTGCAAATGAATATATTTAGAAAGTCTTCTGTTCAAATCTTGTACTATTGATCTCACAAGCCAAGTTCTTGTTCAGGGTATTCTTTTGAAGCAGGAGGAAAAGTGAAGAGGCAGTAATTGCAGCTGTGATGATCTGTGGTTAATTTGAAATACTTTCAAAAACACCTTAAAAGGCTTCTGAAAATCAAGGTGAGTTGGAGATAAAGTACCCAAGTTGCTTATGAAATAGCATTTAGGAACCTGATACATCTGGAATGCAGACTTCTGAATGTGCTTCTCTTACCTTCAAAAAGGTTTTGGCACAGAGCTGTAAACACAGAATTAATTTTCCAAACTGTGGACTCTAAATTATACCTTGAAAACTTATAAAATATAAACCGTGTTATCTTTATGCCTTTCTTTGTTTAAGAGCTGTCTGAGGTCTGATCATGGATGCATTCAGAGTTGCCAGAGTTCAGGGGCCTATGGGCATTTTGCAGCAGAAGGGCTAAAGAAGGGAGTGCATTGTTTTGTCATGATCTTTTCTTCCTCACTAAGCTTCGTTTTAGTCCTGCCTTCTGATAAGTATCTTAAACGGAACAATCCTAATGAAGGGACTGAGCCTAAGGTGCCAGAGGTTCTTATGGCTGCTGGTGAGCCTGGTTCCTTTTGTTAGGCTGGAAGAGATAAGGAACCCAGTCTCCAGTAAAACTTCTGTGTAAGCTCACACCGGGCTCCTGCAGTCCATCCCATTAAGTTCATTCTACAGAAGTTGGGAAATAAAATAAATAGTAAATTTAAGCTCCCGGTGGTCCAGCACTGAAAAAAAATACTCCGTTATTTGTTTTTAAATGAGTATCAAACTTGCAATATTTTATCAGATAAACAATAATGTTCTTAGCAAAACAAGCATGTGTTTATGGGAAATTAGGATATATTTGAAGCTAAGGCTAGTTCTGCTTGGGAATGTTATTCTGGCAAATTTTTAGTCACTGTAAATGCTGCCTGTGGTAGAAGGGAAAGCAGTGCATATGGTTAGCTCCTGTTACATTGAGATGCACTTTAAAAATCACCATTATTTTCATGGAAGTATAAATTTTTATAATCCCTGTAGACCATCATTTATTTTTAATTAAACTGATGTGTTTTTAGTGCTTTGCTGTGAATGTGCTGATAGTGTAACAGTAATAGCCATGCTGAATTATGTATGTGTGTGTCTGTGTGTGTTAGGGCAGAAAATCTGCTCAGAATGTGTTCTGTTACTTCCTTCTCCTTGGTTACCTCCCTCAGATTATTCCAATTTTTAGAGGTTCCCTTTTCTAACCACTTTTTCCTAAAAGTATCCAGTATACTTCCTGCATTGGATCATTCCAGTTCATCTGTTGACTTTGAAGAACAGGGGGTGAGGGGATCTCACTCAGAGTTTTAGAAAGTAAATGTTGATTTCGGCTGTTTCTTTTTTAGTGCACTAATGGTATTTTCTGTGAAGCCTGGTTGGTTTCTTCTCTGGGGCTGTTTTTGATATCCCAAGTACCTGGGGGGAGACTCGAGGATGTGTGTATTCAGCTGGGTGTGTACTTTTCCAATGGTACAATCTGGCCTCAAATATTACAGGCTTTACAAAATCACCTGTATAACATTTATTCACCAAAACATATTTTTGACTTGCAGACTTGTCCATCAAATCTCCTCTTTTTTATTCAAAGTCATGTGAAAACTTTTCAGAATTCTTCAGTTACTATATCAGTACCCTTTCTGCCTTGCTTAGTGCATATACATTACAGACTTCAAGAATTTCCATGTTCTATTAATTCACTTTAAACTTAAGTATTTTAATGTTCACACTCAGCATAAATAGAGGCCATCAGTTGACTTAAGCAAGTACATCCACAAGTGTGAAATTTTTCTTAATATTAAGCGGTTACACAGAAAAGTCACTAAGCTCATCTAGGTCCTTCAAGTAAGCCAGACTAAAACGTGACTATTTATTACTTCTAAACTGTCACTTCCACTTATGAAGGGACTCAAGATATCTTTGTTTCACAGCAAGCAGGTAAAGATAGTGACCTGCCCTTAGGTGCTAGCTGCAGTTCTTGGCTGTATTTGTATTAAATCAGTTGTGAGTGTGCAATAATTTGCTTTATGCTCACTAAAATAGGTGCATCCAAGATGCCACTACAAACATCATTAAGATGTGAAATACCCATCTTGTCTTTTCTCTGTTTGTTGGATTTACTTATAGGTGGGCAGAAATACACAGGGTAAGTGGTAAAATATTATAAATAATTATGTGGCCAATCCAAAATCAGGTTTTTGCACAACAGTAATAAAGCCCTTTGAGCCCAGGGGGTTGACAGCTATTGATCCTGACTTTTATATGTAACTCAATTTTGTCTCTTACATTGAGGACTTGGAATTTTATCCACAATTATTTCCAGGTCCAAACAGCACTTATCCGGAAGTAATTTTTTTGTTGAAGAGCTGCACTTTGATATGTAGGCTTTATTTCAGTCCTACTGAAATCAATAAGACCTTTTTCTGGTGACCTCAGTAAGTATTGGACTGGGCCCATAATTTACACTTGCAAATAATTTTGGCCACAAAATCATATCTGCAGAAATGGAGGCAGTTCCTCAAAACCAAGCTAACTTCTGCTTGTGGGAGTTTTTTGCAAGGGAATTTCAGTAACTGGCTGTGGTTTTTCCTTTATCCTCTGGGGTTATCAGAACACAGTAATTTTCAGCCATTGTTGGGTCAGGGTAACATGATTTATGGTTGCTTCCGCGAAAGGAAAGCTTTCTCTGGAGTTAAGAGGAGTTCTGCTCCATTGTGCCTGCTGTGATGTGTCACAGGGAGAGAAACTGCTCCTTTAGGGTAGATGTGTTTTCTAGCTATAACTTCGGCTTTGTGTTTGCAAAACTGTCAGTCCACAAAGCAATTGATTCTGTCTAGCAAAGAGCACTGTAACTGGCTGTGATCAAAGTAAGGGGGAAATGGCTTCTGCTTATAACAGAAACAATGTGGATTTTGTTCTCTGAATTCTCTCCCCACAAATTCAATCATTAAACTGTAAGGATGTTTGTTGTAGGTTTAACTGACAGACACCAAATATCTGCAGAAACAGAAGAAAAGCCTCAATGTGCAGATTTAAATGTTTGCAAGACAAAAATCCAGTGTGTTTCTAATAGATTGTTTACCTCGGATGAACTAGAAACTGATTGACAACTTGAAGTCATACTCTAGAAAATATTTGAAGTACTTCTGTATTCTCAAGTAGAACTTTATTTAGAAACATGCTCTGGTAGAAATTTCAATATTTATAAAGGACCTTTAATCAAAGGATACAGGATCAGTGAAAGAGACAAAGGGTTTGATATTGCCTACATTCTGAAGTAGAAGGAATTCCAGCTGGACACGATATCCCTTCTTCGTACAATACCCTGGGCCTGGGTCTGGAAGGCAGCATCATGGCTGTAGCATTAGGACTGACAGTTTCCAGTAGCCTTTATGACTTTGATAGATCAGGAGGACTTCACAGTGAAATGTTTATCCTCTAGGATGGACTGTGAATAGCTTCTTCAAAAACTATTTAAAAATTACGTTGCAAGTTAGTGGAAGGAACTTTAAATGTTCTAAAAAGCAGAAACATCTGCAGGTTTTTTTGCTGCTTGCCTGCATTAATTCCAACCATGTCAAAAAAGTGGCACTGCCTTCCTCTGCAGAGAATAAATAACTCTGTCTGTGATAGGATTTCTGGAGATTTATTTTCTCTGCAAATACTCTGTTCGTGAGCATGCAACTGGAATGACTTTCATCATACTTGGTGTTTGTAAGTTGATTTGTAATTAATACTGGCAAACCTGAAGATATGGTCCTTTGTACCTTGGCTGATGCAAATCAGATTCTTTGCCTTGTGGAGGCTTTTGTGTGTTTTCATATTGCTCTTTGCTTGTTCGCAGCTGTGAAGGATATAACCTTGGAAGTAGTCCAGTGCTCGTTTACATAACGACGTGATGTGGTTTTCACCCAGCTCATGTAGGTGGGGAAGTGAATACCTATAGATTATTTAGTCTATGGCTTGTCCTGCCTCACTTTTCAAAGATCACTTAAATCTATGGTGCTATGTTTAGTTGTAATTAGGATGATGAATATATAATTTTAATTATTACTACAGGCTGGCTTCCTGGGGCAGAACTAATCCAATCATTGATGAGTTTGTCAGATTTTTTTGCTGTTCTGGCCAGGTGTAATCTTATGCACCTATTTTTTTAATTCTCCTCTGGAATAAATGCTAGCTAGGCTAATGGCCAAAAATTTCATTACCTTTTGTTGTTTTTTTTTTGTTTCCTTCTAGATGTGTGTAGTGTCGCTTTCCATCAGACTTTCCCTCTTTTAGAAACTGCATGATGATGCGTCTGTTCATACTTAGTGCAGAAAATGATCACTGACTGCTTTTCTTTTACAATGGCATTTACTGTTTATTGTGCTTGGCACACTGGTGGGCTTTGGTCATAGAGAAAGATTTGTGTTGTGTATGTCCTAATGGAAATGCGCTTCTGTTGTATCATACTATTGTCTGCTTACTCTGCCAAGGATTTAATTAATCATTTCCTTACCCTGCTTTTACTCTGAAATCAATGTAAAACTTGGGCCAGAATTGTGCTAGGGAGAGAGAGATCAGGGCTACAGCCACTGAAGAAACACTGAGAGGGGCACAATTGCTCTTTGGGAAGCCTGCATTCCTCTCGAGCCATTCTCTCCTAAATGGGCTGTGTTGCTGCTCACTGACTGTACCAGTAGTTTGACCACAAAAAAAAAAAAAAAAAAAAAAGGTACTGATAGCAAGACAAGTATTGGACTGTTGGGAGGCAGGAATGATACCTTGGGGATCCCTGTTAGGACTGCTTGATAAAACTGTTCTGTGACTTACCTGGAAGAAGAAGCTGGCATGCCAGTAAAACTTCTAGAAGACATTAAATCAGGATAACTGTGCACCAGTGTCAAGCTATACAGAAGTTAGAATATGGACAAATGGTAACAAAAGCCTACAAAACACATAAAACATGAAAATATTGCCTGTTGAGTCTGGAAATCCTGTTTGTCTCTTCCTCCGCCATATCTGAAGCAATTGGAAAACTTTAATGGAACAGACCACAGTTTGTCAACTTTGATGGAAAAAAAATGCCAGTATCGGAAAGGGTTTCATTTTTACATATTGAATGTGAAGGTTTTGCTCCAGAACTTTCTTGGAGAGCTGTGATGGGCCAGGGAAGGGGAGTTTTCAACTCTCTTGTCTGTGCATGCAGAAGTACTGGATAACATGGTAATTCCATTAGCCAAGCTGCCTGTTGCCAGTCCAACTGATTTTGCTGGAGAGAGGAAGTGCATGCGCTGTGCTGGCTTCAGGACTGCACCTAAAAATAGCTCAGGGCTGTGATTACCTAGGCACAATCAAGCAGAACAAAAAGCTGGAATTGTCGTACTGGCAAAATTATTCTGCAAAGAGGTGGCATTGCTTGGCTTAGGAAATAAATTTTAGGTGGTTTGATTCTCTACTATTTTTAACTAAGTTTACATAATGAGCTATGGTCTCTAAATGAAAATATTGGTTTTGCTGGCTCTAAACTGGCTGGTATTTTCAGAAGCTGATCCACCATTTTGGTAGTTATGGATTGCTCTATAGAAATCCCTGTTTCCATTGATGCTCAATCACTTCAGTTAGGAGTTTAAAGGTAAGTAGTGTGTCAGTACACGTCTGTGTCTTAAGGCCCAGGTGTGAAACTGCTTCACAAAGGTTGGCAGCTGTGCTCTCCTAGTGGAGCACCTGCTGCTGCAGCATCAGGAAGTGTGTCCCTGTCAGCTGAGGAAGGGACTTCTCTTCCTTAAGCTCACCTGAGCACTGAGAGGCCTGCAGGAATCTGGGATGGTAAACACCCTGCTGTATTTATTCATGTCAACAAAACCAGCACTTATATTTCTAACTCTTTTAACCATCTGGAATCTGATGAAATATGCTCTCTAAATGAGCAAGTGAAGCTTTGTGGGGTTGCTGCTTTTACTGCAGGTACTCAGCTGTAAGAGCAGCATGGCTCGGTGGTCTCTTATGTGCAAGAAAATTCATTGCCTGAACCAGTGTAAATTTGCAGGATGTAGCATTTTAAAATGTCAGCAAGTTAAGTGAGGTCTGTAAACATTTCTAGACAGGTTGTGGTTCATTGGCTTATTGTTTGACCATTTTGAATGGAAACATCTATGTCGTTTTATTACATCATGACTTGATTAATTACAGCCAGTTGAACACTGAATTACAGCACCAAGATACCTAAAAACTGAAGAGCTTTCAGGAGAGAGAATTCCGAATACTGACAGAATTAAGTGTGGCATTTGCTGATTAAGATTGCTGTGGTGATATTAACACTGCCATTGCTGATTAAAACAAATTGTAAATAATAATTTGTTTTCTACAGATTTATTTTCTAATAAATTGTAGAAAATTCAATGAAAGCTGTAGTTACCTTAGTGGTTATTTCAATGACCAAATGTATCCATTTTAGAGGACACTTAAGGTCTCTATTGCTAACTTCAAAAAATGCAAATAGTATAGATTGCTGCTTAATCAGTACCTTAATTTTTCCAAGACAAAAAACCTTCAAGGTATTTAAGATGGAAATGCTGAGTCTCCCACAGTATTTTTTGGTTTAAACTTAATTTTTTTTTTTTAATAAAGATGAAAAATACTAAGGATGTCAAGACACAGTAAAGTTGTAGAGAGTCCAAGATATTTTTACTTGCCTCTCTAAGCACAAATATAACTGTAAAGAGTTTGATCTCTTGGCAGTATGTGGTCTGCCATTAGGGCCCTCGTCCCCTGAGGCTGGACACAGGATTTCTAAAACTGAAAGCATCCCAGCTCTGGTGAGAAACAGCAGTGCCCTTGAGCAACTCAACCCATAGCAGCAGCCACCCAAGGGAGCTTGGGGCTCTGTAAATTTTCACTGTTCTCTTTCTTAGATTTTGGGCTGTACATCAGCTCCTGCTTTCATGAAAAGTGAATACGCAAATGTGGGGTTTGTCTCACTGATAGAAGCCAAGTGTTACATAAAAAACAGTTCAGAAAATCAATAACTTGAAGTTGACATTTGTTTGACAAGAATGGAGATTATATGGGTCTATAGTAAAAAAAAAAAAAAGCTGCTTTTATTGCTGATTAAGAAATTCAGCATAATCAGATAATGAATGGTGCTGTGTGACTCCCCGTACCAAGTATAATTTGGTAACAGTTAGGTAGGGAGTTGATCTGTTCTGTTTCATTGGCAGTGCCATAAAAGGAGGCAGTAAGTTTAATGTGTGAAACTAGTAAACTGTCAGGTGTTAAATTAAACAGCATAACTCTCCTGCTGATGGGGATCTTAACTTTTTAGTGGTGGATATAAAATAGAGTACAACTTGGGGTAGTTTTTCCATATATACCAATTCCAGTGTAATTTAGGAGCTGTGGCCTAATGAAATGCCAGAGTCAAGAGATCAGAGCTGTTGTTGATGTGGTGCCTCCACATCTGCCAGTGCAGGGTGCCAGGCATGGCAGATAAATATCAAAATTGGATCATGCCAGTCTGGACGGGCTGGACTGTTAAGAAGGGTCACCATTGTGTGCTGCGACAAGGTTTCAGTCGGTGACAAACTTGGTCATCTTCTGGAGTAGTAGTAGCTTATTTTAAAACTGTGCTTTAATAGCAAGACAATATTAAATCATGCACATTTGTTACATAGTTTTGATTTTTTTTTTGTCTGTTTCTTCTGTTCTTAATGGAAAAATCAGTTTTGAGTTTATTACTGATAACAACTAATGCCTTAAATGCTTTCCCTCCATAAATAGAACATTGCAAATATATAAATAACTACATTGCTTTGATGCCTAGATATGATTGTCTTATAATTAATTCATTTCCCAATAAGAAAACCAATTTTAGAAAACAAGTTTTACTTATCTGTATTTCTTCAAAGGAACTTAATTTTGCAGTAATTCAGTTATGTAACCACAATTAATTCATTGTTAATGTTAATTAGAGTAAATATTTCTAAAATAATGGGATAACTTTAAGTGTGGCTAATGATTTTGACTATTTTCTTTCAGAATTTCTCATTTAGTCAGTACTTCAAATGAGTATGCCAAGAATATTGTCATGTTTTCTGTTTCTTCTTTTATTTTTTAGATTATTTTTTCTGTTTAATTTCTGTTCTCTTTTCTTTGACATTACATCTAAAAACTGTCAGCTATGACCAGATGTTATTTGACCATCTCCTATGTACCCTTTTAACCTATTCTGCAGAGTTTTAAAACATTCATGCTGTAACATTGCAAAAGATACCCATGGGGGCTCATTTCTTCTTGTATTATTCACTGTTAGTGGAGCAAATTGCAGTATGTCAAATGAGGCAGATGCCTTTTTATTCAGCATCAAAGCTTAACTTTTAATTCTTTTTCAGGAAGAACTATTTATGGTGATTTTTATTTATACAGGGCAGGTATGAGAGCAATGTGAGAACTGGGAAATGGCCTCAGTTTCTCATTAAACCAGTTCCTGAGGTGAAGTATTTCCATAAATCTTTTTGTGTTAGCCTGAAATTCCTAACAGAAGAGGAATCTTATCAGTCTAATATTAGTCTTATCAGTCTAATAAACATGCTAAGGGATAGGTATCCAAGGCAGACTGAAAATCCTCCCTCACTGCCTGATTTTCAAGCACAGAACCAACAGGCATGAGGTGGCTCTGGCTGGCCTGGGCAGAGCCGTGCTGGCAGTGCCAGGCTGGGCACCCCTTTTCCTACAGTACCAGGTGCTCTTGTTATGCACTGAAGGCAGGGCAGGACTGGCAGCTGATTTGTTTGATGCTAATATATAGGATTGCCAGTTGGCAATGGAGGATGGCCAGCCCTGGGGCTTTGAAAGCACGGAGTAAATTGCAGTAATTGTTCAGTCCCCAGATATTTTCTCCCACACAGCTTTGGGTGTGTCAAACATTATTAGTTTGTATTAGATGGCCCAGCTTAATGATGCTGTCCTATAAACCCAATGAGGTGTCAAAGTGCCTTTTTTTTTTTTTTTTAAGCAAATCCCTGTAAGATTTAGTAAGTAGTGTTTACAAAGGGTAATTGATTGCCTCATTTGTGTGGCAGTGTGTTGCTATAGAATATGGCAGGCCTTTGCCAGGAAGAAGAAATTTGTATTCTCCTGAGGAGGGGGACAAGTTCACATTCCTCTGTGATAGAGAGCTAGTTGCCACCACAGATGGGAGAGCAAATTAAAGCAAAGGTAATGAGTAAAGCTTCAGCTGAATTTTGTTTTGATTGTTTTTTCTAATATAGTTTCCCCCTCTCCAAAGAAAGTACTTAATACAGATAATAGAGTTCTTTGGTGGACAGGAGGTTTTGATTGTTTAAGCTTTTTTTCATTCTCTTCACCCTTTGCAGGTGCATTTCTAAGTACTTTTCATCTTGACTGAAAGGTTTATTTAGTTATTCCAAGGGATTTTTTTTTAAACCAGGTCAGAGATAAGGGAAAAAAATCAATTCTTTTCATTCTTAGAAGGTAGCTGCTTGAAGAGAAATCAATAACAGTGTCTGTGAATGAGCTGTTGGCCAGTTGGCAATGTAATAGCTTGGCTTTGGAGAAAACATAGAAAAATGCAAAATAAAAAAATTATATTGGAGCTTAGGTTTGGGATAAAGATAAATTTTGAAAGCTGATGTATTAGCCTGATAGTTTTTCCTGTCATAGCCTATCATAAAAGTCTTAATCTTTACTGTAACCAGTGACTGTCATTTTGATTTTTGATTTGTATGGATTTTAATGAATTCTCAAAATCCTGTTTGTAATTAACCCTTCTTTTGCATATGCTTCAGGCATTGGGAACACCACCAAGCTAGCCAAAACCAATTAGTATTAGTTTTTTAGTATTAATTTTTAGTATTAGTCTTAGGAAAAAATGTGATATTGTGTTATGTAAAATTCTCTAACACTTTTTCTAGGCAAAATATCAGTTTGAAAGTGAGCAAACAAGATTTAAGATTCATCATTATTGGACTGATGAGAAGACTTAAATCAAGGAAATATGAACTCTTGGAGAGCATCTTCCTT
This sequence comes from Pyrgilauda ruficollis, assembly GCF_017590135.1. Lineage (NCBI taxonomy): Eukaryota > Metazoa > Chordata > Aves > Passeriformes > Passeridae > Pyrgilauda > Pyrgilauda ruficollis. The sequence continues at coordinate 6,855,861 of NW_024525045.1, forward strand.
TTTCTTTACCACTGACTCCAGGAAACTGAAGCTGATTTTGACTTTTCTGTGTGTGATTGACACAATATTTTAATTCCCGTTGTATTCCTCATTCATCAATTGGCTTGAAAAATCCAGGGATGGTCAGAGCATTGGTGCCTGTTTTAACTCAGCTGAGTAATAATAAAAAATACATGCAGCCAGCAGAGCTTGTATTGGTTATGGTGTTTCTGAAAACAAGTATCTGCTCCTGTATTTTGTCTGTCTAATCATTATACTCCATATACCCCTTTAGAGGGGTTTATGCAGTAAATTCTATCAAGTACTGTATTCCAGAGGATCAGTGATAAAATCCTTGCCCTGTTAGAGTTGATGCAGGTCCTGTGACTTCAGGAGGATTAGAGTTCAAAGCCTCCCAATGCCATGAATATGTTTCCTTCGAGTCATGGATGGAAGATGAGGCAGCATAATTACTGTGGGATGGATTCAACGGGCCAGATGTTGGCAAATCTTCATTTGGCTGGGTACCAGAAGAAAGCCCACTGCTCTCCTGCCAGCTGGCAGTCAGTCACTCCTTTTGCCTCTGCAGCTCTCCATTTTCCATGAGCAAGTCACAAATGTACAGCACAGAGTACAAGTCTGTCTTGGCAGTGTAAGGAGAGATGGTCATCACAGACCTTGGGTCTGTTTGCCAGGTTCTACTGCTACAAACCTGTAGGATGTCATGCAGGATAAAATTAGAATTGTCCTTTCTTATTTCTCCTGTAAATTTCAAGGACATGTGATATTTTTTCTCTGTTATATTTCTGTAAATATGAAAGGTGTAATTTATGAAAACAAAGTTAGAAATGAACCTCAGGGAGCTAATTGATTCTAGGAGTTTTGTTATTTATTATATGGAATTAGGAATTTGAGGATAATTATTCATCAGTTCTCTTTAGAGAAGACAATTTAACACTCTACCTGAGTGTATCTTCTTTTTTTTCTTACATTTAAAAATTTAATTTTTAAATTTAAAAATTTGATTGGTGATTGATTTACCTTGGTAAGATACGAGGCTCTCATATCTTATGCAACTGAGGTAAAGGCTCTCAGTTGCATCTCTAAAATGTCTATAAACTGAAAAGTGAAGAAAAGTTTCCATGGAGCATCAAAAGAGATGCTTAGCACAGGGGCTTAGTTAACCTGATTAGAATAACTCTGGACTCCAACCTCTTTCTTGCTGAGAATCAGTCTGTGGCCAGGCTGGAACAGTATTCAGGCTGCAGTTCAGGCCCATGATGTCTGGTTCTTATGGATTCCTTCTTTGGGAAGTTAATGTTTGCTTTGAGAGAAGCCATTGGTGTGTGGGGAGTAAAGTGATGTCTCACAGCTGCAGAAATCAGCCATGGAGAAATGAGACATTTTGCAAAGGGTTTGATTTTATGAACAGCTTTTTGCAGCGTTGGTTTCTTTATCTGCAGCCAGTCAGATTCATGTTCACATTTCAATAATTAAATCTTTCTGTTTACTCTTTTAAATCCAATTTGGGCCATTTTTCAAAGATCACAGCTCCTTTGCCTGACATCTGAATATTTGGTTTGTCTGAGCTCTGAGCTGGTCATGTAAATTGAGTGTCTCTGGTTTGGACTTGCTGTTTTGATGGGTAAATACCTCCTTGCAAATGGTCTACAGATCTCCGGTTTAGGGCTGTGCTGAATGTATTTCTTGGTGTTGGTTGTTTTTGTTGTGGGTTTTGTCTTTTTTTGGGGGTAAGGAAGCAGGCTGGGGAAAGCAGTGAAGGGCAAACTGTTAAAGCAGTTATACTGGGATGTGAAATATGTATCCTAAGGTGTTAGGAGCTATTACATGGATCTGCAGCATTTCTGATACCAACATGGAGTAATTACACTTCTGTTTATGACTGATAGTTCAACTTCTGCCAGTGTTTCCATTATTAACTTCTGTTTTCATGGACTTGTACTACAGGCAGAGTCTGTATCTGGGTAATTTTATTAAAGCAGTTTTCAACAAGCTAGATGGCTGTGCAAGCATGGAAAGAATATTAAATTAAAAGAAAATTCTGAACCCAGGGAACCTAATGGTCTGATATGGGATGTTAAGCTATGTCATCACTAATACAACGTGCAATTTCTAATTTGCTCTGATTACATGCAAGGCAATGATCTTTCAGCACCAGTAGCTTCAAAACCAAGTGTTCTAAACATTGCAATAATAGCCTGAAAATCACAGATCTCAAATAATGAGTTGGCTCTCCACTGCCTTCCACTTGGAAAAGCAGTTTGACACCAGGAGTAGCTGACCAGAGCCAGCCTTGCAGCAGAGCTGTGCCTCTTCTAGCTGCAGCCTTGGAGGGGTTGCTTAGCCAGGACTGTGAGCAACGCTGCTCAGAAGGTCTTCAAACACAGCTCCTGTGTGACTGTCCAGATTCTGGTACTGGTTTACAGTGTTCACAAAGGTTATTTAGGATATCAAGTTCAGACCTAAACTGAAGACACCCAACTTAATGAATTAATAGTTTTTCAAAAATGATAGCTGGATAGTGATATCCTCATTTTTTGTGTCTGGGCTTAGGCACAATCCCAGGGTATGATGTTCTGTGTGGGGGAGGCAGAGTGGTCTGAGACAATCCCAGCAGGACCAATGGGGAGGTTTTGGCTTTTTACATCTTCATCCATGTTTGTATGCGATATAATGTAAGATGACAAATCTGAATTATTCCATAAGCCTCATCAGCACAGTAAATGGGAACTGCCTAAAATGCCTCCTAAAGACTTTTTATATTCTCTAAATGAGCATAAAATCTGGGGATTTGCCTTTGATCTCAGTATATTGAATGTGAATGAAGTTGCCTGATGTAGAGCAAGAGGCTGTGATGAATATGGATGTGGTGCTGCTGGCCTTTGTTGGTGCAGAGGTGCCTGGAGAGATGAAACAGGGGAGCTCCACAGTGCTGATCTTATGCCTCAGTTCTTGATGAAAGATGTTTGATAACTTATTTTTGAGATTTTTGTTTGCTGTTCTCTCTTCTTTTTAAAAGATTTCTTTAAGAGAGCTCCCTAGTGATCTCTGACTGTACTACTTTACATCTCAGTATTATTTTACTTTTGGATTAGGGGTTTAGTGAATCAAGCCTTCCTGCTTTCTAAACAAAGAAAACTTAACATTTCTAATTTTTCTTTTAATCACAAAACATCCTAGTTAAAAACAAAAATCACTTAAGATATGGATAAGTCAGAATTTCACTGCCTTCTCCTTCCCCCTGTTTCCTACCCCACATTGAAATATGAATTATATTATATTTCAAGTTAGTTAACTGGTAAGGAAGATATAGAATTATGCTGTGCATCTTACAGCCTTAAGCAGTATTCTGTGTATTTTTGGGATAGTTTTATTATAGCTGATATGAATTCATATTATTCCTTTGTCAGGCTATACTTGACAAACACTTTTTGACCTATTTTTTAAGTATAAATGTAATATTTGTGTTGTTTTGTATATTCCTCCATAAATTACAACTAAACTCTGTAATTATAAACATAGATTCTGACAATCAAGTGATAGGTTTTTCATGTGTTCTAGTTTATTTTAGTTTTCCCCAGGAGCTTCAGGTAATTAATTTTTTAAAAATTAAAAAAATTTTAAAACCCACAATTACTTATTTTCTCTCTCAAATGGAAAATAAAATAAACATAATCAAAATAATTTTTACTTTGAATTCAAAATTAAATAAGTGTGTGCTGTACTAATTCTTTTTTTTTAAGTAGTTAAAATATACAGGCTTCCTGCAGATACTGTCAGAGGAAAGTAAAGGTATTCTGGGAGTAGAATAGAATTTAGAAGATCTATTGTCACATGAAGGATAGCTGGAATCCTGGAATAGTTTCATTAATTGGTTTTGCTTATACTATGTAATTATGAAATCACCCATGTTGCATTCAAACTGTTGTCATCTGAGCTTCAAAATCAACACTCGAATTTAGAGCAGTGGTTTCTTTATGAATATTTATGGTTATACTTTAGATAAGTCTTTACAGAGTTTCAGGTTGCACATTCAGTGGGAAGCTTGAGTTTTCAGCTGTCCCTCATAATGAAAAGGATTCTGTGATGAAGAGGGACTTGGGAAAGTCAATGGCAGAAATCTGGGACTGCACAGAAAAAAGAATTGTAAAATATTCTGTAAACAGAGGTACTGCATGCAGAAAGAAGACGGAGGAGAAATTGTATTCCAACACAAGAAGTTTCCCAAAGAGTTTCACAAGCACAACATAAAATTACAAAAAGTCTGCTTGTTAAACCCTGGGAGAATTTTATTGCTTGTAGAACTGCAGTCTGAATGTCACAGCAGTTACTAATTACAACCAGGAATGTTTACAGCGTCGGAGATTAATGTAACCATACATTTCAGAGCATATACAGAATAATGAGAACAGAGTGGATGCATACAGCATGATGGAAATTTAATGTAATGCGCACCTTCTTAGCTGATTAATAATAATTTGATGCCTTCATGTAATACTTTATGTGTCTTTACCATTGTACATACCTCTAATTCATAAGTCTTTAAAACATCCTGGGAAAAAAACTGGTTGAACATCCCTGTGTGCTGCTACCTTTGGATGTTGCCTCTGTGTGTTAGTAAAGATTCTTTTATTGGTAATTCTTTTCCTTTTTTTCTTCATAACGTGTCTCACCTTGCTCTAATTTTGTGGTTTTTCCATGAAGTTTTCCAAAGCAGTAGATCCTAAGAGCTACTAACTCTTACTAGATGATGCTGTGTTTCTATTTTTCTGCTTTCTAAAGATATGGCTCTTGCATTTTAGCTAGAAAGGATTTAATGTTTTGATGGGGCTTCTTTCACCATGTGGCTTTTTGAGATTACTTTAATTTCATTGGCAATTCCATGCTGCTTCTAGCACCATGTTTATGAAACTCAGGGGTGCAGACTGTTGGTACCTGCTGGGCTTTAGGAAACGGTCTGCAAGGACAAGCAGTCCACAGGGCCTCTTGGGCCAGCTTGATGAGAGGGCATTGCCTCTTGGGAAGAACCAGAGATGACAGAGGAAAACACACAGCAACACTTTGCTCATAGTATTGAAGCCAATGGATTTTTATTTTATGTTTCCCATGAGCTAAGAACATTTGTGCAGTCAGTTCCTCAGATGTTTGGTAATTTGTTAAGGAGTGGTAAATGGGTCACCTGCTCACCATTTCACCTGATTTGTAACTTGTTCCTTGTATCTAGCTCTGCTGTGGACCTAGCAGATGACTTTTTGAAACTTTTACAGTACTCTTGGCATGAAAGTAACATCACATGTTCTTTGATGCCCAGATTTGGCAGTTTCTTGAAGGTGTTTCACTGTCCCATCTTCTTTTTAGAAGATGGACTTCATTAATCATGATCAACTTTATAATTTTTTCTCTCTTCTCAGACCCTGTCTTGCCCTCAAATAATCATGAGCCAAGTGTTCAGTGGGAAATTTATGCAGTTGAATTTTATAAACTGCCACTTGATTTTGCTTCCCACACAAGTTTTCTCTTGGAAAGGGAGCTTTAATTTCCAGTTCTGACTGTCTCAAGTAGACACCTTGCAGAGTGTGCTCATTCCCAATGGTGCAGAATAGCAGCCCAGGCAGAATTCCTGGAGTCTGGAGCTCATGTGCATGGCCTGCAACACAGGGAAGGAGAGAGCCACATAAGGAATGCCTGCTGTGCTCTCAAGTTGCTGACTGGGGAGGAGCCTGGGAAAGCTCCACTAGCCCACACCAGCAGAACTGGAGGTGCTTCTGGAGGGTCCAGGTGCATCTTTTCATACTTTTTCAAAAACATTATTATGAAATCTTCTCTCTGTATTCTGGTAACCATTTTTATTTCCTTTCTTACTCTTTTTTTTTTTTTTTTTTTTTTTTTTTTTTTTTTTTTTTTTTGACATCTCTATGATGGTGTGAACCTCTCACACCTTATAAGAAAAGGATTTGGAGAACCTTTCCCTCTATGAGGGAAATGGAGTACCCCAGCTGTGTTTCCCAGGCTTGTTAATAGATCTGTTTTATTGTGTTCTGTTCCAGTGCCAGAGAATTTTGTCAGGCAATCCACAGTGATTGATTCTAGGGAAACAAAACACCATTTCCTTCTGTTTTCAGTCTTGAGTCACGCTGTAGCTCTCATACCAGATTTTTTTCCCAGTAATTCCAGAATTCATGCACTTGTCTACCCACAGCTGTTCAAAGTTAACTGAAAATAACTTTCAATTCTGGTCTTCATGCCTAAAAGTTATGACTCAGAGACTAATAAAAATGGCCCATCATCCTTCTGGATTTTATATGGAACAAAAGAGGCATGTCCCAGACAACAGTTTCTGCAACTTCTTGAGTTTCATATTGGTTTTTTTGATGCAAAGTGCTCCAGTGCTGCATGGAATCATTTTTTTTCTGATTCTAACTGCTGGTTACCAGTAACAGAACTTGAGAATTTGATGCAACATTTACAGTTTACTTGTCTTGCAGAGAACCTCTACAGAAAAGGTAGAAAGATAAAAAGACCCAGCAAACATGAATGTTCTTCTTTCCATTTGCAAACTCTGTAGAAAGCCAGTGTTCCATCATAAGTTGAAGTTGATATAGAAATATTTGCAATGGCAATACACTGTTCTTAGTCACACATTTGAAATGTGTTCTGCTAAGTAACAAAATGACAATTTAAGCAGAGGCTGCAGGAACCAGCATGCTGTCTGCTAGGCAGCCTCCCCCTTAATAATCATGGATTCATTGCTCTTCCTAGAAATGCTGCTTCTCCTGAGGACCACACCCATACACTTCTCTTCCCATTGGCATTCTCCATTAAGGGGTTTGAAGTCTCTTGCTTCATAGTGAACATTTTTTACTGTGTTACTGTGCAGAACAAGTTGAGTGTTGGGCATGAGAAGGGAGGAGATGAGTAATGCTTGGAAAAGCTGCTGGGACAAGTTGAATAGAAAAGAGGTGATGGGGAGGATGGGTTGAATGTAAAAACATTCAGGTTGGAGTGGCTTGATGGGGAGTAGTGAAATTTTGTAAAAAGCTATTCCATAATAAATCACACCCATTTGCCAAAATACTGTCATCCACACGCCGTGTGAGTCTGTAGGGCTGACAAGGTGAATCCATGCCAGTCCATCCTGTCAGGGTTAGACTGCTGCCTGTCACAGCCTAAAAACCAGCCAAGGTGTACTCACCTTGCCATTGCAACCAACTTCCAACAGTCATTCCATGCCGTGTTGTCATGGAACAAGAGCAATAACATGAGCTACTGTGGGTCAATTTTATCCTAAATAGTTGGAAATGTACTCCCGGCTTAGAATATTCTGAAGCTCACTCCCCATTGAAAAACCTACAAAGAAGCAGCAATAGTAGCAGTATACTGTTTCTAGAGCAATTTTAATTCTATGATGGGAAGATCAGTCATATTATTTGCAGTCCCCCAAAGGTTCTGATGTATTTTATGATGGGTTTAAGCCTTCAGTATTTCTCTGCTTTTTGGTTCAGTTCCCCGTTGATTCATTTTCAAATTCTCCATGAATGAAAAGACAAAAATGTTTTTCGTTTGTTAACCATGCTGTCATAATATAATACAAAAAAATAATACTGCATTAAATAAAATGCAATGTTGTTACATTTCCTTCATGGAATGCTGAAATATTTTCATGCTCTTAGAAATTTCGACCTTTGGATTTTGTACCTGGTGCATTTTCCCAGAGCTCACTGGCTATTCAAAGCCAGCCAGCTTCCTTTCACAGAGATTGGTTCCATTGAGGACCTGCTCCCTGGGACTGCATCTTTGACTTGGTGCAGACAGCTGACCTTTGGGTTAACTTCTAGTAATTTGCTTTTTATATTTGTTAATGATTGGAGATTTTGTAGACGATTTATATGGCAGCAGAAGAGCAGATGAACAATAATGTATGTCTTCATTAAGCTTTCAGTATTTCCTTTTCATTAGACTTTTCTTTGGGTAGGAAGAACAAAGCCCTTATTCAACAGGGAATGGCATCAGAATTATCCTTAAGTGAGCAAGTGCCTACTGTACTTCTTAATTTACTTTTACTGGAAGGATTGCACAGAGGCATTATCTGGAGTTCAGCAGTGTAGCTGTATGTTTGGTTGGGTTTTTTTTTCCCCTGACATGGCTTTTTCCCCTTTCCAGGCTGATGGAAAGTTGCTCCGTTACATGCTATCCAAACAGCCTGGGAATAGCCAGAGGTCTTTTTGTCAGTTTTCCAGTGCATTCTCACACCTCTGTTTTGCATTGAAAACACACTATTTTGTCCTTACCTTCCATGTTCCTTAAGTAAATTAGTATCAAAAGGTTTCAGATTATTTTATGGAGTTTCTAGCACTTCTTTTTTCACTCACTTCTGGAGACAATATATTTTGCTGATTTTACAGTGGTTTTTAATTTAAAACCCTTTTGTTAGCCACCATCCTTTTTGTCTTATACCAGAGAGTGTTGCATTTATCTTTGAGCTTGTATTGATGTTCTTCCATTGACCTTGCTTTTTTATATGAGTATAAAGAAATTTTCGTACATCACTAATGAGTGGCGTCTGCTGTAAAATCGTTGTTTAGGTAACATTATAAAATTACTGAAACTTATATTAAAATGTCTTAGCGTATCACACCACACTTTTAAAAGTGAAATTGCAGACACTGGGGAAGTTTGAATTCAATTCTGATGTGACATGTTCCTATGCATTTAACATATGGCAGCAGCTTTTCTTTTTCTGGCTGTGATCCAAGCCTTGAGTCTCCATTTCTGTTTCTTTTCTCACTGAAACATCCAGTGGCTTTGGGTGGATTTAAGGAAAGGCTATTAGGAAAAAAAATGGCAAAATAATTGTTAATGCAATGAAAAGTATATGAAATGCAGTCTAAACTGGGTAATTAATTGCTTTCTGGTGCTCTTCATTCATACATCATCAACACCATTCCACAAGGTTTGATTGCTTTTCTTTTTCATTTTGAAAATGAAAGGCTACTCTGCTTTGGGTTTGGATTGTCCTTTTTCTATTGCAAATGAAACACACTTATTTTTGATGTTTTTGTCATTGGTAACTTAAGAATTTAATGAGATATTCCTATGAATACCTGTGTGCAATTACTGTGTGGTGTCTCCTTATAATTTATCACATTTAGATCCCTTCTAGGATTGTGCTAATGAGCAGCCCTGTTTGCAGGTAACTTCCTATGTTAATAGAACAGTATGACAGTTCATAAAAATATTTTGTAATGAAAATTTTGTCTGTAGACAAATAAGTACTGTACAAAGCATATTTTTTTTCCTGTCAACTATTGCATCCTCCTTTACAGCAAAGCACTAATTTTAAACTATACCCCATGCTGTTTTCCAAAGTTCCTTTCTCTGAGTCTTCCTTGAGTTACTTTGTCTTTCTCTTCCTTAAGCAACATGTTCAAACTGCCTGATGCACATGGTAACCTTTATGTTATTTGACATCAATGTCAAATAGGACTGTTCTGAAAAGATCCACTGACAGAGTGAAAAGGAACAAACAAATCCATCAACTTGCTAAAATGAGGTTAAAAAGAGTGGAAATGTTAACATTTAAATTTTAAAAATGTTGATCTCCTGCCAGCCTCCTACTTTCTGTGCTCAACTCGTATGAATTGGTAGGATATCAGCTGAAGGAAGTTAACCTCTGAAGCTTTTAGGGGGAAGCTGTTTAGTCTCCTTCAGTTGCCTGCTGACTCAGGGGAAAGAAGCTGGCAGGTTGAGCTGGGAAGTGTGTATTTTGAGTGGACACATACTCAGTTTTATTCATCTTCCAGCTCTGCTGCAAAGTGAGGGATAAGTTTTATCCTACTTTTAAAAGAGTTGGAGCTGGCAACACTGGTTCCCAACCAGGATCATAAAAAGTGTCCTTAGGCTGGTTAAACTTTCTGGCTCTGTGGAGAGTTTGGTGCCTGCTTAGAAACAGGCAAAAAATTTGATGGCTACCTTGAACTCCTATTTTAGAGACTGTATCTCTCAAGCTAAAGGATAATTGCTTTATCTGCACAATGTTGGGGTTTGACTCTTTAATGGTCAGGAAGGAAAGAAGCCCCTGTGTCTTCTGTACAACCATGGTATGTGCTGACAGGAGATGTGCTCTACACCCATGATGTGATGTGAAGCAGTCTTAGAAAAATTCTCTACTTCTCTGGAACTTACCTCCTTCTTCCTCCAGCAGAAGGAATAATTCAAGATGATGAGCTTAGTAGTTTTAGTCCTGAAATCACTCTACTCTCATAATATCAAGAAGCAATGGGCCCAATTTCATTTATGGTTTTCCTTTTCATTCCTCAGTGGAATGTACTGCTTTATCTTGCAGGGCTCTCTAAGCTTTCGGAATAACTGCAGGGATGGCAAAATCAAACAAAACTGGTTTGTTTTAGCTATAATTACTTCTGCCTGGTAGCAATTAGGAAACTAGAGAGGCTAGACTGGGTTTTAAGTGGCAGGAAGGCTATGTTTATTGAGATTTTCATACACTTTAAAATTATTTTTTCCAAAGAGATTTTTCAGGGAGAAGTTTTTAAGGAGAAAGGTAAACTAATGACAACCCAGACTGGAGTCCAGTTGTGCTACCAATGTGTCCTTTTTGCTCTTTAGAATAAATAATCTTCCATCTTTTGCTCAATAGTGAAACCCTGTAGTGTATTACCTTGCAGTAGTATTTTAATAATCTCCATAAAGATCATTAAGAGGGAAACGTAAGAAGAATTGCATAATGTAATTGATCTTAATTTGGTGTAAGAGAGTAAATTAAAGAAACGTCTATTTTATGATTCATCAGTTGAGCTACAGCAAGTTGCTGCACAGGATGCTGAAAGGTCAAAGCTGTTGTTTCTCAGTGATGTGTCAGAGCTTGTTTTGTTCTGTTCTCTTTCTTTGGCCACCTAATTATGGTTTCGCTGCAGAAGGGAACTGGATGATCCATGATGACTGCTGTGCCTTTGGCAGATGGACCTCATACTCTTAGGCTTTCATTTGCATGTTTCTTGCATCTCTGCACAGGAAGATTCTTAGAATACATTAAAGTTCCAATTGTTACATAGCAAACCATTTTAAAAGTACCTTTCAGAGTTTTACCATTTGGCCAACACGTAGCTGTTGTCTATACATGAGGTGATCCCCTGCAGTACAGACTGGAGCTGTACTCCAACCTTCTTTTTAACTGGCACCACATCCCAGGAACCCTTGCTTCTTGGTTGTGTATGGCTCAGCCTGGTTATTGGAAAGAGGGTGGTGCATTCCTGGCTGTATGGAAAAATTCCTGGTGCACACTCATGCTGGATGGCATGAATTTCTCTGAGCACTGTCAAGACCAGCACCCTCCTCTTTAGAGCATTTGGCCTGTCCTGGGGAGTCCCCCAGTATTAATGCTGTGCATGGTGTGCTCCCTGGGGCTGCCCTGAGCAATTCTGGTGTCAGCTTGATGCCTGCACATGATCAAAATTTGTCCCTATCTCTCTGTCTGGAACTTTTTTTTTTTTTTTTTTTTTTTTTTTTTTGAATGCCTAAAAAGCTGATTGTTTGTAGCCAATGTTGCTATAGAGACCCACTGTATACTGAATAGAAGAGGATGGGCTGCCATGGAAGTGTGTTGAACCTAAATGTTACATGTGACAAAACTTGCTGATACAGACTCACTGTCTATAGGAAAATGTTAGTTGAGGAAAAACAGGGATCACTGCACCATCAGTTGATGATATTCAGATCATACATTCACATGTATTAGACCTGTTAAGTTATTTATGAGAAATAATCCAGATGTACACTCATGGGGATTGAGAATTTCCTTAATGAAATGTTATGAAAAGGACTTAATCCAAAGAGATACAAGGCTGTGTCTTTCCCAGTCAGCAAAAAAAAAAAAAACAAACCGTGTTTAAGTGCCTTCCTGAGTAAGAGTTTACTTGGACACATCCATAAATGGATTAAAGAACTGGATAAAAATATGTAAATGCAAGAGGTGTAATTGTCTTTGAAATAAAAAGCAGGAATCTTCCAGACTGGAGTGAAATAAAGTTAAGGCTCTGCTGAAATGATTTTGGCAACACACTCATAGGAATAATCAAAATGTGAGGATCAACTTGCAAACCTTGACTGAGTGTGGAATATTTCAGAGACAGGTAAGCAGAGAAAGGGAGGAGAGCAGACAGTGAGCACATCCACAGGCAGTCCAAAATGAAGTTTGATGTGGCAGGTTTCTACCTGGCACTTCCAAAATTCCCAGTGCAATGGGCATTTCTTTCTCTCCAGCCCAGAGCTGTTCCAGTGAAGCTGAGTCTTTCACAACAAAACCTGTCTCTGAACTGAGCTAATCCCTGCTGCTGCTTTTCAGGGTGGAAATGGCGTGCAGCAGGAGGGAAGGAAAAGATTAAATGATCCTTGAATTTAGTGCTCAGTGTTAGAATCCACTTTAAAGGTAAGTAAAGATCTTATTGGTTTTGTGCAATTATGGACTTAGGAAAAGTTTATTTTATGAGTGGTTTTATTTTTATCTTGAATTCAGTGGTAAGAAGTTTAAGTTGTCTTGTTTGTACCCATTACCTTTTGTTTCCCTTAGCACCCCTTGTTTCTGTTGAGCCTTGTAAGTTTCTAATCTGTTGTGCCTTTACATCTGTCTAAACACAAATGGTGTTTCTGATGTTTTTAACACCCTGGAGGAATTTATAAACTCTGACCCCCTAGTTGACATGATTGGTTCTGACTGGCCATGGTTTGTTTTGGGTTGGCTGGGTACAGTAGCACTGGTGGAGGGGGCTGAGACACCACTTTTAGTTGTTGGATTTGAGAAATAATTGGTTTAAACATTAATTTTCTTTGATGTTAGAATAAAATGGGCTGGCAAGCACAGTGCTTCTATACTTGTGCCTATAAATAGAATAAATTTTCCTTTTAAGTCTTTGATAAAGACTTGAACCAGCTGAAATGCCTGCTTCTTGTGTTCCAGCCACTAGCAATGAAATGCCTTTAATATTTAAGTAACTGTTTTTATTAGACTCTGGTAGGCTTTAATAGGTGTTCCTGGAGTGGTGTTGACTTGCTCTTTATTGGTTAGCTGAGAGAGAAAGCTTTTATTCTTTTCCAGCAGGACCCTGAGGGTGTCATTCAACACCCTAGGGCAAGATACTGAGCCAAACCCAGCAATAGGAGGCAGTGATAAATCTGGATTTGAGGGAAATAGAGCAGGTTAGGACTCAGTTGCACTCTCAGTTTGTTAAATTTCATTTTTGACACATTCAAAATGTAATCATCAGGTTCTATTTCCAACTGGTGGCCTTAAAATTATGTTTATTCACATGAAATAATTTCTGTTGGTGCTTTGAACCAGACTAACTTTTATGTGAAAGATGGTTCTGATAAGTTGTCTTCTTGCCTTACATCAAAGACAACTATGTCACTTTCAAAGAAATATTTTGAAAGAATAAAACAGTAGAAATCTGTACCATAAACATTAGGTCTTCTGTGAAAGTAGGCCCTGGAGTGAGACTTCTGTCCTACCATCCTAACACTGCTAGCCATTATTTTAGCAGGAGTGGAAGTAAAGTATTTTCATGTTAGACTGAAAAAAAACAAAACAGAAATGCCACTTGCACCAGTGAAAGTTGAGTCTTTTGCAATGTAAATTGCCATGTTTTTGTTGGTAGGTTTGGGAAAGAATAAAGAACTTCTGGCTTGTTTAAAACCAACAAGCACAACAACAACGTAGCAATAATTTTTGCTTGTTGGGATGTTGAGGTTTGTATTTTATGTTTGGGCTTATAATTTGAATTAAGGAAAAAATGTATATTTAGACTCTCTCCTTAGCTGTAGGATCCCTATTTCATAGATAAATACTGCATTCCCATAAGGAATGTTGAAGCATCATTTGTTCCCATCAGATGTTTCGATCCCTGTGTAAGGGGGTGCAGTTGGGACTCAGGTTAAAGCTTCCCTTTAGGGAAGCGAAATTCTGCAGAGGCTTGAGAAGTGAAACCAGAGCCACCACCAAGGCTGGGCAGTGCAGAATGGGACTGGGAAATGTCTGTACTTGCTGAAATATTGTGATGACATGATGTCCAGTCCTGGGGTAATTGTTGATAAAATAATTCATTAACATTATTAAACTTCTTAGGCAAGACTGTTCAGAAGAACTATGTCTATTTATGGGAAGGGGTTTTCACCTAGAAAATAAGTTAGTGAGTGCTTACTGAAACTCAGTTTTGCAGAAGTGAAGGTACCAAATGAATTGTTTGTACCATGGAGATGCAAACATTTCTAAGCTACCCGCAGAAATATGTAAGCTTGATGCATTATTCCATGATCCAAGGAAAATTAATACAATTTTAAAATTTAAACTTTATCATTTAAGCTTTTCCTTCAAAATTACAGAGTAATTTTTGGAGTTTTTACAATCTGACCCTAGTCTAAAGTCTAAAGTAACAAAAATATTATTGTTCAGTGAGGATAATTTATATGTCTTTAACATATTTTTCTTGAAAATAGGACCTGTAAAATACCTTTACAACTAAATGTAAATACTATTCCAACTAATTTTGCTGAAAATACTAAAAGAAAAGTATCATACGTAGGACCTGGCACAGAAAATACCATCTGAAAAAAAAAAAATTATAGGAAGATTTAAGCATATGTACCTAGGTTATAAAAAAGTAATGAGAGTATTTGCAGTCAGATTCAGATTCTAGAGTATTAAACAGTCCAGAACTGAAATGTGAATGTGTGTTTTTCTGAGTTTTCACCTTGTTTTTCTGTTACTGCTTTCAGCAACTACTGTTGTCAACTGGGCACTCGGGATATTTTTTCTCCTGCACAGAAGTGTTGATGGGTTGGGAACACTGCTTTAGGGTTAATTTTCTGAAGTAATGTTTTGAAATGTGGTTATTTTTGTAAGTCACTAGTCAGAGTAGAGCAGACAAACTAACAAAATGTGAAATATTGGGGCTGCTGGGGATGGATTGAAGACTAAATATAATTAAATTGAAACAACAGGATGAATGATGTCACGCTCAAAATAGAACTCACATAATTTACAGTCCAATTTGATGTACTTACTGTTTCTTGCTTGAGCAGGTCTAGGACATTGAGCAATGGGCATTTCATGCTTAGTATTTAAAATATTACCAAAAAGAGGAGTTTAGTAACAGAATTCATTGTTTAATATAAAGGATACAGTTTGACATAGAAGCTAAATAATGTGAATCTCTACTTGTTAAACATAAAAAAGAGTATATATTTATTTGGTGGGGGAAGATCCAAAGACATGGGCATAAATAGGTTGTCAGTTTCAGTAAGCAAGTCTTCAGGATGAGATCAGAGAAACAGAATCTTAATTTTCAACTGTTATTTTCCCCCTTACACTTCCTAACCCTCAGTTTATAAATCCTAGTGACACAGTGGGGTATGTTTTATAGCAAAGTACCTATGTGTGACTCCTCCAGGCCTCCATGAGGTCCTGGCTGCTCCTCTCCATCCTGAGCTGTCCCATCAGCAGCTGCTCCCTGCCTTTTCTTAAGGGCTCTGTGTAGGAGAGACCACAGAGCCTGGATCCAGCTGCTCCCTACCAATCAAACACACGAGCAGAGATGAGGAATGCTGTTTGTTTAGCTCACTCACACATGAGGATGGCTCTTCTCATTCAATCCCTCTTCTGTTCTCCTCACAGAGGTGCATTACTAACTCCTGGGTTGGGCATTGTACTGCTGGACAGCCACAAAATCTGAGTATTGGAACCTCTGTGAGCTGCATACCCTCCATGACTGAACTGAAGAGTCTTCTTGACCTATGTCTGAGAAGACTTTGTTGTCTTTTCTCTCAGCAGTCACTTCACTTTCATTTCCCTGATGCACATGTAGCAGAATGAGTCTTGTGCTCTTGTGCAAGCACTGTCTGTAACACACATGGGATATTCTATAATGGCTCCTTTTCTTTCAGATTCTTTCCACATACCTGCTGATGCTTTTCTGAGGCTGAAATCTGAAAGGCAAAAAGCATTTATTTCTGTCCTGACTTATAAGGGATATTGTTATGAAGGTGGATCAGTATTCTAAGCCCGTGGTCCTGCCCTGAACCATCATGTACCTGTAATCCCATTGGCCCAAGTGTGATTCTGCGCCCACTTCAATTCCCCTCTTAAGCTGTGCTACGAAATCAGTCGCGCTCTTAGCCCTTCCGCTCTCTTAGCCTCTTTCCCCCCCTTAGCCTTTTTCCTTTCTTGCCCCTTCCCTCCCCCTTCCTCCCTTCCCCCTCAGTAGCCATGCTGTTCCCAGGGATGGGACTCCATATAAACCTTCATCTGATCAGCACCCTCAGAAGCCATGTGGAGTCTCCTTGCCTGCCTGCTGCTGACAGCCAAGTCACAGCCTAGGGGGCCCTCCAGGGACACCCCGGGGTGCCCCCACCCCAAAACGAACCACAACAGATCAGTGTTGCAGTGTAAATCAGGGATAATCACAACAGCCCTAAACTGTTTCCAGAGGTACTGGATGGAGCAAGTGCAGCTGCACAGGAATTTTCTCTTTCTTCTCTAGCAGGATATTGGGGCACTGTGCTGTGGCTGCATGTCCTGGTGTTGGAAAGATGAATTCCTACACACTGAGTGAGCTTCAGCTCCCTGAAAGCCCATTTTTCTCAGGTCTGTCTCTCCTCTGTTGTGATCTAACTGTGCCAGCAGCACAGAGAGCTTCTGATCCCCAGGAATTAAGTTCATGGATACCCCATGGATTGACTTTTACTGAGCTGTGTGAGGCATTCAGGAGCATCTGTAATTGTTCAAAGTACATTTACCTGTGCCTAAGATGACCAAGAGGAATTATCTATAGATAACTATAAAACATTTTACCAGCTAAGGCTACCATTGCAAATAGTACAAAATCTGATCCATTTTTTATATATAAAAATAGTATATAAACACTGTATTTTATGGACATTTATATATTTCCATGTGTACATTTGTAATTTTGCTTCTTTCATATTGTAGAGTTGCTAGAAAAAATAGTTGATTAGCTTTTCTAAAAACAAAAATGGATGAAAAAATCTACAAAGTTAAAAATACTTGTTTGGTTTTCAGCTAGAATAAACATGTCAAGTCAAACATCCTAATCTAGGTAATTTAGTTCAGCTCTGACGTTTCTGCCTTAGGCACTGATTGGAAATTTATGGTTTATGTCACAACCAGCCATCTAAGCTGCCTAATTTTGGTCTTGATATGTCCCTGATCAACATATTTTGGTTTGTTTCGCCCTTGAAATTGAAACCTTTTCACTCTGCCTGTTTTTTAGCTAATTAATATTTTCCACTCCTCCAAAATGTTTATGTTCACTGTGAAGTAATGAGGAACTGGACCTTTTGCAAGGCAAATGCAGTTTAATTTGAAATTTTTATGAAAGCTGTGGGGTTTATTCCCGGTTCTTCTTGTCAGGTGAAGAAGTTTTCTGGAAATGTCCCACATATTTTACCAAGCAGTCAAACTTATGGGAAAAACAGTGTGCCATTTCTTATGAAGCACCAGGCTTTTCACAGTGAAAGGATGAAAGACAACAAACAAAAATTGAAACAAAACAGGTGCAGATTGGATAAAATATCTCTTTTTTTTTTTTTTTTAATATATGAGAGTGAGGCAGTGAAACAAGTTGCTTAGAGAGATTCTGCAGTCTCCATCCTTTGAGAGTTTCAAGACTCAACTGTATAAACCTTGCGCAGCCTGATCTGACCTCCTAACTGACCCTGCTTTGAGCAGGAGTTTGGATTAGAGACTTCAGGTCTCTTCAGGGTGATTATTGTGTCAAGTCACCCAGTTGTTCTGACAAACCTGAAAACCCAGCCTTTTTTATATACAAGGAACATGTATGTATGTTACATAGGAAACACACAGTCTGCAAATCAAAACCTCTGAGAAAGAGCTGAGCCTGAGACACTTCACTAGAACGAGCAGTTAAAATTGTACCTGTTTGAGAAATACCTCTAACAGACACTTGCTTCCCCTTACTGCTGTCATTTTTGGCAGCTTTTCTGCTTTTTGTTGCCTTAAAGGCCTTAAAATTATCTTTATCATTGCTTGCCTGCTTGATCAGGTGTGGAAGCAGCTGTCTGGGAATTCCTTGCTACTTGGTTGCTACATTCCAACTTGAGGCTCCATTTCCATTGTGTGAAAAGGTTAAAATAAATATTCTGGGATATGCCTGAGAAATTACATTTATGTATTGAAGCTGCTTCTGTGCAACCAATAAGGCAAGAACTACCAAATTCAAAAATGCAAGATATAAATGCCTGATGACTACAAAACTGGAAAGCTTATGAAAGTGCATCTTTTTACTAGAAAGAATGTAGTCTTAACTAGTGTTGAAGGGTTTATTTCTAACTCTCAGAGCTTAGAATTTCTTGGTTTGCTTGGAAAAAATCTTTCTCTATTCACAGACATTTTTTCCCCCATTACATGTCTCTGGTGATTATTTAACATCAGATTCCTACTAACCCTTTGTTTGGCTGCTCTGATTCTGCTACTGCTGGGAGAGTTAAGCTCTAAGGTAGGTTGAGAAATCCTGTTTTGAACTTTTGAATAGGGAAAACCAGTGCAGTGGTAGTGGAAAGGGGGCAGGAGGTGACAAAATAGAGTGATGTTTACAACTCGCAGTTTGGTTGGTTGCAATACATGCCTGACAACTTAACTGGTCCAGTAAAAACAAACAAAAAAACTTAAATTGAATGAATTCTCCAGCAACCATGTCAAACCAAGTATCCAAACAAAAAGTGACCAACTGAAAAAAAAAAGCAACCCACATTTCTTAGTGCTCCTTTGACCCAGAGCAGCTGCGGTAGTAGTAGGAAAGCTCTGCAGAGACTCAGCCTCTGACTTGCACAAATGTCAGGCTACACAGGGAGTAATGTTGGAGGAAACCTGTCCTCCTTCCCATCTCACAAATCCCTTGTTTAACTTTATAGTTACTTATTTCGATATATATATTTTTTTAAACTCAAAGTTCATCCTAAAATAAGAAATCTAGTTTCAGGTTGCCCCATGAATACTCCCAAAAGTGCTTGGATTCCCAGATAGAGCCCCTTCTGTAAGCCTTGAGTTGTTTATTCTCATAACAAGTAAAGCTTTAATTTATACTGATTAAGAACATCTGGCCCCTCCTCTAATGCAAGTGTGTAAGGGTATTCTGAATTCTGTGTAAGGGCTGAACAGATTCAGACCCAGGTGACTCAGGTGCAGTTATGTTGCTTAAAGCCACAATGGAAAAACCTTGCTAGCCAGCAAGAAAGCAAATATTCAAAGATCTGGGAGCTCTATAGAGAACACTGACCATAATGTGCTGTAAATAAATTTAAAATCATGTAATATCAAAGATATGGAAAGAGAATGTATACACAAGTTATTACTCATCTATAACATATTTGACGTTTTTCCATCCTGGAGCTTGGATGGAATTGATTCTTATTCTGCAAAGATGTGAAGGCCTCAGTAGTACAGAATTCATAGAAATCCAGAAAGCACTAATGTGAACCTGGGAAGAATAGAAGCAGTGCCTTCAAAGTACTCCTGTTGTCTGTGTTTACCTGAGCATGGCAGGTCCAGTGCCCTGTGCTCAATTGAAGCTTTCAGGGTGAGAATTCAGTGCCTTCAGTTCTCAGTTGTCAGCACTTCTCTCTATTCTTCTATTTTCCGACCATTCTTTTTTTTGCCTTTCTTATGCTAAAAAGATTTACTTTTCAAAGCTTTTAACTTAAAAGAACATACTTCATAGAGAAATGGTAATTTTAAGGCCAGCTGAAAAGGCTGACAAAAGTCCTACTGCCAAACTGCCACATGGCCTCTCCCTTCCTTTGTACAGGTTGCAATTTGGCCTTCAGAGGAAGACCAGCATTTGCAAAGCACCCCTGGGGTCTTATCTGTGGCTGGGACCCCTGAGTGATTCTGGGTGTGGGCTGCTTGCACCAAGCTCCTGTGGGAGCCCAGTGGGGAGATGGAGGAACAGTGTCTGTGCTTCCGCTGCCTGTGGGAGAGCATCCTCTGTGCTCACTGCTGACTGTCAGCAGTGATCAGACCGACCCCTCGTGGGATCTGAGCCCCACCTTCCATGTTCGTGTCACTGCTGGCAATGTAATTACATTGAAGTGGAAAAGAAAAAAATCCTGTGATGTTTGATTTGAGGATGGTCTGAAGAAAACTGATTAAAACACAGCTGAGGCTGGGTATTGTTATAAACTTGTGTGAAGTGCCCAAAGTGCCCATGATGTTATTTGGGAAATAGAATGCAATGCTGAGTATGCCTGGGGAAAAAAAAAAAAAAAAAAAAAAACCCAACACAAAAAAAATCCCCAAAAAGCCACAGAAAGGACAAAGAGGAAAAGGACACATAAGAGACACTTTTCTTCCATGTCACTTCTTCAAGGGGATTCTTCTTTATGCCATCTGCTGTAATTTTGGCACTGGCTGAGGTGATGTTTCTAGAAAACCAATTCACTCTGTGTTTTGTTTTCCTCTTTTTCATCTCTGATTGACAGTCCCACCAAGAAATAACAATGAAAAGGACTTTCATGGGATTAGATAGAGGCAGTTAAATTTCCTGGGGCACAAGTGTGTTTTGAGGAAAGGGATAAAAGTGTATTATTCTCTGGATAATCCTGGCTGAAATATAAAGGACCACTTTTGGTGAATAATTAGAGAAAATGTCCCAAAACTATCTCTAATTGGTATAGCATAAAAACATGTATTAACAGAGATGAAAGATACTTTTGCTTTGTCTCCAGATAAGTGAGTAATCTGTTGTATTTTACTTGCACTGGATTGTAACCTTCATTATTAGTTCACTATAGTGGCAATAGTGACTCAGTAACTGACTAAATCAGTAAAGTACAAAATTATTAAATGAGTATTAAGGTGAATCTTTATTTTATGGCATGACTTGTGTTCTTGTACTTTCCTTCATTTTCTTCCTCTATAGGTAAGAGTGTTTTGTTTTGCTTTATTTGGTTTTTTAGCCCTCAGGAGAAAACATGAAAAGGATATGTATGACTGACATTAATTTGTGTTTATGATGTGAATTGCTAAGAGATAAGAAGCTCTTTGTTCCTATCTATTGGAAAGTGTGCAGAAGAACAGCTACGGAATTAAGCTATGCTGCATTCCCTTCCCTCATGTGACAGTCTGTTGTGTGCTGGGAATCAGCCTCAGGGCTCGAACAGGAGGAGGTAAAGCCACCTCAGGAAACCAAACACTCTTCTGTGCTGGTCTGCTGGTACTTAACAGAAGGACTTTCTGAGGAGGCTGAGGCAAAGGAAGTTCAGGTCTTGCAATGACATGTAGCCAGAGAACAACCAGTTCATGAGCTCTGGAAATAACAAATCTTTCTCATGGTGTGTGGGGAAGCCTGTGCATTTGCAGCCTCTCAGGGCTGCTGGGAGAAGACCAGCACCAAACCAACAGTGCCAAGGGGGCTGCCCAGGAGCCTTGAGTGCAGTCCTCAGGACAAGGGTGTTGCATGCTGAATCCTCACTGTGTCTTTTGGGTTTCACTTGGATTGCCATATTGAGCTGAGTTTGAACAGGTTTTTTGTCCTTTGTGGAATGAGACTTGCCTTGGTCTTGCTGACTTCATGCTGTGTGCATAAAGCTGCCCATTTTCTTTGTTTCTGTGGCTCATGGTAGCTGCACTGTAACATTCTGTTGGGGAAAGAGGAAGAGAAATTACAGTCTGCCTGATCTTGATGAAAGCAACATGCTTTGGTGCTTGCCAGTTTGAGTAGTGTCAGCCAGGCATCAGCATGTGTCAGAATGACAGCTCAAAACCATTGTCCTTGGATAATTCATTACCATGATAGCTGTAAGCTTTCACACACTGCTCTGCCAAAAGGAAAAATGTAACAGTTATAAAGAAAAATCATATGGAAAATTGGTACTTATAAGAAAAAAAAAAATCTGTATTTTTTATGACAGCGTTTAAAGTATTTTTGGGCAGTCTAGATATGTTGTAACAGTGTTTACCTCAAGGTTACTTCTTTCTTTGTGTGATGTATAGTCATACACTTACCTATGTGCTGAAATAAGTTTTATGTCTGTAAAGTTTTTATTTTATTAAAGAAAAACATGTCCCTTTGAAAAAATATAAATATACTCCCTTTGTCTGATATCTTGGCAGTGCACATTCTCTGTCCATCTCATTCTCACTGAGAATTGTCCCTGCTCTTCAGCGTGGCTATTTTGGTTCTGCTGAGGCTGCTGTATACCAACAAATGATTTATAAAGACCACAGAACAAGTGAGGGGATTTACTTGTGTTGGGAAAGTTTTGGGGTTGTACGGAAAGAAAAGGTTACAAAGTAACTTCCATATTACAACTCACAGTACTTAGTTTCCACTTCTGCCGCTTTCAATTAGATCTGCAGATAACATACACAAAATTAGTCCATTTCTGATGAGGTCATGATTCCTTAGTGCTCTCAGAACATTTGGACTGCCTGTTGCTGTTTTACCCAAACTCATTTTCAGCCTTTCAGCTTGTGCTTCTGCGGTTTTTCAGGAAGAACTGAATCCATTTGCCTTTCTGTATTAGCAGAGGAAGCTGAGGGTATGAGCACTGTGATAGTGCGGGCATTAACTGAGCTATTTCACAGAAAAGCTCTGCAGAGCTGTTGGAAGCACTTGGAGCCTGCGAGCTTCCACAGTTGGGTGGTCTGTGAAGC
Organism: Pyrgilauda ruficollis; assembly: GCF_017590135.1. Lineage (NCBI taxonomy): Eukaryota > Metazoa > Chordata > Aves > Passeriformes > Passeridae > Pyrgilauda > Pyrgilauda ruficollis. Next base: position 6,878,560 of record NW_024525045.1, read on the forward strand.
AGCCCACAGAGAGCCCGGGCTCTCGGTGGGAAAGGAAAGAATGCAATTACAGCCTAATTAGAAATCCAGATTCTCTTCTGCAAAATGTGTAGTTTCCTTTTCTGCCACAAAAGTGACCTTTAAGGCACTTAAAAACAAATGCTTCAGCAAAGAAATTACATAGTTCAGAATAGCCAGTAACCACTGGTCAGGTTTTCTGTTGGATTCATCTCTGCAATTTCCAACCACTTGCCTAGTGGCTACTCTGATGGGAAAAGAGAGCCCAGTCATTACAAATCTCTCCCATAAAACCTCTTTGACATGGGTATGTTCCAAGGGAAAGGTTATTTTTTCCCTTCCTCCTCCCTGCACCCCTGAAATGACCATATTTTGAGTACAAGAAATTTTTTTGGAATATCCCTAACACCTATAACTAGCAGCTGCTGAGTACTTTTTTTTGTTGAGGAGTGAAGTAGTGTGCTCTGAGCAATGTGGGAACTGGCTCTTCTGGAGAAGAGGCAGTCACTTGTGAACATGATTAATGACAAATCCATGCTGTGAAGCTGATTGGGTACTTGCTTTGGGTGGTGTCTGAGGAATTTATTAGTGGGTAAAAACAGTTTCCACAAAGATCAGTTTACTAAATGGGTCTAGCAGAGGTTTTTCCTCAAACTTACTACATGTTTTAGGATTTCATGAAAGCATCTGTCCTCAAATGTATTGTTAGATTCCTAGTGGAAATACTTGTCAGATATTCACAGTCAGATTTCATACCTGATTTAATCTCTACATAACTGTTAACTAGAGTATATTGATTATCTAAATTCTATATTTGAAAATGTCAATCCCTTTACTGCAGAATTCTCAGATCATTTGGAACCTTTATTTTTCCCTTGACTTAGTCATGTCTCTTGAATATAACTAAGGAAAGCAGGAAGCAGCATGGAGCTGTGTGAATAGCTCACAGCAAGCAATATTTGACCTTGAGGTATCTTTTCTTTCCTTGCAGTGACTATTTCACTGTCAAGGGATGAATTGTCCATGAGTCCTGTTAGAACCAAGCTGTGGATAATGAATGTCCGCAGCAGAGAATGACTCAGTACTTCCCAATGGGTGATACAGGAAAGAGCAAAACAAATCTGAGTCAGCTACACCTGCCTTGGGCTTCTATTTCAGTATCCTTTTAAATCATCTGTTCCTCTGCTGAGATCCTTTACAGTAATGCAAACAGACTTTGTGAGCTGGGCCCTCTAAACTGACCTGAGATTGGGGAAAGATTGCTGCCTAAACTGGGACAGGGTTCCACTTATGTATTTGGAAGAAATAGTGTTGATGTTAAAAACTTTTATAAGTTAAAAAAAGTTAAACCTTTTTTTTACATAAACATGGGTATTTTGTCACCATGTCGATGATTGGTATATTCCATATTGGTAACTGTCTTTTTGGGGGAAAAATATTTCAAGGCAAAGATGAGCACATCACCTGAATGCCACTGGGGCAGGTTGGGAACAGAGATAGCAGCAATCCCAAGCAGTAGTAGAATCCAGGGGAAACGGAACCTACAGTATTTGTGAAGTAATTTAACCCACTTCCCTGCCCCAGGGCGGGATTAAATTCATCTGGTGGAGTTTCAGACAAAGTGGTACATGAAATGTTCATTGATACTGCTAGCCAGAATTTGATTTTGCTTGGGTTACAGAACTAGCTAGTGAATACAGCCTGGAGGGGAGGAACCTCTGCTCAGAGGACTGCTCTGGGATTTGATACCTGCCAAGCTAATTCTGTGATCCATCAAATGACTCTGGTCATTCTTTCTCCATTGTACTGTGTGCAGTGTACAAAAAAGGACTGAGCTGGCTGCAAGCACCTCTTGGAGCACTCAGATCAATGGGACCATACAAAGACACCAGTTCTCGTTCTTTGAAAAAGCAGCATAGCCCCGGGGCAATGTATGTGATTTACCAAGCCCTGCTGGTGGGACTGTGCTGCTTTGTTTTAGCTGGCACTATGAGCTCAGGTGTCGTTTTACTGTTCTTTATTACACGATGCGGGTGTGCTCTGTCAGCACCGGGAATCCCAGGAGAACAAGGTTTGTAAAGCAGCTCACACATAGGGGCACCTACGTGCACAACCACACAAATACTTGTTCATCACAGGTACCTACATATATTCTGTTTGTCTCTGCCTTCCTGAACGTGGGCAGTCACCAGAGCATTTGTTCCTGTGCTGCTGTGTTTTTATTATTCCAGTAGATGTCCCATCTGTGAAATAAAAGTAGCTTTCTCCTATGCCACTGTAGTGATTGCGAGGTATGTGGTGAGAGGCCGTGTAAAATACCCACATGAGATAAAAGTTCAGAAAATCTATACCGGTGTAAAAACTCTCTTGGGTCGTTTGTCCCTCTGCTTCTCTGAAGTTATTCCCGATTTATATCATCCTGATGGAATCATCAAGTCTGGGCTGGAAATAACAGCTGAATCTAGCATGGCTAAAAGGAGAGTCTTGCAGCTCAAACCTGTGTCCCCCAACTGTCCCCATTCAGTCCCAGCACAGTGACCCCAGTCCCGCACAATGCCAGTGTCCCGTTTCCCTTCTGCCCTCGGTTCCTCTCGTCCCTTCTCTGGGTTTGCATTGTGTCCGCCTCACAGGCAGCTGAGAGCAGTGTTTGATCTCTGGTTTTTCAGTGCGTGACACTTTTCCTAAGGCTGTCACAAGGAACACAGAAAGGCATCTGCTCATCCGTAACACATCTGAGCTAGCGGGGCCAGGCTCGCTAGGACCGCTTAACAGGGACAATGCTCATTTGCCTTTCTAAGGGTAAATGTGGAGAGCTCTCTTGGAGTTTGGGTGGTTTGGGGTGTTTTGTTTTGAATTCTCTGCTCATGCTAGGCTGGCTTAGCTTCTTTATTTTGCTTTTTCAGCAAACAAATTTAAACAATATAGACCCGGGTACTTAAACTACTAAGTGCCTTTGAATCTGTTTATTGAAGTCTGCTCAGTTTGACCTGATCTGGGGCTCTTCTGTGCTAATTCAAGTTACTTTAAATTAGTGCATTTTTCTTCTTCTGTACACACTTGTTTTAGCTTCTTGCTGTTACAGTGTATTAATATATGTGTTGTGTCGGACCCTATAAAAATCCCTTTTTTGAAAGTTTTAAAGATGACAGTACTGTATGAAACTGTAGTATGCTTTAATCACATTTTTCTCTTCTTAATCAGCCATTATGAGTTCTGCCAGACGGTCAGATTACTGTCACCATTCGTCCAGAAATCTGCCTGTCTTCTTTATCCTCTCTTCCTAAATCAGGGTACCCTCTTCTATTTCATATTTATGTAACACTCATCTTTCAGAGGCTGGTCCTTTTCCAGCATTATTTTCTCTCTTAAACCCGAACAGAAACACACCCACACACCACCCGTGTTGGTGATGGCCCATTAAGCACCACGGACACCCGTAAATTCAGCATATGCCAGCAGTTTGCTGCAGTTATTCCTCTGTCTGATGAGAGCTTAGCTTGCCAGCCTGGTCCTTGCGTTACAGAAACTCTTCTGTTACTCACTAGAGCTGCAGCTTTCCTCTCAGGTTGAATTTAAGTTTGAGTGTCTTCTCTCCTCTCAGCCTTTTTAATCAGACATAATAAAGTACATTAGTAAATGACTTGCTTTCCTACTTCCACGACTAATGAGCGCAGGGCAGAGCAGTGAGTCTCCTAAAAGCTCACTGCTGAATGGATTGATTTCAATCCCTTGGAAAGAGATTATTTTGTAACGGTGCCAAGTGAGGCATCTCATTCTGACAAATTCATTTAACCCAGGCAGTTGGTGCAGGAGCCACGCTCTCAGCTGACGCCCTGGTGCAGACTGGTGATGGCAGCAATATCAGGAGGCATTGGAGGAAGCTTAGACCCTGATCCTATCTACAACTCCCTGTGAGAGAACAGATTTGGCAGCAGACAGACAAGGATTACGTGTTGCATCAGTAATTAATGCAGTCCCCTGGGTTTTAAGAAAGTATCCATGGACAATGGGTATCCTGCTCTATATTTTTTTTACCAAAGTCATATGAGCAGCACATTTTTTACTATACCTCCAGTCTCAAAAAAAAAACCCCAAACAACACAAATCCCACCAAACCAACTCACAACACCAACAAAACGCCACCAAAAACCTCTAACAAAAATAATAGAATTTCGAGATAATCTGTAAGCCTATAAAAGTGGGAAAGTGGGATTGTGGCGGGGGTTTGTTTGTGTTTGTTTAATTTTTGGTTGTTTATTTACATTTATCTAAAAACTAGGATGATTTTAATTTGTTTTTAATTTTTTAACTATACACTGAAAGCAAATCTTGTAACTTGAAATCAAAGACAGAATTCCCATGCCTTTTGCTAGTTGCCATTAAATTCTAGGCTAGTCGGAGGAAGGTAGAGAAATCTCTGGAGAGCTTTGTGCAAATCCTAACTCTCAATGTGTCTGAGTGAAATGCAAAATCATAAACCTGATTTTTTTTGTGTCTTGTTGATGAGTAAGACTTCAAGACTAGTTTATAATGGATAAAAGTTTACTTTTTCCCCCTATGCTTATGATACCTTTATTTCCTATGTGGGCACAATCTTGAGTTTCAGTTCTTTCTTCCTGACTCAGTACAAACACTTCATGTCTCATATTATGCTTGCAAGCCTCAAGGATTGATGTACTTTTCTGGGAAACACAAACCAGCTCCGGGCTAACAAATGTTTGTGGACCTTAACACTACTTAAAGAACAGATGATAAAAAATAGAAGTAAAGTAAAACATCCAGCTTGGCTATTTCACTGTAAGATCTCATGGAATTTGTGGCCTGAATCAGCATCTTTGAACACTTGGATCTGATAGCACTGCATCACCCAGAATATGTCCATGAATCAAAAGATGACAATTAAGAACAATAAAGAAAACCTCCTAAACTCTTAATTTAATTTGTACTTCATGTTTAAATTTTAAAATTCCCTTCTGTAGTGGTAAAGAAAGTGGTCAGGAAATATTTGAGAGCATAGTGGATCTTGGCAAAAACAGTCCTGCTCTCTGTTTCTGATACACATTGACCCCAAAAAAGGCTAAAACCCATGTAAGCAGTTTTAGGTTATGAGCTGTGTTCTTGCTCCCTGTACGACTTTTATTATCAGTGTGTGTATTGGAAATCCTCCAGAAATAGTCAGATTGGTAAAGAGGTTAATAAAGAATGAACTCCTTCCTAGCAGGCAATGTGTTAGCACCAACAATTTTGCTGTTACCAAGTATTTTGAAAATTCAAACTAATGCAAATACATGGATCAGGTGAAAAAATAACAGATTTTTTTCATATGCTATTATTTTTCATGTATAGCTTTTCCTATAGAACTTCTAACATTCCTTCACCTTTTTTTAAAGCTTTCCTAAAAAAAAAAAAATTAAAAAATAAAAAAAGGATAGTCTCAGGAAAATCCACGAATGTCAGAGGTTTGTAAAGATATTAGCACACATCTTTCCTCTCAATAGCAGATGGGATAATTTGCCCTGATTTTCTCCCCTAAACATGTGTATTACAGGTTAAATCACTAGCTACCCTTTGTGTGAACTTTCACTGGGCTCAGATGAAATCAGGAAGAACAATTTAAGTCCTGGAAGCTATAGATAAATTCTTATTGATTGCTCTAGTTTGATAGTCCCACATCAAATGTAGGGGCCTACAGCTGGGGACAGTTATTCCCATGTCTATCTTCACCTTCTGGGAGAAGTTACTCTGTCCTGTGGCTGGAAATGTGACAACATGTGCTCCTCGCCAGCTGTGGCTTCTGTAGCTTTATTTTACATAGATATAAAATATATTCAGCAGAAGGTAGATGGTGGTCTCTGAACTGGCAAAGGACTCGGGACAAAAGGGTTAAGAAATGAGCTTTACCCAGGCCACAGACAAGCTGCAGCACTCCCATCTCCCTGTTAGACTGACCCAGATAGGGAGGGACAGGGAGAGGTGTCAGCCACTGCCAGGGGTAACACACAGAATCCTCCTCCACTTGTGCTGACTTGTGAGGGGGCTGAGGAGCCCCAGCCAAGGGAACACAGAGGAGGGACAACATCCAGACCAAGACTGGGCATTGGGGGAAATTTAAGAAGCAGCTGAGGTTTATTTACATTACGACCTGTGGCAGACAGTTGAGTGTTCTGCGTGCACTGAGGCAGCACTTCATAGTTGGTGTTTCTTTATTACATTCTTTCCATGCTTCTAATAATTTTGAGGTGATAAAGCAGCCCAAATGTACCCAAACCAGCATTATCTGCACTAAAAGAAATCATATTAAGTACTTGTCCCTTTCTGGGCACAGTGCACTGGATTGCTGCAGTGGTGGCTGCAGGGTGATCAGCTGGCAAATTGGCTGTCCATGTGCTGTTACACTTGGCTGCACGCTGGGCACTGAAGGAATGATATCCAGACTGCTCAAATGGCTGGACACCTCCAATGGAAACTTTTCAGAGCTACAGAATTTTTGTCTTATAATATATCAGGAGATCTCTAATCCCTCACAGGCTTTGCAACTCTTACTTCCTCAGAAGTTTAATAGCAGTTCAAGTCATGAGATGTATAAAGCAAGGAAGGAAAATGAAGACATAAGTGAGGGGAGGACAGGAATTCTTAAAGGGGGAAATTGTCCTTGTGTGTGTGTACAGACTCTTTATTTTGTTTTATTGCTAGCCATTTTTGCAACAAGCAGATTTACAAGGAGCTCATTGGTGGTGTGTTGTGCTGCAGCAATTGGGACGTTCAAGATGTAGATAACAGAGAGTGGAAGATCAGGCAGGCACAGAAGCTGAGCTGGGCATTGCCACAGACCTCCTGGCCCTGGTACAGTGGAAGCCATGGGAGAGATAAACTCCAGGCAAGAACAAAAGTGAAGACATCATGTCTGGTCACTCTGACCCCTCTGAGGAGAGAAGATGTAACAAGGACACTGCTGGCACAAAAGAACATAACAGGGACTTGATAACAGAAAAGATTGTGTTACTAAGGGAACAGGAGCAAAGGGGTCCAAGTGGAAAATTTTGTAGGGAAGTTAGAGAGCTATAAACCCTGGTGATTAGTGTAATAAACTGGCTTTGCTTGCATAGCATGGTCCGTGTCTGTCAGTCCCTGCAGTGGAGCACAGGGCAGCCCTGCAGCAGAAGCCTCCCTGGTGGGACAAAGAGCTGAGCTGTCAGGAGCCGATTGTGTTCAGAGCTTTTTCAGGTCTAGCGAGGGGCTGAGTTTGGTGGTTGTTAACACCACCCATTGATGAGGTAGGACATGCCATAAAGCTTGTTTATAACACTTTTCTCCATCAAACAAAATAGTGTCTGTAGTGGTGAATAATGACTTCCAAATTAATCTCACACTGGCCAGTTTGCCTAGAGATTTATTTGAAACAAAAGACCAACACTTCAGTAATTTTTGTCACTAAAGCAGAGCCTGGACTGATTCCAGCTGCACCCCTTGGTTTACTCAGTAATGGATTTATGACAAACAAAGGCCACTCCTCAGTTAAAATTTAAAGAAAATTAAATAAGAGACAATAGGGGACAAATTCAATAAAGCAAAAGGAGCAGCATGAGATGCTTAGCTGCAGCTGGAGGCACACCAGTCAACACAGCAACACCTCTTATATACCCTGGGTATTGCATCAGCCAAATTCATATTCATAAATGGTTATAGATATTAAAATATTTTAATGTAGTTCCTCCTCTGTCCCTCCACTTCAGAGCACGTGCAGTCATCCTCGTTGTGGCCATCTGCTACTTTTCAATACATTCAACAGACCTGATTCTTTAACTGGTTAAACGTTAACATTACAACTCCCAGTCAACACTGGTATCACAACACAACATCCACATTGTAAATGAGCTCTAAACTTTAGCAAAACTTCTCTGACAAAAGTCAACATTAAAAAACTCACAGTATTCCCTTTAGCAATTGTGAAAGCCAACACTGTAGTATATTTATCACAGGTTGCTTGCAGAATTTTTCATGTAGGAGGAATTAAAAGAAAACTATCTTCTCTTCTCTTTGCCTGTCTTAATATCCTTTTATGCTTACAAACCAATATACCTGTTACTTAAAAAACAAATGTTAGGGAGAAATCTAAGTTTTACACTATTTTTAATAACACTTTTGCAGACATTGAGAACCAATATCAATTCTCTCTGAAAGAGTTTTAAATCTTCATGTTCAATTGCTGGGGAGATCTGATTGCTGTAAATTAATAATTGCAGTTGGCTGTGCAATCTGGAGCTGATTGACCCTGCACTTAAAGGGACTCTCAAACGCTAATGGTCACATGCACTCCTTTATGCACATGAAAGAGGTGTGTAATTACCCACAGTCAGTGTGACCATTGGGATTCTTGCTTTCTGAGAGGACTTGAGAATAAATTTTGTAAATATATGATGTTATTATGAATTTTCCCTGTAATTGTTCACAGGGATTACTATGAAGTAAATAAATGTTTGAAATATTAAAACTATAAAGGTCTCCATTATTCAATACAGATTTTTATAGTCCTACTCTTTATACTTAGGTAGTACAAATATTGTCATTTTCCTTGTAAATTCCTTTCTTTTCGTGGGTTGATTGTGTGTCAGATGATGAGTTATGCCATGGGAAACTAACTCTTAGACAGTTTTCTTTCTGAGAATTCCTACTGATTTTTTTCTTTTTTTATGAAATCATACTAGGGCTGACATTTAGCAGGAATGTTTTATGAATTGGGAAAAGGTATTGTTCTCTCCTAGAAATTTTAAACTTTTCTGAAGAAAGTGCATTCATAAAATGAAATCGTATTATGTTCTGTAGGATAGTTTTGAAGCAATGTATAAAAATGACTCTGTTTTTAATATATTAATTTTTATAGGGTTTTGATAACATCTAGCCCTTTGGAGCTTTCTACTGAAAATTCAGACTTCTCATGTGTGTGATTAATAATCTATTTTATTTTGATTAAGTGTAGTATCTAAAGTATTTTTTACTTTTTAGTGAAAGCATCAGTAGAAGAGCATGTTGTTTCAGCCTCAATTTAAACTAATATTAATAGAAAGGACAGGTTCTGTATATATCTATGTACTTGAGTCCAACTGAAAATTAATCTGTGTAGAATTACTCAGGTAATGTTAATATATGGAAAATTAAAAGGAAGGGGAACCCAAATGGACTCCAGTCACCAATTGTGCAAACAGTGTGCTCTTATTTATTTTTAACAGCACATGATGAACTTAAAAATTGTGGCTATGTAGTTACATTACATAATTTGTTCATTTAAATATATTTCTTAAGGAATCTCTTAAATTTTTTCTTTTTATGCTAAGAACTTTATAATTTGGCTATACAAATGTTGAAAGTTTAGGCTCAGTTCAACTGGATTCAGCTGAAGGTGATGAAAGTTGTAGGTATCATGTAAAGTGCTTTCTTAATGGCTTAATATATATATGTATGAAGTATATTCTTTAAATTATTTAAGAACTCAATTTAGAATGTTTCTTTAAAAAATTGGGAATGATATACTGTGGCACTGTTTGTCTAATCTGGGATGTTATTGATTATACCCTGATGCTGACATAATTGTTTTTCTTCCTTTTGTGGCTTTTTCACCTTCAGAAATTGTACAAGGTGACTCAGATATCCACAGCCACATTCAGTGATATGTAAAATTAATAAATTATAAATCTCCAGGCAGAGTCTGAAGTTATAATTAAAAGGAAATGTATTGGGGTATTTTTTACCAAAGTTTGTAGGTATTCTTAGGTAGTCCAACATGTAGAAATTAAGTTCTCTGAGGTTTGCCATCCGAAGTGGATGGAGCAGCCACCAAATCCTTAATGTCTGATAACTCATACTTGCTTACAGCTATGAAATGGATTTCCTTATGATGAAATATCATGGTAGTGTTTTAGAATATTATCTTTTTATGTGGAGTCTTAGTAGTCAGTAATTAACAAGTAGTACTACTACTTATTGATATGGATAGTGTGGGTCCAGAAGTAACATTTATTAAATTACTTTACAGTGCAAGTAACTCCTCTGGAGAATAAAAATCACTGATTTTCCATTCCACATAGAAAGTAGCATCAGGTTATAAAAAATATCTCTAGAGTAAAAGCAATCCTATTTTTATATCTGCTTGATACTGTGGAAATTAGCTTGCTTGGGGCTTGCTTTGCATTAAAAAGGAAATGTTAAAAAAATTGCCTGCCAGAAGTGTCTGTTGTTCGTGTGTATTATTGATTTAAAATCTCTGAGTAGAATAACACGGATAGATTCTGGAGGAAACACAAATACCGGCCTGTGACAAGGTGACAAAATCACGGTGGCGAAGGTGAAACATTTGTCAATAGTATTGCAAATGCTTCCCTCACCTGCAGGTTGTCAGTGTCACCATCACCCCTGGGGTGTGGCAAATAGCAGGAAGATAAGGTCCCGGGGGCCGTGTCCTCACACACACCTGACAGCAGTGAGTGTGGCTCACGGCCACTCTGTTCACTTCTCAAGTGCACCAGATTGCCTGCTGTAACCTACTTGTGACTTTTATTTCATATGTCAGGGATACGTGGACAGTCTCAAAAACTCCAGTGTGAGGATGTGCTCTTGAGCCGAGGGTTAGATGGAGATTAGGGGGAACATCAAAGCTGCAGTTAAAATGAAAAAAAAAAAAAATGAGATAAAACCAAGTTATTAGAGATGACTTTGAAGTGTTTACAGATTAAGCCCTGTCTCTTTTAAGTGGAATACTTATCTGCCTTTCAATATTTAAATAACAAGACACGACAGACAGTGCTTTTCTGAAGGGTTATTGTTATGGCTGTGCTGTGCTGAACGGCATCAGGCCAGAGGCAAGTGAATTCAGTGCCGGAACACCTGTAATAATCCTTTAAATATCTCTCTATACCAATGTTAAGCAGACCTTTTGAAGGTGAGAAGACCACACAGTAACAGACTTCCACATAAGTGTTGTAGATGATGATGATGTGACACTGGCACTGGCCAGACTTGAGGATGGCTTTGTATTTTAGAACAGATAATAGATGTTCCTGTAGAATATTTTAATTACATTTTACAAGAAACAAATTTATGACTCTTGATCAATTTGAAACGCCTCCTGTTCCTGCTACCTGTGCTAATCCCTTTTGGCGTGCCAATCTTGTTACAATTGTTAGAAAAGCACAGGAGACCTGGTGGACTGTTCTGTGCATATGTTAATGCACATGAGGGCAAATTGAGTCTCAGAATGTTTTTCTGCACAGAAATGGACAGCTAGCTTTTCATATGTGGATGTAGTGGATACGTATTTTGAGAAAACTCATGGCATTCCACAAATAATTCTAAATGTTCATGGCCATACCCAGAATTATTACTTTTATGGTGTAAAATTGTTTTTTTTATGGTATAAAATTGTTTTTTGGTTGGATCTCTGCACAAAGGGCTTTTTCAAAGAACAAGAAGGGCAGATGCTTGCAGCCTTCTGAAGTGATGCGGTGTTACTCGGTATGGGGAGACACCTGAAGCCTTCTGATGAGGTGTGGTGTTACTCTGCATGGGTGAGTGCTTAAAGCTTTCTGAAATTATATGGTGATACTCTGTGTGTTGTGGTTATGTCAACTGTGACAGCTTTCCAAGATGAAATATAACAGGAGAGATAGATGGGAAGCAGGAAGGGAATAATCAATACAAGTATAAAAAGTGTGTAATTCTCAGCCATGTCAAATCATGGCCACTGGATGCAGAATTTTGTGTTTTAACAAGCAGTGGTGAGTTGTGACAAGTCCTTTGAGGGACAGTTTGATCAGTAGGTGCACTGAGAAATAAGTGGTGCTGAGCAGGAAGGAGAGAAAAATGTAGGCTTGTTTCTGCTTTTAATTGTAAAAAAAATAAAAAATAAAAAAAATTCACCATTTTATAATGTTAAATTTGCATTCCATGGCAGGGTTTCTGTGCTTGGCTTTGAAAGCAAGAAACTACCTATAGGCAGTGGAATGAAATACACTGTACTGCCAAGTAACAGCATTTATTGGGAACGAATAATCATAATAATGGCTTTGGATAATTGCAACTACATTTCATGGAAACGTGATACCCTAAACAAATATCTTCTGTGGAGTTTTACTGCAGCCTGTGAATTCCTCCCTTCCCTTGAGAACAGTTTCCTGTAATTTCTGTAGGGGCACCTCCCAGGTTGTTGCAGGAGAGTGTGTTCCTGGCTGGTAGTAGCTGGTCTGCCAGTAGGAGACTGGGATTAGATTGGGTGTTACCTTAATGTGAGGTGGGGGAACACATTTCAAAGGTAGTTGTAAAGTAAAGCCTCCTCTGTTTGAATGAACCTTGGACACATACAAATGCCTGTTTTGGGACTGAATTTGTCCTGGCTTCTTGTCAGTGGGAATGTGATTCCATGAGAATCAACTTTCCTGAGGTTCAAACCCTCTTTTTCCTGATGATGTGAAGATGCAGATGTCTGATAACTGAGATATTGTAAGCACCTGGAGTGCTCCCTTGGCTCCAGAAGTCTCTTCAAGAGGATGAATACTGCAAAATTATTACCTGTAAGTCTTCAGAAGTCATTGTTTAGTCCCAGGTTGACTAATGTGAGCTTCATATGCATCGTGGGTTTTGTGAGTTGTTTTCCCTAAAAAACCTCTGCATTCCACACACACATTTCCTATTTGTTTTTAGTGCCATTTACAGTACAAAAAGGGAGTTTTGTTTTTTCATGGAAGAAAAATATTTATTTTTGACATGGTCCCTTTCAATGTGCATTTGATGCCTTTATAGTATTTAAAATTTTACTATTAGAGTTACATTCATCATTGTCATTGCTGGAACTGAAGGTGTCTATAGTGCTTTCAGTATGAGGAAGATTGACTGCCCCCTTCCATGCTGCATCACTGCCATTCTCTACCAAGATACCTGTGCAGGTTTTGTCAGGGCTTGCTGAAGCAGCTGATGAGGTGCTGAGAAGCTGAGTATTTTCTGTGTTTGCCATCTGGTTCTGCTATAAAGAAAAACCAGAGAAGCTACACAGCAAGCTGACCAGCAAATTTGATTACATTTAAAATGTATTTCTGATCATGTGAGAGGTTTCTAGGAAAAAGTGATTTCCCAAACTTCATGATGCAGTCAGAGTAACAGCCCCTGTGGCCCAAAGCAGGAGATGGAATGTGCAGGCAGTGCCCACTGCACAGACACAGGCTGAGCCAGTTGTGCTGCAGCTGGATGTGACAGCAGCCTCAGCCTGGGAACCTCTCCTCAGGGATGTGTCCATCTCCCTGTGCTCCCTGGAAGCTGTTACATGTGCTGCAGCTCAGAGCCTTTGTGGCCCTAGCCATGGCAGTGTGGATCGTTTTCCTTTCTGGGGATACTTCAGTTTTGCTTAGCAGTAATATTTTCAGCTTAGCTAATACCCTTTGCTGAAAGGTTCAAGTTAAATTCCAAAAGAAATTGCTGTATCATAATAAAATCCCCTTGGGTTTGTCCTGGCATGGCACTACCTGTGCAACTGGCAAGTACTTTTTCCTCTGGGCAGAAGGTAATTTTTTGATAATGTACACACGACACATCATTTTCATGTTAATGCTCTTTTCTGCTTGCAGCAGTTAAATGCACAATAGTTGGCAGAGTTCCTGCTAAAAAATATACCTTAGAATATTGCTTTTTCATTATTTTTCCCCTAAACTCAAAAATGTATTTGAATTATAAATGAAACAAAATTATACCTTTATAAAGTACAGTTGGAAACTGTACCCAGAGGGAACTTCCAGCTTTTCCCTGTCAAATACAGAGCACCAGGACAGACATCCTGCTGGGTGAGGGAAGTAGATACATGGAAATCACAGAGTCCTTGCAGACAGTTAAAGGGGTATTGAAAGGTCTCTGCTGTTTCAGAGCCGTATGGGTATCAGTTATATCTGGCGTGAAATGTTGTCCCTTAACATGGGGATAACCATCAGTATCACATAATAGGAAATCTTATTAATAATTCATGAGTCGTGTATTGACTGTTGCTAAACGCACCTTAGTATGAAATCCAGAAGACACAGGCAAAAGAATTCTGAAGAAAGCAGTAATTTATGGTGAGAATTCCTATTTTTGTCCGCTGCATGTTTACAGATTGCTTGAGCTTTTCTTGCACAGGACACAGCTGAATGGCTCTCCTGACAAGTATCATTTTCAGTTTCTATTTTTTTGCCACTTTTCTCCAAAATTGTCAATATGTTAGTTTATTATGGTTTGGTGGGGTTATTTCCCAGTGGAAAACTGCGGAGTGTTTGTGTTTCTTTGCTAGGTGAGGAGGATTGGTAGATGAGTTGCTTATTATGTGTCAGGTGAGAGAAAGCTCAGGTTAAGAGCAGGAAATCATCGCTTGATGAGAGTAGCTGGCTGCGTGGTGGGACACGACGGGCTTCAGGTCGTTCTGCCTGAGGTGTTTGGGTGGGAGAGCACTTCCCTGGAATGGCAATTAAAAGCTGTTGGATCGAACACAGAGTTTCTATTTGAACTTGCTCTGTTTTGCTGTTCAGCTCTCTAACAGGATGTAAGTGAGGAATGCCGTCTATCTGTATTCCAGGTCCCAATCTGTTTGGGATTTAGCTGTTTGGGGAATGCACAATAGATGATGTTATTGAAACAAAGTTTTTCTCTCTTGGTGCCTTGTGTTACTCTCATCATTTAGGAACTAATGGAGGATGCCATTTACCAATCTGGCGCTTTCTCTTCCAATCAAATTTCTAAAAAGGAGTTTCACAAACATGTCAGTACACAGTAAAACTGTTCCCTCAAATTATAAGTCACACTACTAAAATACATGACTGCCTCAGATACATTTCGTCTACCTGCCCTTTTTATTTCACTTGGCAAACAGGAGGTGGCAAGAAAAGTCTTTGGGATAAACTTCTAGATTGGAGTTGTCAGAATGGCCTAAGGGAATTCATGTGTCAAAATCCCTGCCCCAGCCAGAGGCTTTAAAACAGTATTTTACTCCTGTCTATCATCTCATCAGCAGCGATGGGGCCAGATTAAGTCTTTCCATTCAGTCAGGTTTGTGGGCTAATGTTAACTAAGTGTTTTAGCTGAGCCACTGGCTTTTTTCTACAGCATCTGCTGATATACCCCAGGGGTTTCTCTCTCAACCCAAGGTCAGGCCCACCTTGGCTTCGCTGTAAGGTCAGGTACATTCAGCCCAATGTGATTGCAAAAAGCATAATTTGCCAAAAATACTATTTTTGGGGGGCAAATTAATTTTTCCACTAGTGATTTTTATTGTAATGAGAAATTACAGCACCTAAACAAAAACTGGTAGTGGTTATAATAAATTAATTTTCCTCTTGTTTATATTGTCGAGGATTGTGCCTATAAAATTTTTCATTGACTACAGCACTGTGGATGTCTCATTAAAAACATTCATCATTGTATACTGGCATCTTTTATTATGTCATAAAACTGCAATGCTACATAATGCCTGGTTTTTCACCCTGCTCTGGTAAAAAGCTTAAATTCTGCTTTCCTTTTGAAAGGTAGATAGGTAGTTTTATACTAGCAAGATTAGAGCTGAATGTTACCAACCTCGGCCATATTCCTCAGGGAAAGATGAAACAAAATCCGGTGAGATGGTTTGGAGTTGGAATTCTTCATTTTAGTCATATCCCCTACCATCGATAGGTAGTGTAAGACAGGAAGTCTGTTAACTGACTTCAAGAAAAAGAGCTGCCTGATTTAAATTTAAATTGTATTGTTCAACAATGTTGTGTAATTAGATGGAAAAGCAGCAAAGTCCTTTTATTAGAGATGTTTTTGTAGACAGTAGCCATGAAAGCAGTGGTTGATGCTAATTACCATATTTTGTTTAAACTTCCATCTAAATGAAAGGATCATTCAATTCCGAAGCTGCAGCCATACAAAAACCACAAGTGCAGTTGAATTGCTGCTGCCAAGCAGATGGGGCTTTGATCAGAATAAGTTATTTGCAGCTTTATTGTCTGGCTGCCAGGGAGGGGCTTGTATTGAACCACCTCGCTCAGAAGAAGGGGAAGGGGAGAAGTGAGTCTTGCTGATCTAAGTTCATGGGAAAATTCCCATTCTTAGATTATTTTTGCAGATGAAAATCCAGTGTTGAAAAGAACAGCAGTAAGGCACTGGATATTGGGCTGCTGTAATGTGTCAGATGGGTTTGGTAGGAAGGGATTGGAATGTTTATTTTAGAGGAATAGAGGGGGGAACACAGAGTGGTGGGCACAGCTGACTGCATATTTCTCCAAGTGAATTCTGTCTAGAGCATACAAGCTAAAACTTGCACTACTGTGCTTTTTCATTATGTGTTTCACACCATATGGGATGTACAAAACTGAGCAGCCTCACCCATCCGGGATGCTCCCTGCAAAGACAGAGATGGCCATTTACAAAGCCCTGGAGAGAACAGGACTGGGGTAAGGGAGAAGGAACGCATGAGAAGGGGCTGAGAGTTTAGGGGGTTTGGGGGATTGTGCTCTTTCCCCAGTTATTTAGTATTCCATGTGCAAGGAGATTTTTATTTACAGCAATTCACTGATAACGAAACTGATTTCCAACAAAGAGTGGAGAAGGAAGGAAACATTACCTGGCACTGTGTGAATATGAGGTAGATCAGTCTAAAAGTAGAAATGACAGCTGTAGAACAGGACTATCCTGAGAAATACAGACCAAACTTTTTTTTCCATTTTAAAATTATATTTGTTGTTATCAATCTTGTCTCCCAGTGAAAGTCTGAAAGTGAGAATTAAGAATTGCTTCTGTGATCTTTTTGTCAAAAAGTCTGGCCACGACCATGGTCTTATTCTGACCTGTACCATAACTATCTAGATTGAGGCATTAAAGCTTTGTCAAGAATAGAAATGCAAAGGCAGAAAGGAGGGGATTGTGGGGAAGGGGAAAAGCCAAATCCAAAACTGATAACTCTGAATTTCTTCAATGTTGTACTGCAAATACTGTGGCAGAACTGTGTTTTTTCCAGGCAATTACAGTTGGGGATATTCTGAGGCAACTTTAGAATTACATGCTTCTTCCTTTTTCTGAGATGCTGGTCCTGTTCATGAGCATGTTTGTACAAGCTGGAGCTCAGTGTTTGGGACTTGGCCATGCACATGAAGCTTGATAATGATTTACCCCCAAAAAGCAGTGTGTGGCCTCAAATTGGTTTAGATCTTGAGATCTGTGTGATTGGTACAGTTGAAGTGGATTGAAGATAAAGCTGTAGATTTGCGGAGACTGGCTTCCATTTCCATTTTCATTTACTCAATACAAAACCAAGCCAAATCAAACCCCCAAAGCCAATAATTTAGGTATATTTTGCTTTTTTCTTCTTTAATTTTTTTCTGTTACAGTTGCATTTCTTGTCATCTCTCTTAAAACATCTCCATGGTGCTTTCCACATTAGAGGGGTTTCAAAAGAAAATATGACAATCTAGACCTTGTCAGACTATCTTTAAAAAAAAACAAAAAAATTTTTTGAAGTGAAAGAATATTTCTTAGCACTTAGAAATTTTAATCACATTTTACAAGTCAAGCTTTGTTAGAAGCACAGCAACACAGATGTCTTTGTTTTAAGTAAATTGAGTGCTCCTCCCAAAAGAAATAAATATGAACACTATTTTTGTAGTAAACAAAGAAACCCAGCTTTGTGTTAAAATAAACAGATTTCGGGTGCAAATTCTTACGCTTGTTTGAGAATTTTTAACCCCTCCTGCTTTGTCCCTGAAATAACACCATAATAGATATGTTTTAGTAGCTTATACAGCAGAGTGTTATCATAAACATAGGGCAGTGGAACACCCTCTAAAATTCCTTTAACTCCATGTTCATTGCCCCTAGAATGGCAGATTGCCAAGTGGAGTGGTAACAAATGAGTGAGGCACCCAAATCTCCAGCTCTTCTGTAGGGATGACAAGCCAAACTACACACTTAGGAGTAAGGGTATCAAATACTTGTTCCAAGACTGTATTGATCTGGTTTTCTGAAAGATCTCAAAAGAATATGAAAACTCCTAAGGCACAATTTTTTGGAAAGTCTGTTGAATTGTAAGCTAGGCTGTCTTCTCCCTTCCCCCCTCCATGAGTGATGGTGAATAGGCAAAACCTTTTTGATATATTTTTGGCAGCAACAAAAAAAAAAAAAAAATGAAAAGCAGAGGGGGATGACAGAAATCCTTTTAAAAACCTCCTTTCTGTAAGTTTTGGCTTTTCTCCAGGTACAGAAGGCGTCAGTGGTGATGGAGAGAGAAGGCATTGGTGGCAGGCAGAAACTTTGAGGTTTCCGTTGGTTTTTTTTTTCCTCTCTCCATGATAATGGGGCAGTTCTGATTTCTATCAGCTGTAGAATTTGGTTTAATGAGAAGTTAAAACTCCCATATTTTGATCACACACAGCTGGAAGCAGAGCTGGGTGTCAGGTAAACTCTCAGGCTGCTTCCCTCTCCCACTGCCTCATGCCAGGAACTACCTGGTGGAGACAGGAGTGTGTGTAGACAACCGTGGCTGTTGGCTCTTGGGGGTTTCACCACAACATTTCCGCGATCAGTAGAACCTTTTCCTCTGTAAAATGTTCAGATCAATCCTCAAATTGAATTTTCAGGTGACATATTATGGTATCATTGAAATAGTCCTTGATGTACAATTAGATGCAGTTCTGAACTTTTCAAAACTGGGATTGAAAATCCTTCCATGTTGAACTTGCTGTGGTAAAGAATAGCACACCTGCATACTCTATGCTTAAAGACCTGTACAGATGGCCACTCCTTCCACTGAGCCAGAGCATGAAGCCAAGGGCTAACATTGCAATTTGTGATCTTGACAGTGCAATGGGTGTTGCAATCTAATTTGCAGTTTTAAGAATTAAGGGTGAAGTGAGAAGAGGTGATAAAGATAATAATCTGTGTGAAGTAACAAGGACCAGGACAGAGTTGTGTCATTTACTTTGATGCAAATAAGGCATTGCTCTGGCAGTTCAAATGAGGTGAAGCACGTGCAGAAAAGCAGAGAAAGTGTATTTGTGAATATTTACCATACCTGTTCCTTTAACACCAAGCTATGCTAGAGACCAATATGTCCTTATTGGCTGGTACATATCTTTATATTTGGACATCTTTACCAGAACAAAATAAAAATGGTTATCTGAAGAGCACTGTACTCATATAGCTTGCTTTCTTTTTGCTTTGTTTATTGAAACTTCAAGGTATTTCATGAACCATTATCATAACAACCTCTCAGATTTCTGGTCTTATTGATTAATTAAAAATATAAGGTGATGGCTCTGTGGCTGTAGTGATAGTTTTAAAATAAGAAATGCAGTATTTTTTTAATCAGGAAGGAGGAAAAAGCAAACCAAATGACTGATCATGTGTAAGTAATCTAAAACTGGCAGCAATTTGGCAAACTTCCCAAATTGTTAAGGGTGGATTACAGCCATTTGGCATACTTGCATTGGTTGTGCAATTGCATTTAATGCAGTATCTGCATGTTTTTACCATATTTTGGGGGACTATGTAAGTTCTTAGAAGCTTTCATGTAGTGACTTCAGTCTTTTCAGCCTTTCAAGAATAGTTCTATTTTCGAGTTGAAGAAGTCCCTATGAAAAGCATTAAGGATTCCTAAAGCAAAAGGCTCTGTGTGTTATGGATTTGTGTTGCTTAGTTTCTGCAAAGCTGGTGGTGCATATATGGCTGTTTTCTGATTTATGGGGAGAAATGAGTGCTCCCCAGGCTGAGGGTGAAATCAGTGTATTCATGCTGTTGCACAGAGCTTCTACCTTTATACTCTCACCTGAGACTCAGGATTCCCATACAGCTAAAAGTAACACACAGGTACCCCCAGCAGGTGATTAACAAGGTAACAGTAATTGTCAAATAGCTAATTGATCTCTAGACGAGCATGCCCAGGTCCATACAGACACCCCGGTGCTGCCCTCCAAGGGTGAGTGCCCAGTGAAAGGACAGAAGCTCTGACTGTCCTGGGTTTGACACCCAGACCTTTGGGCTCAGCCACACCTCTGCAGCTAGGCTTGGTCAGACTTCCACGGCTTTTCATGACCTCATTTTATAAACAAACCTGGTAACGCCTCTGAATCACAGCAATCTGAGAACCTGTTGATGTGGAAAGGTTGCTCCAGGCAAGATTTTAATCTCCGTGATGAGCTTTAATGTACATTTTGTCTATTCAGGGACCTTCGGGCGTCTCCATGTGTAGTGAGTTGTGATTGACTTCTGTTTTCTGCATAGTAGAATTTTCCTTGTGCTATGTTCAAAGAGCAAAATTTGTGCAAACAAACGTTCTTGACACTCATAGTCAATCTGCCACTCATTTCAGAATGAGTCTACTTACAAAACAGGTGTAATTAAGGAAGTGCTTAAAAAAACACCTGTCCTGACAGTTCATAGTAGTTTTGTAAACTTTTACCAGAACATGAAATTTCACAGGGAAAGCTTTAGTAGGGCATCAGCAGCATGTTTAATCTAAATGTATGGTTCTGAGATAGATGCATGAAAATGCATGTAAATATAATTTTCTAAAAATAAGAAACACAGCTAAAAATAACAGATCCTAATCTAAGAAGGCTTTCCTCCATCTTACTAAAACCAATCTCTTTCAGAGTAGGTTCATTAGAACACTGATTTATTTCACTAAATTGAGCCTTTTTGTTCTGCTCTAAGAAAATTTACATGGTGAATTGCTTAGAGAAATGTAGTTAACTCATACACTGAGAATTACTTTTTTCTAGAAAGAACATAATTGTGCATTTAACCAATTTCAGGATTTTTTTTTTTTTTTTTATTTAGAGAAAACTTTACTTTTGCAGAAGAGCCCTGGTGGGACAGACTGCAAAGGAAACAGGGAGAGTTTCCTCCAGGTTGTTTTGCTAAGGAATATTTTTCCTTTACAAGACTTTCCCCTCCCTGTTGGCTCAAGGTCAGCAGTGACTTTCCTGGCTTGCTTGAAGCACAGCAGTAATGAGAACACACTTCTGGAAATGTCTTTGTTGTCTGTTGCCCTTGGAACTTGTCCTTAAGGAGGGGGCTGTCCTTAAAACCGTGGAGGAGAAACACTTAGCCTTAGCTCAGTTCCTTTTCCTTGGATTCACAGATTGTAGAATGGGAGGCTGCATGTGTTCCTTGGGCTTTCTGCAGGTTCATGCCCCTGTCCCGTGGCTTGGTGACCCTGCAGGGATGTCACAGGACAGCTGAGCTGTGCCAGCTGTCATGCTGCTCCTCAGGGTTTGCCCACCGCAGTTCCTCCAGTGCTTGACGTTAATTAAGACTTTGGTACATTGTCTTGAAGATTAGTTAATGCTGTCATTGTTTTAGAGCTGATTGTTAATGAAATTAACAGACATTAATTCCTGAAATTAATGCTCTGAAATAAAACAATAATATGAAATTATGAACAATAATAGATACAAGCAATAATAAATTAAATGAACAATAATAGAAATGAACAACAATAGATTTCCATATCAGCTTGGTTTTTGCAAGCATCTTTCCTGAGCTATATGGCAAGATGGTACTAACTGGAGCTATCTGCAGTTCTACTCAGTTTTAAAAGTCCACCATTTAATTAGAAATGGCTTAGGAGTCCCTAAAAATACATTTGAATTGTAGTCACTGTCAGATATCTGTACCAAATATTGAGGGTTTTTTTTTTTGTTTTTAATTTCCATCTTCCCAAAGCAACAGTATTTCAATTTACAAGGTCTGTTGTCAGCAGCATGAATTATTGCTATCAATCCATCTATCTTCCTACATAACATAATTTTCAAAAGCCTGCATTTTGCAAAATGGAAGTTGGTGCCTTATGATGGTGTCTTGGTTTGAAAGACAGGTGTCTGCTAAGGTAGGCAGGAGCCTCCCTTGGAATGGAAAATGTAAATCCCCACTATTGTAAATGCTCAGGCACCCCTGACAAAGGCAGGAATGCTGCATCTGACTCCATGTTCTCAGAAGGCTAATTTATTACTTTATTTTGTTATATTATAGTAAAGAAAACTATACTATACTAAAGAATATGGAAAGGATACTTACTCAATGCTAAAAAGACAGTAATGAAAACTCGTGACTCTTTCCAGAGTCCCGACACAGCTTGGCACTAATTGGCCAGTGAGTCAAAACAACTCACACCAGAATCCAATCCAATCAGGCAATCACCTTTGGGTAAACAGTCTCCAAACACATCCCAGACGAGCACAACACAGGAGAAGCAAATGAGATAAGATTCGTTTTCGTTTTCTCTGAGGCCTCTCTCACTGCCTTTCAGCTTCCCAGGAGAAAAACCCTGGGAGAAGGAATTTTTCAGAGAATGTGAATGCCACACCCCACCCTCTGAATTATTATAATTTGAAATTAAAGGGCTCTCAGGCAAGATCAGAGGGTAGGGATAACAGTTCTCTACAGGAATGTATCCCAAGGCAGACAAACACCAGCAGCTCTGGCGCTGACCCCGAGCAGACCCAGACCCCGTGCCGGCCCGCGGGGCCGCGGCGCTTCCCGCCGGTGCAGTTCCGGGCACGGCCGGCAGGGGCGCTGCCGGCGGGGCGATGGCCGGCAGGGAGGGCCGAGCTCGGGGTCCCGGGCTGCGGGACAGGTCCCTCTTGGAGAGCTGCTGGTCAAAGGTCCCGCTTCACTGGCTGCTCTCACCAGCAGAGAAGAAGCAGCTCTGTCACCCCATGGCAGGAGCGGCAGCTCTGGGCTGGCTGCGGCGGGAGCAGTGCGCAAGAGCGACCCAGAGCCGGCAGCTGTCCCAGCCCTGTCCTTCGCCTGCCCAATTCCTGCAGCCTCTCTGCCCCTCAGAGAGAAACTCCCAGATAAGAGAAGTGAACCTGGCCACTTCTGTTGTTTTTCTTAAATACTCAGCCATTAGTATTTCTTAGCAATTTGGGGGGGGGGGGGGAATCAATAAGTAAAAAGGAAGAAAAGGAAAGAAACCTAACCCCCAACAAATGGTTATGTTGAGATTTTGTTATGTATATATTTACTTATTTATGTACTTAGTATATATTTACTATGTATATATTTTCACTGCGTTTTAATTTTTTATGGCTTAAAATTGGTTATAAAGGGCTTTGCACTTAATATTTAAAATTTTTTCCCATCAGTGTTTTAAGCTACTTGCATCATGGTTTCAGTGTTACGTAATTAAATCAGATCTTGAATTTCTCTAATTTTCATAGATATGTTTAGAGTCTTCATTTTAGAAATCTCATAAAGAAATTATCTTTTACTAAAGGATCAAAAATTTTTGTCATTTTGATGGCAAAAGTGTAGTTTTTATTGGCTTTTCCTTACCTGGAATTTTTCAGGGTGTAATTTTGGGGTTTGTTGGTTGTTCTTTTGTCTTGAGGAGAATTATCAACACTTTTTTTGCTTTTTTTCTGTAGTGAAAATCTGTAAATATATGCAGTTGAACTAACATTTTGAAATGTTGATTGAACTGTATTTAATTTTTTCAATTATCTGCACCCACTTCATCGGGGGAAAAAAACTCAGAATGTTCTCAAGAGTTCCTTATTCAAAGTCTAGTGTAACTATCTGGAAGCCCAGAGAGAGAAACACATTCACAGGGAGCCATGTTTCAAAAGCAAGGTTTCAAATGTTTCAATGGCAAACAAGCAATTATTTAAATAATAAAACAAACACCTGCTCCTTAAAAGCCAAAAGCAAAGAGAATGCAATGCCCCCCGCCAGCCCCCGAGGCAGGCACACCCTCCTGGGCAGACTGAGTCAGTTTGTGACGCGGAGGCTCCCGGCTGAACAATGCACTCAGCTTACAGCATTCTCTTTAAATAGATGTGCTTTGGGTGCCTCTTTACTGAACGTACTCTTTGTCGCTTTTGGGTTTTCTGTAGCATCCTCCTTTCATCTCTCAGATTTTGAAAACATTTTTGACAGAGTGATGCATTTAAAAAAATAAATCTGTGTTCTGTGGGGGGGAATTTATTTTTATTTTTTTAAACCTAATAAAATTGTAAAGGATCTTGTCAAGGTTAAGTTCTTTGTGTTGATCTAAAGAACTTGAGTTAAAAGCTTTTTGAAGTGTACGGCAGCTGCATCAGCAATTTATATGGATGGGAGATCAGCTATGTAATAAATAACTTGCTGCATATTTATAACTTCTGAAAGCCTACTATCTTGTCCATTAAATAACTTTCTTTTAATTAAAAAAAAGCCTCTAATTAAGCATGTGGTGTTGTTATGGTGTGATTAAGGGAAGTTTCATTTGAGCTGGATTTCATTTATTTGCCAACATTTTGACAATATACAATTTAACTCCATCTCTGACTCGAGCTCTCTGCATGGCATTAACATTATTAGTTTAATGATAGAGCTGCTGGGTTACAATTCAGTGAGTGTGCAATTACAGAGCCTCCTGAGCAGCCTGTCCTCCTCCCTGCTCCACTGGCAGAGATTCCTGGGAATGATGCCCTGGAGATGACTCACACCCCATGTTGTGGTTCACTGCAGCATCCCATGGTAACACATTTTGGGAAGAGAGGCTTGTGCTCCCAAATGATTTCTGGAGGGAAGGATTGACTACTCTCCCCTACTCCATTGTATCAGGTTTAACAGGGAATGCTCAAATCCTAAAATTAACAGACAACAGTGAACTCTCCCTCCACACCCTCAGCCATCACCTCCTGTGACTGACTGAAGCTTTGCTTTGCTCTCTTCCTGCAGAGCTAGGGAAAGGATATGGAGGATTGTTCTCCATCCAGCTCAGAGTAGGTGGGTGCCGAATGCAGTTTCAGGGGCTCTCTGGAGTGCCCAGCACCCAGCCAGGTCCTTGTAGGGAGTGGCAGGGCTGTTTTCCTCCCTGCTTCACTCCCCAGTCTGATTGTGCAGGCTCCTGCTGGAGGCTCCTGCCTGCTCCGGGGAGCTCATGGGCAGCCCCTGCCAAAACCACAGAGGAGGTGCTGCTCAGACAGTCCCTCAAACTGCCTCTGCGTCCAGAGCTCTGCTGTCAATGTGATTGTTTCAAGTCAAGACTGAAACAAACACTGATTTTCTGGTAAAGTACCTGTGTAGTACAACTCTGAGCATCATCTGAAATTTAGAAGTAACAAATTCTCTTATCACCTATTTTGGGATTGGACTGATTGCTGCAGGATATGAGAGGGGAAAAAAATTAACTTGACCCTCCTTCCAGGGTTTAATGCGAAGCTTTGACTTACTAACCCATGATTGAAATATTTGCCTTTAATTCTTCCTCGTGTGGAAAATCTGGTGCAAAAGAAGTTGACCACATGATCTCAAGTAATACATGAAATATAATTTTGACTTGGTTTGTGCTGATGCTGTTCTGTCTACTGTGTGAAAACAAGGAGAGGTGACAAGATGACAATCTTTTTTTCCCTTTTTCTGAGCAAAGAGGATAGTTTCTCCATATGTGTTTAAACGTAACATTTTAGGTCTCATGTCTTTTCTCATCAAATGTTCAGTCCTCCTTTTTTGGTACACTTGAAATAGACTGCATCTTTGGTTGGTGAGGAAGGCAAATGAGTGTTCAGAAGGGATAGGAAAGTGTCTTTCTGACAAAAATGTGATGGAAACTTATTTTAACTCAAGAAAGCCCAGTTTGTATATGTATATATATACATGTATATATTTATTTTTTTAGGTATCATCATTGATGTGTATGTCTGTATTTGTATATGTCTGCCTTTTGTTTTGCAAGTGGTGGGCAGCTAATGTAAGAGATGAGCATGGCCTTGCTGGCTGAGAGGAGCTGCTGGTTTGGGCTGGGATAAAGTTAATTCTGTTCTCTGCACAACATCGAGACCCTTTCTGCTTCTCACCCCCAGTGAGGAGACTTGGAGGTGCACAGGGATTGGGAGGAGACACAGCCAGGACAGCAACCCCAGCTGACCCCAGGGAATTTCTGTGTCATCGTGCTCAGCATGTGAACCTGGGTGAAGAATAAGGAAGGGGGGAACTTTTGGAGTGAAGGCATTTGTCTTCCCAAGTGACTGTCACACACGATGGAGCCCTGTTGTCCATGGGGTGGCTGAGCACCTGCCTGCCTATGGGAATGATGAATTAATTCCTTGTTCTGCTTTGCTTGAATGTTTTGCTTTACCTGTTAAACTGACTTTATATCACACCACTAATTCAGTTCTACTCTTCCAATTCTCTCCCCCATCTGATGGGCAGTGAGCGAGGGGCTGTGTGGGGCTGAGTTGCTGGCAAGGGTTAAGCCATGACTGAGGGTATCTCAGATGATGGCAGGACAGGGCAGAACCACCTAAGTAAGCATCCTCTGTGGCACTGAACTGTATCCTGCCCTGCTTAGATTAAAAACTCAGCAAATGAATTTTGGGAGTGTATTAGCATTATTGGTACTGAGAGGTTTTTTTAATGGTACTTTGCAGGGTTATAAAAACAGAAAGGGAGCCTGTAAGTAGTATCAGTTTTCCCCAAAGACCTTGCAGAGTGAGTGGGTTTGCCTTTTTGGAAGGCAGTTGTGATGAGGTTTAGTATTTTCCATGTTCACAAGATGGGGTTTATTGTTCTGGCACTACAGGCATATTTGACTTCTGGAACATGGTATGATTACCAGTTAAACTCAACTTGGGCACTGAACAACACAAGATTGCTGTTACATGTCCTTTTTTTTTTTCTTGTCAAATAGCTCTTCTGTCATATGACAGAATTGGGAAGAATTTACTGTTCAAACATACTTATTTTTCTGGACAGAACAATCTGCAGCTGCAGATATTAAATGTTCTATTACATACCATGTATACAGAATCCATAAGACATTTTATAATATATTTTGGAGTATACCCTGAGAATGTAGTTCATTATTAGAGCTAAACAATGACTTTTTTCCCTTAAATATGCTTTTTCATAAGTCTGATTAAAAGAAAAAAAAGTTTTCTCTGAGTGAAAACAGTTGAAGTACTTGGAGTTCAGCACTGTGAAATCCATAGTAACATGCAATTATTAATTTAGATATAAACCAGTCAGTCTTTCAAATTAAAGGAGTTCTTGGTATATCCTGTTTCATGTACTGACTGCAGTTCCTGGTGTCACCAAGTGAGGTATGTGACAGCACTCCTTCCCAAAAGGCTGTTCTCCTGTTAAAATCTTTGAATCATGGCATCTAGGAAGAAATTAATTACAAGTGAATAACTTGTAGGTAGGAGTGCTGTGTTGGTCCAAGTAACTGGACAGAGGAAAAAAACTAGTTTATGAAGTCCTTGTTTAACTTTCAGCACAGAAAAATTTTAATTTTTCTAGTCCTGCTCTCCACAGTTTCTGTCCTTTTTTCACAGTGAATTCAAGGAAACTCAAGATGTTAACTGGCTTGTAGGATGATGTTTGTAGCATGGAGTTGGTCTCAAGCTAAATGCAGACTAAAATTTGAAAGGCACGCTCAACTTAGAGACAAAATATACAGTAGCATTAACTCCTAAGAAAACCAGGTTGTTATCATGGAAATTCTGCCTGACATCAATATGAACAGGACCATTTGACTGATGACAATGTATAACTCCAAAGGTGAAAAAACAAAGATATCTCCATCTGCACACACACTTCGTTTTCATTTTTTGAGGGTTGGAGCTCTGCTGTGATAGAAATACAAAAGAAATCCTGGGTCTCAAGGTTTAGGGGCCTTTACACCAAAATTAGAGATATCCGAGGGGACTGTATTAGTCCTGAATATTTTTTTTTATTCTTTCTCTAAACAAATTAACATAGTCCTGTTTGATTTCTTTTTTTAAAGTTGCATTGTGTTTTCTCTGTGCTAATATGGTAGTGGCACATTTCTAAATTGGCTCATCTTGATGTAATTCAGAATTCACATGCTTCCTGAATAAAAGCTCTCCTCAATGTATTCCACATTCTTGTTCTTCCATGTCCTGCTGTACTGGTGGCTGGAGCCCCACACAGCCCCTCACTCACTCCCTTGTCAGATGGGGGAGACAATGGGAAGAGCAAAAGGGGCAAAATTCATGAGATCAAGACAGTTCAGCAGGTAAAGCAGAACAAGGAATGCATTCATCTCGTCGCTTCCCCTGGGTGCAGTGCTCAGCCACCCCCGGGACAGCAGGGCTCCAGCAGTGTCAGGGTGATGTGGGACACCACCACCATCACTGGGAATGTTTCCCCCTTCCCTCCTCCCCCAGCTTTTCTGGGATCAGCTGTCCTGGCTGTGTCTCCCCCCAATCCTCCACTCACTGCTGGGGTGAGCAGCAGAAGAGCCCTGCCTGTGTAGTCACTGCTCAGCAGTAACAAAAACACCCCTGCATGCTCTACACTGCTCCCAGCACAAATCCAACTACAGCCCTGAACAAGCTGCTCTAAAGAAAATTAACTCTATCCCAACCAAAACCAGCACAACTTGTGGGAGCAGCTGTTACTACAATACCACCTTTTCCCCCAGCTGGCAGGCAGATGGGCTAATCCACAAAGAGCCACTATTTGTTCATGGATCAATTTTCAGAGTCTAAAGTGAACAACTGACAACCTTTCCAAAGATGCTGAACATGTCCATGCCTGGGCAATGTTTCACAAAACAAGAAAAGTCTTTCAAGGCTTTTAAATATTCCTCTTTCTGTCTCAGAGTAGGAAGAAAGACAGACCACAGTAATTTTTTTTTTTTTTTAATTAGGAGGTTGTTTTGTATACCCAAATATGCAAGTGCTCTGCCTTTTTAAATTTAATTCTATTTTTCAAGAGAGAAAATGTTACAAAAGGAAAAAGGAAGGACTTTTCTCTCCTAGACAGCAGCAACTGCAGTAGTTTAAGTGTTTTATGAATTTGGCAAGAATTGTGCCTGATCAGAAGACTGATATGCTTGCTTGCATTGAGCTATGATCTCTTTGATTTTTTGGTTTTCCTGCTGACATTTCTGCTCTTTATTTAAATATTTGGGCTTTATTGCCTGTTGAGTCACTATATCCTTGCTGTTTAAATAACAGCATTTAAATAAAACATAAAACATTTTATGCTCTGGGTTTTTTTTTTTTCTTTTCAGTTTTTAGAGAAGCACAAGATGAGCTAGAACTACCCATGCTCTTTCAGAGTTCAGTTAGCAGTGGGATGTATGCCAGAGTATATCTGACACTGTGTAAACTGCACACAAACCACCATAAGAAAAAGCTCAATTGGAGGGCAGCTTTTTACTTTATGAATCCTGTTTTTAAATCAATCATAAAAGATTGGCTCAGTGTGTCAAGTGAGATGATGGTTTTCATTGTCTGCTCAGACCCTGAGTTTCTCTTGCAGAAGTCAGCCAGTGAACTCTGTCTCCCCTGACGAACAATAAGCCGGAGCAGTATCTGGCTGCAGCCCATGTTGTTTTCCTTCACAGAGGTGGTAGCTCTCTCGTAAGCCTCATGCATCCTCCCAGGTAGGGCTGGCAATACTTCAGAGACAATATTAACAGTGGGTTTCTGCCCTGCAGGTCCACACTTTTCCCTTCACAGCCCAGGATGTGCCAGGAATTGTAGCAGCTTTGAAGGGAGCAGTGGAAGTGCTCTCCTGGCCCTTGTGCTCTGTGTGCTTTTCACCTTTGTTCACCATCTGTCCTTGCTGGGGCTCACGTCTGCCATCTGAGGGCTGCCTCCCCAGTGCTCTGATGAGCTGCTTATGACACCCTCAAAAACCCCCTCACTAGCCCAGAGACAAACAGGGGCTTTTGTAAGGCACACACTTCCCTATCCCCACGGTGCTTTTGTGTGTGCGCCCTTCCCAACAGCCTTTTGTGTGTTCAGACCCCAGATGGTTGCCTGCAGACACAGCCTGTAGCAGAAGAATCATATTCTAATTGTCTAATGGATAATAAACAGTATTGGCTTTGCTTCTGAGGTGAATTGGATGCCTTCAAGTTGAAGAAACAAGATCTCCTGGGGAAAATTGCTGAAGATATGTATCATTGTAAATCTCAAACTGGGGAGGGAGGGAAGATGAATAAATTAAAACTCCTTATTGGGTTTGCTGAGGAAACAAGCACTGCGGAAATTGAAGATTAAATCTCAGAAAATATCATACAATTAGTAGAGTGTCTCTTATATCCTGCTTTCTAGATTATTGCAGCTAAGAAATGAATACAGCCTTTTTTCCTATGCTCTGAATTCATATGGGCCATATTTGATACCTGAAGTGCTTAGCAGTTTAATTTTACTGATACAAAATGCTTTTGAGAAGAATTTACAATTGCTAGAGTATTCCCAGAAATTTCCAGTGGCAACAACTGAAAACTTTTGAGGCTCTCTTCCCTCTCTTCTGCCCTTCAAATAAGGGAACAGAAAAATGTGACATGCTGAGAGCTTTAGATGGAGTTTCCTGGAGTTTCAGATGTTGGTAGTCAGTCTGAGCAAAAAAAGAGTCCACGCTGATATTAGTCAGGCTGAAGTGTCAACTTTGAGTAAGTATTCCAGGGTTGGAAAACAAAGTTGTAGGGTTTTATGTTTGGTTTGGCTTTTTGTTTGATTGTTTTTTAATGGGATGAAAAAATGTGTTAATGTAAATATTTTAGCTCTCCAAGGTATGTTGCTAGGACATGTTTTTCTAATATCTAAACAGAGATTTTTAATCTTTTTAGAGGTAGTAATTATCACCAGAGTTTTTAACATGCAAAGTAAGATTATGAAATAGTAAAAGGCTTAGGTGTACTAATGGTTCCAGAATATTATATACACAAGTATATTTTAAAAACCCTCTAAATCAAAGGCGATTGTCTGGAACGTGCTGAGTAACAGCAATAATGTATTTTTATAGAAAGGATTTGAATAAATCCATCTTTGATACGGCTTCCATAACTTTTGGGAAATGCAGAATTTTGCTTCCAGAAGCAAGGCAGAATGCAGGATAAACCATGGCACTTCAAAAAAAAGGATCCTTTTTGGACCTCTCTCTTCATTTGTCTGATAGTTATATGCTGAAATCTCATGGATTTCAACATTAAGCAGTTGAACACTAATTTCTCACTAAGCAGTTTAGGAAAGCAGTTTTGAAACAAAAGCAGCCTGTTTCAGTTAAAAAATTTCTGGGCACTAGGTGTGAGAAATACATTGTGGGGAAATCTGGGTGACAGACCCACCCACATGAGCTCATGACAGGATTTGGAAGAGCAGTTAATATGCTATGATTCTTCTCACCCAAACTGCCTGTGATCCAAAGAATGCACCTTGTGGCTTTTCACAACTAATTGTTTTGGGATGTTGTATTCACATTAAAAGAAAAAAAGGAGAGAAATACCATTGCAGCCACTTCTTGCTAACTATTGAGTCAAAACTTTCCTGTGGGAGGCCATAAAGACCTATTCTCTCACTGGCTCAATGAGCAAGAACCAATATTATCAAAAGTGTCGATAACATCTGGGTTTCCTTCACGTGCGTAGTAGCTGAATGTGGGATTCACATTCTCTGAACCTGAGAGAAGCAGAGAAGAAAATGATCAAAACAATTCTTATCTCATTTGCTGCATCTGTGTTTGTGCACAAGTGGAATGCATTATGGAGGATTGTTTACCTGAAGGGATTTGGTAATTGGATTCTGGTGTGAGTGCTTTGTTTTCTTGACCAGTCTCTGCAAGCTGTGTCCTGATGGTTGGTCAGGAGACAGTCATGAGATTTTGTTCACTTGAGTGCGTGTTCAGTTTCATTCAGTAGATGTAGTGTAATATAGTATAGAATAATATAGCATAATAAAGTAATTAATTTGCCTTCTGATGTCATGGAGTCAGATGCATCAGTCTTTCCTTCGTCACGGGCTCGCCTGCTTTTACAATAGCTGAAGTAACAGAATGAATGCACAGGGACCAAATGTACCCAGGGAGGTTGGATCAGTCATTATTTGGTCTAAATCAAGGTGAGATGCTATTGATGCATCCAAGAGACTTAAATGAGCTAATGAGGACCCATTTGCACCCCAAACTTGTCAGTGTCACTGTCCTGTCCTTTAGCAAAACAACCACATCATGTCCAGTGTCTTTTATACTGCCCTGGGTTTAGGTGTTGTTGTATCAGCCATTGTCCCAGACTCTATATCCATCTCTTCTAACTGAAAAATCTGTGTTTAATTTTTCTCTCGACATCCACATTCCTATAGTTGCATGTCATTCCTGCAATGTACTGAAGGCAGCGTGGTGTAGTAATACTACTTGAAATTAAAGCTAGTGCAAGATATGATTACAGTTATTATTGGAGTTCAAAGCAGAGACCACAGAGTTTGGGATGTCAATTAGCCACCAGTCAGGTTCTGATGGGCTTTGTGCACTGTAATGATTTAAAGGGTCTGATGTAGTTTCAAAGCAAGTTTTAAGCAAATGCCTCTGACCTGGACTGCAGCAGCCAGCTGGAGGAGCCAGCAGCAGGTACAGGCTCTCTGGGCTTCCCAAACAGGAACTGCCACTTCAGAGACCATTCTCAGACAGAGGTTTCTGTGTTTGAATTCAACCACTGGAATTTGTTCCTTAGGTTACGCCGAACCCAAAATAAGTAAGTAGAATGAGTTTTGGATTGTTTTCAGTACTGTAATAATGATTTCCATTGTTTATCAACTGACTGTTGCAGCCTCTGAGATGTCCCTACCCTGTTTGCTGCTGGCCCTGGCCAGGGAATCATTACAGGGTTTAAGGGAAAACCTTGTACTGTCTTGTTTCTGTGTTGGTGGAAACTTATGGTTGTCTTTGTCCAATGAAATTTTGCCTGAGAGAAAAACTTGAATACCAGTTCCATAGAGAAATCAGCTCCTTCAGATAGTCCTTGAGACCATGAGCTCTGATGGAGACAACACACCAGGAAAATGAAGGGGAAGTTCAGCTGTTTTCTTCTTACCTGGGAGTATTGTGTACATACAATCTGATTTTTTTTCCCCCTTATCTGATGTGTTTGGGAAAGGGACTTGACTGTCTTACAGGACATGAAGTACATAGTAAGCTTTGGAAACACATCTGAGAGTGCAGGTAGCTCTGCTTTTGAATAGGTGGACTTCTGACATTTTAAAATACTCTGCTTTTGAATTGTTAAGTATTTCTGAATGCCATCCTTATTTGTCCCATGTGGTATGCAGGATCTTTATGCTCACTTAAGAGTCTTTGAACTAAGGAAACATTTAGGCAAGTGCTGATTTCCTAATCTCTGTGGGGTTTTGTCTTTGCTTGTAGGGGGATGAACTCTAAAAAGGTAAATTCTAACTTTTGCCCAATGGCCTAGGGAAGCAGATCTCGGTTCCAGCAGCAATTTGTCAGTTCATTAAGAGGTGCAGTATCCTGGCTTCTTGGGTAATGGTTTTGCTAGCTCCAAGGAGCAGTGGTAAAGTCTGATTTCATGGCTACCAAGATATGGCCAGGTGAGAATGGAAACACCCAGGCAGAGAAGCTCTGTCCAGACAGTGTTTTGAGTGGCTGGAGCAAGGCACAGGCTGCTGTGCTTCTCTGGGTAATTTCATACAAATGTCCAGCATTCATGGAAGCAGAGCTATAGGACTGGAATACTCTTAAACATCTTGTGTGGGAATTCTGTGGACTTTAGACTGCTATAGTTAAGGTCACATCTTCACATGTGGATATCTAAAATGCATGGAAATACAGAGTTTTATAAAAACTTTCAACTTTGGCTCTTCTGTAGGAATGATGACTGTAGTATTGCTGTACTTAAGAGGGCTGTTAGTAATAATATGCATTACTTAAGCTCCATAAATGGAAATTACGGTGCAATGAAACACAGTTCCACAAATCTCAGATTTTGTCTTACGGATTTCTAGGTGGGCTTTGTCCACACTGTTCATCAACTTATAACCTTTTCTCTGTGGCCTGACTCAACTCTCCCCTCTACCTTTATCTGGAGTTCACCCAGAACGCCAGTCTGGAAGGAGGAAGAACACCAGGGATGTAGATACACAAGACATAGCAGTGCCTAAACTGCCTTTTGTTGCAAGTTCCTCCTGCCTGGGCTGGGAGACAGCTCTGTCTGGAAAGTTGGACAGCTGCAGGGCAGCCTGGAATGTCAGCAGAGAAACCAGAGCAGATGTAGCCACCCCAAATATAGGACTGCCCAGAAACCAGGTGGGTAAAATATTAGTGATCTGATCAGTTATTTAGATGGATCACAGGATCAGGACTCAGTACTTTAGTGAGTGTGTGTAGGAAATGTTTCCTAATTGCTTCTGAGTGGAGTCGAGAGTGTAGGAAGGTTCACCATGCAATAATGTGGAACTTACCTTGAAGGTGAGTGTGTAGGGGAAGAACAAATTTGGGCAGTTATATTTCTTTGGCCTGTTTGCTGAGATGCCAAGATGCAACTTCAAATGATGAGTCTCATGTGAGACACAAGTAGAAAGCAGATTACCATCTTCTTGATCTAAATCAACTTTCTTTTTCCTCACTTTTTCTTAATTGCACTTACTGTTTCATGGGTAACAGTGAACAATTTTTACTCTCAACTCTCTGCCCATGAATTCCAAGCGACTGCAGAGGCAGAAGATTTCTCACCTGGCCCTCACCACCTAACCATGGTGTTTCTCAGTCAAGCATCAAGTGTGTTATTCTCAAGATTTCCTTTCTGACTGTGATTTTTATTTTGTGAGGTAATTTCAAAGTAGTGGAAGACTTTGGGGAATGTGAGTAATGGACGGTGCTTGTGACACAGCCTGGGTTCTGCCCTTTGTGATGCACAGCTCCAGGAACTGTACCAAATGGTTAATTTTGTTGACTTTGTGTCACAGAGTTATCTTGAAAGGTTTGTAGTGTTACACAAACATGTGCCTCTTCCTCCCCTTCCCAGGTATTTTACAGGATCAGCTCAAAAGAATGGGCTGTATCTGTACCATGCTCGAGTGTGTTTTAAAATCATGTTAATATTTTAACAGGTGATTGTTTCCTACTCTTTTACATTCTCATCTGTATACAAATAGCATGTTGTAGCCCTCATTAATCAAAATGACACTTTCTACACCCTCAAGTGTTTTCACATTTGCACATGAAGCGTGTTCCCAAAACTCTGTGCTGCCTGATTGATCTCTGCATTGTGCACTTTTCAGACCTATGTGTCTAAAGCTGCCTGAAAAGATACAAAGCTTAACTTCTAATGTGATCTCTTTAATCTCCTTTTGTAGAATTAGTATTACAAACCGTGTAGAAAGTGTTTCCAAGTTTGCTTTTTGCAT
Organism: Pyrgilauda ruficollis; assembly: GCF_017590135.1. Lineage (NCBI taxonomy): Eukaryota > Metazoa > Chordata > Aves > Passeriformes > Passeridae > Pyrgilauda > Pyrgilauda ruficollis. Next base: position 6,913,695 of record NW_024525045.1, read on the forward strand.
CAAGCTTGGCACAGGCACAAAGGACCATATCCCATCTTACACTGGGAAACACACTGCTGGCTGCCAAAAGAAGTGTGAGGAGTCTCTGCTGTTTTGGGAAAGGGTGTAAGAGAAATAAGGCTGTTAAAAACTGAGGAAAGCAAAACATCCTCCAAGGCACAGAACTGCCCCGTTGACTGTTCAGACATGGCTCATTCTGGGGCTCCTCTTCCCACTGAGTGCCACAGAACAGACATTAGCTGGTGGTCACATCCAAGAGGAGGATTTACATTCAGTAACTTGTCTGCTGCTAAGAGCACAGATGACTACTTGTGTCCATGTATGTATATATAAACCAGACAAGGACTGCCTGAGGGAATGGGAAGTGGCAGAAAGCCTTTCCTAGGCATAAAGAGCTGTGGAGCAGATAGAAAACTCCCATTCATACTGTGCTTTCTATCTACTGTACATCCCAAAGGCTGTGGGGATGGGTCTGTGTGCAGGGCCTGGAGAGAAGCTGGAGTTTAATACTCTCTTTAAAATATTTCATTTGGGTTCAGGAGTGTCTGACCCCTGGAGGCACCACTAGGTCCCCACAGAAGAGGTGCTGCCATTGTCTGACACTTTTGCTGCCCACATGGCATGTGTGAAACACAGCCAGTTTTACAGCAGCTCGTATGGAGGATTTATTGACTGAAGACTCTCAAAGAATTTGCAGAATTTCCTTTCAATTTTTTTTATAGTCTGAGCATGGATATTTCTCTTGTCTGGCTCAGTTCTTTCCTAAAAGCCTGTCTGAACATTTTAGTAAAAGAAATAAAAATACTATAGAAATAAGTATCAGCATGAAAGTGGAGGGGGAAAAAATGTTGCCCTCTCCATTGCCAGAAGTATAGAGTGTAGGTAGAACAGCAGAATTTGAGGAAAAATACTTACTGATCAGTAAGGTTTTCCTCACCTTTCTCAATTTTTATTTTCTTGTCCTAGAAGAGACAGTTATTTTATGTTACTTTTCTGGTCTAAAGTCTCTAAGAGAAGATAATCTAGTTTAGGGGTGAGAAGTGCACAGCTTGAGCAGAAGCAGCATGTAACACTTCTTGTCTTGAGTGTGGACCAAAGTGAGACAATACATGTGTGTCAAGCTATGCTGGGGGCAGAGGGGAGGGAGGGTGATTTAAGGCAGAGCTTATTAGCGTTAGAAACCACAGCTTTTCAGGTTGTTATTTACTGATATTAACGAGTAGTGATTTAAGCACTTGCCTTATGACTGTTTTGTAACTTGCACTGGTTTGACAGGACTTGCCTTGCCTGTAGCCTTCTAGAAGACGTGAAGCTCACCTAAGAGTGTGGGGCTGGTTTTGGCAGCCAAAAGTATAATTAGAGTTTCATCCGCACGTATCTGGCTTACAGAGCGCGGGTAATGCAAACCTCCCGGCAGCCCCAAGGACGCGTGTGTTGAGTTTTCACGGCAGTGCCCGATGCGCGGAACCAATCCCGCGTTCGGTCCCCGCCCGGCTGCGGCTGGGCTCTGCCCCGCACACACGGGCCGCCCGCAGGGACGCGCCAGCCGGACTTCGGGCGCCTCCCTGTTGCTTCCCCTTGCGAGCGCACGCCGGAAGATGCTGCTGTGCTTTGCCGGAGGTGCGAAGCCGCTCGCTGTGGCCCGTAGGGCGGTGGCGATGCGGGCGCCGAGACGCGGCGCTGAGAAAGTTTGCCGGTGCTCGAGGGCGACTTTGACGCGTGAGCGGCGGGGGCTGCCGGGCCGGCCCGGCGCGTTCCGGCTCTGCGGGTGCCGGAGCCGCGCCGCGTCCGCGGGGGCCGGGCCGGGCCGGGGGGAAGGGGCGTTGCCATCTGCTGTTAATTCCGCGGTCATTGGATTAGTAACCAGCGGTGATGAGATCAGCGGGATCGGCTTTCGCGAGGGGGCACGGCGCTCACCGCGCTCCCCAGCTGTGCCGGCTCTCGCATGAGGCGGCGGCGGGCGGCGCAGGGGGAGGCAGCGCGCACAAAGCCCGGTAGCCGCCGCAGGCCGCCGCCCCCGGGCAGGGCTCCCGGGCGGCCCGGCCGCCCCGAGCCCGGCAGGCGCCCGCCTCGCTCCGAGCCGCGGCTCCCCCGGCTCCTCTCGCCTCCCCGGGCAGCAGCAGGCAGCGGGCGGCGGGGAGCAGCCTCTGCTGGGCGGGCGCGCTCCGGGCGGGGGGCGCGGGCTCCGAGCGTGGCGAGCCCGGCCACGGCGCCTCCCGAGTTTGTTTACTTGTGCTTCGCGTCTCGTCCCCGGTGTCTCCTCTCTGCCGGCATAGCGGATCGGTGGCGGTGCCGTGCTGGGGGTTTATGGTAAGTTTGCGATGGGCGAAGCCCCAGTTCGTGGGAATTCGGTGTTTTGTTGCACAGTATGTAAAGACGCGTTTGTGTGTGGGGGTTCTTGTTTGGTTTTTTTATTTTTATTTTTAGTGCTTGGTTTGAAGAAATAGACTTGCGAACCGTTTTCTGCTTTATAATGAAGTGGTTTACAATATAAATTAGTTTCTTGAGCTATGTAAGAGAATTATTTCTAGATGTTGGCTAACTGGAAATCTACGTTTCTCATAAACTGAATGTGTCTGACTTTGCGCTGCCGGGCGCAAACCCTTTCGCCTCGCGATTGCCACAAGCTAATGTTTTACAGTGGTTACTTGGTGCTTTTTCGGGCAGTAAAAGCCAGACCTCAGTTCAGGTGTTTAGACGAATCTGAAACATTAAACTGTCTTCTCCGTAAGAGTATGAGGGAAGCTGAACCTTCGTCAAGACAAACCTGGATTTGTATGCGAGACTTGAGTTTCAACAAAGAAAGGTATTGACTGAATTTGCCCTCGCGTCACTTGTAAGCGCTCGGAGGCAGGCAGTGGGTTTGCTGTCGCTGCTAGGAAGCTGTTCCTGCCGAGGGACCAAGGGCAGGGCGGCTGAGCGCTGCCCTCGCCGCCCCGTGCGTTCCTGGAGGGGCTCCGCCGTTGATGTGGCAGCGTCCGTGCTGGCAGCAAGTCATTTGTATTTCTTTGTGCCGAGGACTTGGAGTGTGGACTGCTACAGGGTGGAAAGTGTCCTATATAGAGAGATGGCCAGCTACCACTTCAGCTGCTGGTTTGATGCTGGCTACAGCCCTTCGGTGCTTAAGTCATACCTGATATTTTCACAGTGCTCTGTTTGCCTTCCGGTGACAGAAGCAATCCCTGATAAGATATCTCCACGCTGCAAAAGAGCTTATCAGGAGGGAAAAAAAAGCAGTCCCAGAGAGTTGATGCTTGTGGCTGAAACTGGCCTGACTTGTGCAGTGTATCTCGAAGGATGCTACATTTTTAATGTTGTTTCTGTAACTAAAGCACCCCGTCAGGGACATGAATATCAAATTGCTGTTGATTATTTGGTGCTGCTGACAGAGAAATGCCAGATACTGTACATTCTCCTAACAACAAGCGGAAGTTTTATAACTGGCCTTAGTCATGTAAGTCTGGTTTCCTTGGTAGCTAATGTGCCTCGGTGTCTTGCTGCTGACTCCGGATGTCCTTGGATGACCGTCCTGTGCTTCAGTGACCCTGCCAGGGCTGAAGGCAGACTCGGTACTTCCCTGCATCACCAGCATGAGAACTTCCCAGCGCCGTGCCTTCCTGAGGCCCTCATGTGGGTGTTGCTCTGGAAGTACACACTGGTGCTGTTGGGCTCCGAGAGCCCTGTGTTCGCTCCCATCCCTGTTTGCCTGTTTGTCTTTGCAAATGTCACTGCAGCCAGCTCTGAAGCACCGGGCTTCCTGCTCAACAGGCTCTGGGCTCGGGACTGAGAAAGCAGTGCCACCTTTTTGCAAGGAGCTTTTTCGGAGTTGTGAGACTTCTGGGGTTTTTTTTGGTTTTTTTTTTGGGGGGAGGGGAGGAGGAGGGGTGTGGTTTGTTTTTGGGGATGTTGTTTGGGTTAGTTGGTTTGTTTGTTTTTGGAGAGGCTGTTAATGGTGGGGTTTTTTGTTTTGGTTTGGGTATTTGGGCTTTTTTTAAGAGAAGCATAACCCCCCCACCCCCATGAGAAGTACTAATTGGATATCTTGTTTCTTGAAAGAACAGATTTTTCTGATTCTTGGTTTGACCAAATTACAGTCATCTTTATGACTCGTGTTTGTGCAGCATGTGAATTTCTGAATGATGGGACATCTCTCCTATGACTCCACAAGCAACAAGTCATTGACTTGTTAGGCTTCATTGTTGCTGCGCAAACTTTTTAAATGGATTTTCCATGTACCAGGAAAATCCAAGGCAGCTATTTTTGTCTCATTTTCCTTCACAATCACTGTTTCCCCCTTTTCTGTTTATAGGACATTGACCTCTTTTTATGGAGAAGGAAAATAATTTTCACAGTGGCACTCAATGGCATGTTGCAGGACTCGTGTGATGGTTACTTTGTGTTGGCTTCTTTTAATTGAGACAGCTGGAGAGTTTTCCTGTGAGGAGCTGATTTGCTTACCCATTTGAGACATAGTGACAGTAATTGAGGAAGAAGGCATTCCATGATTTTCTGAGATATTATTGTTAAAAATCCTTGGCTAAAGCAATTAGCAAGATCATGCTAGATACTCAACTGTCCCATCCTGGTAATGGCCAAGAAGAGGAAGGTAGAAAGAGGGATGCCTTATTCAAATTCTGTAAGCCATGCTGTGTTTTAGCTCTCTGCTCTGTTCAGTCTGCTTGGCTGCTCACTACTGCTGCACTGACATCCTCTGTGCAGTTCTTTTTGTGCTGGGGCAATTTCGCTTCAGTGTAACCTTGAGGCTCTTGCAGTGGTAAATCCCAGGTTGAATAAGGATAATGCAGAGTGGCCTTGATACTCGCATCTATTTCCTGCATCAGTTAGTGAGGATAAATGCACTGTTCTTAATAGAATATCCATGTAAAGGAAATCTAGATGTATTTTCTTCTCAGCAAGTTTCCCAGGACAGAGGATGGGTGTAAATGTTGCTGGACTTCATAAATCCTCTCTGAAGTGAGACTGATGGTAGAGAGGAGTGGAGCCTGGTACTGCTGGGTGCCTGCCTTCCTGCTACCATCCAGGAAGCAAAGCTGAGCTCATGGCTACATGGATGAAGGGCTCCATGCTGCCAGAGGATGGATGGATGGATGGATGCCATCTGTCCATCTGAGCTATGTCTATGTAGCGTGCACCTTGAGGCTAGTGAAGGTGCAGTTGTCTTGGGAATTTTAAGTATTTATTGAGCCAGAATAGATCAGTTTTCTGTGATGAAGGCATTGGTTAAACCTGCCCACTGAACAGTTAACCAGATTTGAAATCAAAACTCTCTGTAAAGTTTCTATGTTATGGATAAATATTTGCCTATAATTCTGGAAGTTGGTGTTGTTGAACTGACAGAAAATCAACAAGTGCTGTGGATTGAAACTTGCCAGACCAGACAGCTACCTCACCCACTGTATTTTTAATGGGGTTGTGTACATGTTGGTGAATCTGTGTCACTCTGCAGCACGCACAATCTTTGCTGGTGACTTTAGGCTGTCTTTGCAACATGCTCTGTTAGCTGACACAGGTTGTGCTGTAGGATGAAATGTTAATGCATCACGTGCTTCCTGGAAGAACTCTTCATGTCTTCTGACTTCTTTAACTTCAGTCAACTCAGGCTCAGGTTGTTTGTTGGGGTTGGTTATTTGCTTTTTGCCTTGAGAAGCTGTGTGTGCATCACTGCCGCTGGTCCTGGGCTGTGTACTGCCCATGTACTGGAGAGTGCTGCCCCCGAAGGGCTGGAGGCAGCTTCAGTGGTAACCAACTTTCCCAAAAACAGCAGATGTGTTCTTTTGGTACAGTGTCCAAGCTGCTGTTGCTTGGCACTGTAGTGTACTTGAGCTGTGCTCCCTCAAGAGTTAAAGTATCTGAAATGGTGGATGCTGTTTGAATCCTGCTTTCAGGTGACCTTTGCAGTGATGTCAGGAAATGCCTTTTCCTCAGCTGCTTGTACAGCTCTACAGCCCACAGCCATTTAGATTGGATGATGATAAAGTTAAGAGTTAGTTTTAGTTTGGCTTTTTGTGTTTGGAAAGCTGGCAGTATACTTACTCAGCAGCATTCACAGCCCATCAGGGAAAAATCCTTGCCCTAAAGAGATTTAACAGTGCTCCAGTCGCCTTGGTGGCAGCATGGAAAATGCATAAAGGAGGGCTGGAAAAATGTGGGTTATGTTTTTGGTAGCAGTCGTGGTTAAGAGAGATCAGTGCTCACAGGGTGCCATGACTTTGGGCTCAGAACTGCCATTTGGCTGGCAGTAATTGATTAAAACTTGATGGCTCTATTTTGGCTGCCTCTGCTCTATTAAAAACTGGCCCATCAAGAGTGCTGGACAGAACTCACCACTTTCCTTCCTTTGGCTCCTTTTCCATCAGAAATGGAGTAGTGTCAGGTACCAGCCTGTTGAAATGCACGTAAGTGTATTTTTATATTTTTTGAGGGGTGTCTTTTTTTAAGTGGATGTCACCTTTGCCTCAGAGGCCAATGTGATGCAGCATTTTATTTATGTAGCAATTGAAATGCAGACATTTTATGTAAATTGCTGTGGTTTGACCATTGCAAAGAAGCATGTGAGGAGAATTTATATCTATTTCCGTGCTTAGTAAAAGGTGAGGTGCCTGGACTTAAACGTGGGTGCTCTGTGACCTAAATCTGTTCATGCTGAAGTCATTTGAACTTAGACCAATGCTGAGCAGTATTCTGTATAATTTTTTGCTTCCCTGTGCTTATTTTCTATATCTTTGGATTGAACGTTGTGGGGTAATCCTGCTCATGAGTAGTGTCAGATGACAAGTTTTATTGTGTTGCATTGTAGAGTGTGGTGACTTAGCAACTTTATCTTTGAGGATTTGTCAGAGGCTGAAGGGACAAGTAAGCTTTGGTGTGCAGCAATGTAGGAAATCAACCTTGGAGCTGATTGCAAGCTACTTCTTTCAGAGCTGTACAGCAGAGTCTTTAGACGAGTTTGTTTTCTTGATTTAAACATGCATTTTCAAAAAATTGTTCTTATTCTGCCTTTCTCTTCCTAACCTATTGCTGAAGTCGGCTGTGCACTTGTCTGCTGTTGTGCCTTTCTGCAGTAGCAACCCCTGAGGAAAATTTTGCCTAAGAGATTTTGAGAAAAAGAAAAGATTGGTTGTATTTACAGTGTCTCATCAGAAGAATGAGGATTTCCTGCAGAAATGGGTCCATGCCCTGGGACCCAACCATGGCCCAGACCGCTCCTGAAGCCTTCCTTTGCTGGGCTAGGGAGCTGCTGAGGGAATTCCCTGCAGAGGGGCTGGAATTTCTGCTTTGTCCTGAGGCAGCAGAGGCACTGCTGGCAGCTGACTTGGCTGTTCTCTTTCTTTAGCAGTTTTTCTGCTTGGCACCTGAATATGGCCTGGCTTTTTTTGAGAGGGGGAAGTGAGACCGTTCAGGTTCCATCTACACCTCGCAGCAGCAGCCTCATGTAGCCTTTGTTGAAAAGAGTTTCTTGAATGTTCAAAAATCAACATATTTAGAGTTGCTTTTTTAAGGAGTATTAATCATGCAAAAGCACTTGTATAGCTTTAGGCATGGAAAAAGGTGTGATTTTTCAAATCTGATTAAAGGTTTACGTACTTAATTATAATTTAATTTTAACTGCTTCTCCTCTATCTCTTCTTCAAACAAATGCAAAAACAAATCGCCTCCAGCAGAAGGATACCTTTTTTCGTTAGATATTGGAGGTCATAATTTTAAAAAAGAGCCACATAGCACAAAGTATTTACATCAGTGCTACATTTCCTACTGAGACTGTGCTGTCTACAGAAATCCCTAAGTGGTGGTTGTAGGCATAGTTATGAGCTGTGGGATGGTTCTTTGTTTTTCTATAAGAATATTCTAAACAATAGGCTTGCTGTGGAAGAATGAAAATGGCTTGGAAGAAAGTTGACTGTTGTCTTTGAATACTGAACCAATTCTCAAAAATGTTAAGCTTCCTAATTAAACTATTACATGATAGAAGCCACTTAAAATTAAGCAATGAATTCACAGTGTTCTCAACAAGGACTGCATTACTTCACATGTGAGAAAATGCCATGAGAATCAAATCTATGTGTACAGCCAAAGAAATAGTTGGTTTAAGTGGTAAAGGGAATTTTGAGCTTTAACTACTTTCTGAGTTACTAGTCAAATTATAAGTAATTTCTTGTTTTGAGAATGACTTTAAGGTAGCTTGGACACACTCAGTAATCTGGTGGCCAGTACTGGTAACTGGTTTTGAAACTTTGTTTTCCCAGTGTTTTAGACTCCTTTTCCAGAATAAGCTCTGCTGTCATTTGCTTTTCACAACAGAATCATTGTAGTGTTGTGAAGTGAATGGTGACTTTAAAATAAAGTTTACATGTTAATTTGTTTGTGCTTGTATTCCTTGCTCAATGATGCCATTGCATATAATTTTGTAGTGTGTCCTGTATTTTACTCTGTTTATGTGAATTGTTGGCTCAAGTTATAGTCACAAAATCCAGTGTAGCTGACCTGGGGATTTAAGAGTTAAAATAGAAACCTCCTCCTTATGATGCTGTTTGTGGTATTTTCTGGCTGAGACACTTCCTTGAGTTTAAAAAAAAAAGCCATTAAAATGAAAATTTACTACTTCATTTGTTTATCTTGAAAGTTAATCCTAATTTAACATGTAAAAAGGTGTACTTGTAGATACTTCAAATTTGTATAACATCTGTGCTGGGGGAATTGAGTATCTGTTCCTCATGGCTTATCACTAGTCCGCTTGGATTTAAATTGAGGATCTGAGAGTGTGATAAGAGCACATGCTGAACTCTTTCAGAGACTTGGGGTATTTTGAGGCTCCAGCTAGTTCACTTAGGCGGGGCTATTACTTTGTTCTTTGCCTTGGAAAGGAGTAGCAGTAGTGCACCTCTGGGCATGTACTAAACCTGAGAATAATAAATTAAATTCTGACCTTTGGTATTTTCATCCTATGCTTGAGCAAAGTCTCTGTCTGTGGAGCGCATTTTGGGAGTCTAACCCTGCAAGGAGGTTCAGGTACATTGTCATCTTGCTTTCAAAAATTATGATGCAGCATAAAGAAATGAAAATACTGTTTTCCTTGTTGTTGAAAACTATTGTCAGGCGTGTCAGAGATGACAGAAGTTGTTTGAACTAAAGATGGTAGCACATCAAAGTCTATAAAAGACAAAAACATTGCCATCCCAACCTCATTTTACTGTGTTGCTGCATATTAGTGTGACTTGTGGTTTGTTCCAGTACCTAGCTATCCCTGCACTTCATCACGATCAGCCTCTGATGCTGTTAACATCTGGGTAACACTTGCTGTGATATTCTCATTTCTAAGTGTACTGGTCATTCACTAAATATTTATAGAGTCCTTTGGTTTTGATGTTGCAAGATAAAAAGGGTGGGTTTTCTATCATCTTTTGTATTCAAAGGCAAATAATGCATTGAAGCTGGTGATTATTTAAAATATTATCACATCAAGAAGTTCCTTTGTACTTGGGTCAGTGCTGATGTAACTGTTTCTAGTAGTCTAGAAAACCTTGCAGAGTTCACTGCTGGCTTGTTTAGACTAAGATGCTGTGTTGTAAGTGCAATGATCATCTACCAAAGATGTGAGAATGTGCTCAGGAAGGATTTGTTACAACATGTGCAGTATCTTATCCTTTGAGTTTAAATAGAACAAGATGTATTAAACAAGCATGAACATGAGACCTGGCTTATGTCCTTGTTCTTTTTAAATTTTTTTGCATTCTTATTAATGTTATTTGAAACTAAGTGTGTAGGTGGAGAGAAGGAAGAGAGAGAGGCTCACCTGTGAGATCTCTTGGTAGCAATGTACTGAAGCATGGACAGGGAAAGAGGAACATTCAACAGAAGTTTCTGAAGGTGGTGGTGGAAAAGGTGATTTATTTGTCAAAGGGACTAAGGCTAAGTATTTGCCAGGATTTAAAAAATGGAAGAGGGAGTGAAAATAGACCTCCCAGGCAGGGTGCATGAAGGAAACCATCAGGAGTTGCTACAAGTTCCTCCTCCTGTGGTGCTCAAACTCCTGTGAGGAGTCAGCAGTGATGTGGTATCAGAACTTCCCTCACCTCAGTGAGCTGCAGTGGGATGGGAGGAGGTGCATGAGGCTGCAGCCTTGAGTTCCTGTCTAGGGATACAGTGGGCTTTCAGTTTATAATAATTGGGGTTTTTTTTCACTGAGTCACCTTCAGCATTGATAATTTGCTTGCATTTCCTGCTCTTAGACCCAGTAACAAGAATCAATAGTTTGTTTTCACTTGAATAATGCTAAACACCTCTGTCTAGCAATGGTGAATAATAGTGCAAGGGAAGAAAAAATCCGTATGTTTTAGTTCATGACAGTTTGACTGCTGGAAAAAGACACCAAAGGGAAATTCAAAGTGAAATGTCTCAATACCCTGGGGACGTGAGAGTGACTGATGAGCTTGCTTTTACTGCTTTACTCCATCCACATCCTGCTAATAGAGGACATGGCAGCAGGAAGTCTTTGGGAATTCAGAAGCAAATCCCCTCCCTTCTCTCCCTTTATTTTTAGATTTTGTTTTCCCTGTGGTAAAATCTTTGGAACCTGGGTGAGCAGTGCTCAGGGTTAGACAGAAATGTGACTCAGTAGTGCCTGGTGTGCAGTCATTCAGGAGAAGAGCAGGAACTGTTTCTCTCACCCTGTAGTTGGAGATTGGGGATGTAATTCCAGTGTGTGTAATTCTGACATCATGTTTTCTTCTGCACATGGATGAAGATAGTGATTTGATGCAGAACTGGTTTTCCTTTTAACTGCTGGAAGAAGTAGAAAAACAATTGGCTGAACCTAACATCTAAATTTAGACATCTGAATTAGCAATGCAGGAAGCAGTAGTGTAGCAAACAGCTCAGTTCCTCCTGAGCACTGCTGGCTGGCAGGATAGAAAATCTGGGCACTTAACAGATGCAGGCATCTCTTTACACCTCCTGGGAAAAATGTGTGTGGGATGCTTCCTCTGGATAATCCTTAAGCCAAGGCTAAACTGGCAGTTTAACTTTCATCAGAATTCCCAGTGAATGAGTTTTCACAAGGGATTTTTTTACTTGTATTTTTTTTTTTTTGTCTGAATATTTGCTTACAGTGGGGTTTGCTTCCACAGCTGTTCTGCATTTGGTTTCCGTAGTGGTAAGGAATGTGGTGTGCTGCAATCAAAGCTGAGCCTAATAGTCTATTGTAGAAATAGATTGTAAGGAAAAATTCAAGAAGTTGCTTTATTACAGCAAAGATGTGTGGGTTGATGGTCTTGGTAGAATTCAGTTCAGTCTCATGGTACAAGAAGAAATTTCATTACATGTAATAATTAGCTTTTGAAATAAAGAGGATTATCTTTCATTTTAATCACCCTGCCTTAATAGCAGAGAAGAAAAACCATTTTATAAGAGTGCCAACTCTGTTCTCTGTGTTTCCTAAAATGACACTTTAATTGAATTTTATATTTATGGGACTGATACATAAAACTTGTCATTCTTGTGGATTCTTACCTGTTTCTCCCTGTATATTAACCAGCTGTATTTTTAAACACTGTAAGCTTCTGTCCTGCTCTCTTGCCAAAAAAATTTCCACAAACAGTTCCTTGTGAGGAGAATTATTACTTACATTGGTCGTTTTTAACGTGCAACACTTTAATATTCAGGCACATTTCTCTTGTTAACACAAAGCGTTGTATACGTGTGCTTCGTATCCAGTATGTGAATAGCTTGTAAATAAATTACAAAAGTAGGTTTAAATTCATTAGTGCTTAGCAAAACTAATGGATTGTAATCAGTGTAATGGCTGATGATAGATTGTGCTGTGCCAGCGGGGAACTGGCTCCCAGAAGAAGTAACACCAGCTCAGGAATGACCAGAGACTGGCTGGTGAACGTGTTCTTCTCCAGATGCTTTTTTAATTCCTTCAATTAACTTGATTAAGCAGCTTAGCTTAAGCAAGCAGAATTTGTGACTTGGAAGTTCTCCCATGCAGTATTTTCCCATTGCCTTAGGAATTAATTCCTTTAATGCTGTGTCTGTGTAAAGCAGGCAGCCGTGCTCGCTGCTGTCTTGCACAGACGCGAGATGGTGTGTGCTTAGTGTGAGGGGCACGCACAGGGGTGGTGTTTCCCCTCTCTGCAGTTGGTTCTTGGCAGAAGTCATAAATCACAGTGATTTCTGCACAGTGCAATTGAATGGAGCCTGACTACCTTATTTTTTTATTGGTGTTGGAAGTTCCCTCCTGCTTAGATCACTCTGAATCCTCCATCAGGAGAGAGGGGAACACTCTCTTCTGTGTGCCCTGTGGTTCCCAAGCAAGGGAATTGTATTTCCTAATTGTACCACCAGTGTCCCTCCCAGGGAACTCGATGCATTCTCTTTTCTACCCAATGTTTTATCTTCACAGCATGAGAAGGGAATAGGGAAAGGGGTGTTAAATAGGGAGTCAGATGGTAGCACAGAGTTCTTGTCCATCTGTCTGCTTTCCTTGAAGACATCCCCTCCCTTTCCAGCAAGGATGGTGGTTATGTTGCAGTATCCTATATTTTCTCAGAGCACAGAAAAGTGGCTTCAGCTGTAACCAATTTCTATCCTACAGATACTTGTGGTACTGGGGAGCCCACCCATCAGTAACTACGGCAGCACAGGCAGTATTGACTGCTCAGTATTGTGGCAGCCTGGAGTTCTGCAAGGCTCAGCTCTTGTGTTTACAGTTATTGGCTCAACAAATTGTTTTCCAAACTGTAAGTCGTTCATTCTGGTCCTGGCTTGCAGTTTTTTGTATAGATGTTATTTCTGCAGTATCAGAAGTTGCAGTGTCTTACACAGATTGTCATTAAATCCATGCAGTAATTTCAGAAATTTAAATCTGTGTTTACAGGTAGTTGCGGGTTTTTTGTTGGTTTTTTTTTTTTTTTTCCCTTAGGAGAATTTCAGAGAGGAGCTTGACACTACATAGACTTTTTCAGCTCCCCTTGATTATACTGTGTTAATAAGATGATAATGTATTCTGATAATTGCTCATGAGTCTGCTACCTAATGAAAAATGAGGATTGAGTGTGCTTCCATATGCTTCTCTTTCTAGCAGTGCCAGGTAGGGAGGTAAATATCTTAAAAGGATGCTAAAAAATGGGTAAAATTTTAAGCCAAATGTGGCTTCCTGGTATTAAGGTAACTGACAATGGGATGGACAGGAAAAGGAGGGCAAGGGTTGAAAAGGAAAGGCAAACTAGAAAGACTGGGATTGTAACAAGAAGCCGTTAGCCATAGATGTGATGAAGATGATGTGTAGGGCAATTGAAAACACTTTTGTTTTCCATTCCTTCCTTCACTGTGGAGGAAGACCTCTGTTAATGAGAGAGATTCTCCAGGTGGTTAGAAGTGTTAGTAGAGTTCTGGGTTTTAATGCTCCATTAAACTTTCATACTGTGTAAATTATTTTCTTCATCTATTTTTGATCTCATGGCTGTGAATTATGGCAAGAGTTCATGCTAAATATTAAAAAGCACAACTCCTCTGGATCCCATGACTCTTGTAGCAATTTCTGTGTCCACACAGCACTTCAGGGAACAGTTTATCTGTTCAAAGAATGGTTGGAATTTAAACCCCCTCAGATTTCCAGTATCCTTAGAAATTTTTTTCCTTAACCTCTTGGCCAAAAGGCTTGCTTTCCTCCTCTGAAAGTATTTGTAGTGTTTGTGCAGTATCCCACATGATTTTATATTCAACAGTGGTGTGGTTTGTACATGTCTTACAAGTCTTTTGCAGCAGTAAATGATAGTTTGAGAAATGCAAGTTTGCATTTGGGCTCAAGTGATCATCTTGGTTAGTTCAAATGGTTCTGGAAGGATCTTTGTATAAATCTACTTCATTTTATGCTACTTGTGTTTGAGAATGTAGTAAACAAAAACAAGTTTAGTTCTGATGAAGTAGCAAAAAGAATAATTTTATCAGTATTCATTCAGGAATGCAGGCTATACTGAGTGTGTTATGGTTTTTATAACTCAGTGGGAAGATGACTTATTCTCCTGGAGGTAGTCCTTTACTTTTAAAGATATTTCTAAATATTACTTTTATTCTTTATCATGTTGGAAATCAAGATGAACTGTATATCCCAATACAATCTAGGGTTTTGTTTTTCCAGAATTAAACACTCTGAGCACTTTGTTTTGAGCATATTCCACCTGTTGCTGAAGCTTAACTTGTAATTACTGATGTGCTTTCTCTTTTTCTTTTCTAAAGTACTGCTGATCCAAATTTAGACTGAACACATTTTTCTCCAGGGCAGAGCAGGTCCCTTCCTGAGTTATTGGAGAATCAGAGTCTGGCAGATTTAGATCATGTCTGGAAGATTTTCTGCAATCATATCAAATATGAGGGGGTTGTCCAAAGATTAATTGGAATATACTATATTTTTATTTTTAATATAGCTTTTGCAGGGCTTCCAGAACACCATGTTACTTATTTTATTTCAGCAGCAATACACCTAAAGATTAAGCACTAGTATATTTTTATTCCCCTTAAAACTTGCATCCTAGTGCAGTTTTCTTCCAAATAACTTTCAATTTTTTTTCTCCCTTTTCATCCAATGCATTAAAGAAGGAAATATAGGTAGTAATTAATTGTTACAAATAAAATGCTGCTTGAAAGAAAATTCCCTGCAGAAAACTGCTTAGTAGGGGGAACTAGTGTGTAAAGTTACTTTGAGAAATACAGGCCTTGTATTTGAGCTTATAGATGACAGTTTGTGTCGAGAGTTGCCCTGTAGGCAGGCACAAAGCTGATTTATTTTTATCCATACCTCTATTAGGAAGTCTAGTGTGGGCTTTTTAAAGTACTTTCCTGTGGTCAGAAATACCTGGAATTCTTGGCACTTGCAGCATGAATTTCTTTGAGGGTGTACATTGTTAGGTCAGTAACACAGAGATGTCAATGCTACTCCAAGTAGCAACTTCTTCCACCATGGCTTTTCCTAGCTGGAAGTCCTCTCTGTTTTTAACACTGCCAAGTCTGGTATAGTTTTTCTCCATAGAACAGTATTGATTTGAAAAAGCAACCTTTCTGCTTAATCTGGCTGTAGGACAATGAAAGAGGCAGAAAGAAAATCACATTCCACACAGCCAGCAGGGCTTCACTGAGGGCAAATTTAGTGGCCTTCTATGGTGAGGTTATGGCATTGGTGGATCAGGAAAAGCAATTGATATAATCTACCTGGATTTATGCAGAGCATCTAACACTGTCCCACAGGACATCTTTGTTTCTAAACTGGAGAGACGTGGATTTGATGAAAGAATCACTCAGTGGATAAGGAGCTGGCCAGAGCAGGGTGCCCAGAGATTTTGTGGATGCCCCATTCCAGGAATTGTTCAAGGCCAAGATGGATGGGGCTTTGAACAAACTGGTCTAAGGACAGGTGTCCCTGACCATGGCAGAGAGGTTGGAACTAAATATTAAAATCACAGAATATCCTCGGTTGGAGGGGACCCAACAGGATCATTAAGCCCAACTCGTGGGCACTCCAAGAGTCACACCACGTGTCTGAGAGCATTGACCAAACACTTCTTGAACAGGTTTGGTGCTGTGACCTTCCCTGGGGAGCCTGGTCAATGCCCAGCCACCCTCTGGGTGAAAAACTGATATCCAAACTGAACCTCCCCTTACTCAGCTTTGTGCTGTTAACCTGAGTCCTGATGATCTTTAGAGTCCGTTCCAAACCAAACCATTCTGTGATTCACCACTGTGAGACCCGTTCTGGGTTGTCGCCAAGGTGTCCTTTTTGTCTACAGGAGTCAGATTTTTGACATGGGGACAATAACTGTCTGTGAATCTTTAACTCCTTGAAGCCCTGTGCCTTTCCCCAGCCTCTCGTGCATTAGCAAGTGCCCTACTTCCTAAATTTCCTAAATGAATAAAAAACAGACACAAAAATACTACTTGGTAAAATGGAAAAGCATTTATAAGCATGAGCAAAATCAATTTTGTTGCTTAGAGCTTAGGCAGTTTGTTTCTATGATATTACTTTCTCCATTATCTCCACTTGTCTGTGCAATTGTTCTCTGCTGACAGAGGGGCTTTAGTAGTGGCTGGTGTTTGAAACAGATGAAATTCATTGCTGTTGCTTAAATAATGTGGAGTTTTGCAAAAACATTTATTTGTTTAACAGGAAGTTGTTTTGTCTTTTTGTCAGCACTCCAAAGAAACTTGATTTGTTGCCTCACCTGGGAAATAGAGAATCTGTACAATCTGATTTTGTCATGATGTTTCCTTAACATATGTGAAGTGTGTTTACTTAATTTCTGTTGTTTAGAAAAAGGAACTGTGGGACTGATGAAGCATTGCTTCCTGGTTTTGTGTCTTGTGGCTGACTTGACATGAAATCTTCAGGACACTTTGCATGCAGTTACAGCTTTGATGTGAGCTCCTTCTCATCAGGGTTTCTTGGCAAGATGTGGCCTGGCAGCCCAGCCTGGCGTTCCATGTCCTCACTTCCAGGATGTCTGTCCTGTCCTGTAGGAGCAGTTATTCCTGAGCCTGCTGCTGCCCTGTCAGAGTTGGCTGAGGGTGGCTATTGACTGAAGTAGCTGAGGGAGAAGGATTGGGAGGGATGCAGATGGTGTGATTGTGTAAGTCTATTTTCCTTTCAAACAAAAGAATACGCTTTTGTTCAGCATCAAACTTGTTCTCATGCGTTCATCTCCTGCATGTTTGTGCAAGAACAATGGCTGGGTTCCCTCCAGCCTTGCCCTCCCCCTCTCACTCTTCAGCCCTGACTGGGAGAATGGACCTGACCCCGTGTGCATTTGTGTCCACCCGTGGTTTGTCCAAGACAGCCTTTTGGGGCATCTCTTCTACATCAGTCTGTTCAGCTCACAAGAGGAAGAATATCTTCAGCTCTTGCCTGCTGTGTTTGGCCAGAGGCACGGTCTCTTTATGTCACTGGACTTCTGCAGCACTGCTGGAAGTATTAATGACATCCAGGTGACATCAGGAACTGCCTCTGATGGGCTGCTTCAGCTGAGCACACTTCACAGGTGTTGTCTGTAACTGCTCCAGTCCAAATGGGAATTACACAAATTAAGACTTGGATGCAAAAGAAGATGACAAAAGTATCCTGGTGATTCCAGAAGCATTGCAAATTTTAAGCTGGTGGTAAATGTCTTTTTATAAAAGATAACTGAGGCGAGGCCCTAGAGTCATCCACTGCAAAGTGTACAGACAGGCACTGTGAGAGTGGAGCCATCTCTTGTGGAGTCTGGCAAATCTGCAGTAGCCTTGTGGTGTTGTAGACACCCACAGAGCTGCTGCTAGGAAGTGTTTCTCCTTGGCCCCATCCTTACCATGGTACTGGGAAAAACCAGTTGCAGACCAAGGTTCCCTTATGATTTACAAAGCCTTGCCAAGCTTGGAAAACCACTGACAATCAAAGACTGAAGCTTGAGCTGAGGGGCCAAATTTTCACTCCAGTGTGATGTTACAGTTTCTGCAGTTGCAGTAAAGTTCTGGTGAACCGTTCTGACAAGCCAGAGGAGCTCTCATCTGTCTGCTTGTCACTTCCTACCATCTGCAGGCCTTCCCTCAGTCTGCTCAGGGATCATCTCTGGCACGCTTCCTGGGATTTGCAACTGGCTAGACTGAGGAATGATGCTTTCCAGGAGTATTTCATTTATGGCTTTTTAACTTATTTCATTTTAAAGGCCAACTGGCTCCACTGCACATTACAGCAAAAGGAACTGCAGTAAAAGAAAAGCAGTGAAAATGTATTCAGCCACATTTTGGGGCTGTCATTTAATGGATGTTCTGATTTTGAAACTGAAGCTGTAGGGCTATTGATCCTCTACAAAGCTGTAGAGGTAAAATGTAAAATGAATTGTCTAAAACGAAAAGGGTTAGGCTGGTGAAAAGTAGTAATGGCTGGTGAGAAATTGCAGTATCAAAATTTAATTATTCCTTGGGTTTTAAATCTCATGTGTGTGACACCTATTGGTATTACTTACTTCGTGAAGCATGGTGAGTAGAAATATAAAATGGCAAATGATCCTGTAAAATGCAAAGTGGAGCAGAAAGCGTAATTTTCAGTTTAGTGTTAAGCCTTTCTCGTGTGTTAATTTTCCTTTTTGATACAACCCTGACACTTGAATATTAAAAATGGTCACATCAGCTGTTTGGGAAAAACAGGAAGGTATTTGCTGTGACAGAAGGGTGGAAGATGAATGATTTTGAAGAGAGAGGAAGATGTAAGGAGAAGCTCATTCCTGTGCTGAATTCAGACGTGAAGTTTAGCTGTGCCCCTTAGGGCAGCTTGAAGTGACTGTGGAAATTTGCTCCATGGTTTGGATGGCTGCCTAAATGAATGGTTCTGCCTTTGAGATTTTAATTTTTTTCTCTCTCTCTTTCCTTTTGCCAGAGCAACTATTTACATAACTGTCTGGTATTCTAGATCAGAGGGCTTATTCACCTGAAAATAACCTGGCAAAATAAAACACTAGATTTTACTCACTTTAGTTTTCTGAGGCAGACCCATTTCAAGGCCATTTGAATGCAGGTGGCTGAAGACAAAAGGGAAGAATGACTGGAAAGGGGTGGTAGAAAGGATGTAGCAGCTTGAACATCTGTACCCTTATGGTAATTGTGGGATTGCATGGATATTCCTGTTATATACCCTGGAAAGAAAAGTGCTGTTTCCTTTCAGGAACTTCAGAGCTGAAATATTGCTAGTTTTAAAAGTACTTGTGTAGTAAAAAAAGTAATTTTTGTTGCATTGTGTTACTATATTTGTTTTTCAAATTGCATTGCTGTATTCTGAGAAGTGATTACACAGAAAAACTGTTTACAGACTTGAAGTATTTTCAGTTCATGTTTCTTCAGAACAGAAATGTCTTCATCTAAAACCAACTTTCAGCATGAAAGGGGAGAATTACAGAAACACATGCAGGGAGAGGAAGGCATAAAACCAACCCAAAACCTCAAGTCAGCTCCGTCCAAAATACAGTAGATGGAAGTATTTAAAAATACACATTCTGCTGTATTCATTGCTACTCAGGATTGTTTCTGCATTCTTCATCATATGACTAAACTGCTTCTAAGTCAGATGGTACAGATGGTATGGTATTTCAGATTATTCTAATTCCAAGCAGCTAAATGCACAGTCTTTTTTAATAACAAGCTTATCCTGTATTTTGAAACAATTACATTTTTGTAGCATTACAGAACAAGTTACTCTTTACAGAGGAATGTCCTTGGGATTTTCAGGATTTGCATTCCTTTCAGGAATCGAAGAAGTCATGACTTACTGCTGCATTGTTCATCCCACATATTAAATGTCACTTGCTAAGTGTGCATGCAGCATCAAATTTTGTCTGTAGCACAGGATTGTTTGGAATAGCCAAACATTTTTGTCTGGTTGCATTGTTATTGCATATTCCCAGTTTGACCAAGGAAGCCAACATTGTTGATTTATTGCCCTTCTGAACAATGTTGGATACCAGGATCTGTAGTTGAATCCAGGCTACCCAGTCTTTTTAAGTGCCAAAAATGTGCTTAATTCATTGTCACCCTCAAAACAGTGTTGTCATGGTTATGTAGCTGTTTGCACACTGGGAACAAAGTTGATAGACACTGGGCCTTGTGCCTTCACATTGTCTGGCTGGAGGTAAAAGTCCTTGTCCTTGAACATACATAAACCCTTTTCATCGATCTGCCCAGCACAGCATATCACGTGTTTTTCTTCCTATTCCTTCTAGGGACTTTGGGACTGGAGTTACTTTCAGAGTGTTCAGACACTGTGTCTGTTCTGTTCAGGCATCTGGGGAAGGAGCAGTTTTGGTGCCCCCAGAGGAGTGGCCTTGGTTCAGAGCCTCCTGCTGCCTCTCTTGGCATTCATGCTGGTTGGTGACAAAGCCCACGTTGTCAGGGGAGGTGGCACTGAGGTGTGGCTGCAGAAAGAAAAAAAAGAATGAGGTCCAATAGCAGAAAGAGTGAGAAGTGCTCTGTAGACATTGGCAATGCTGTTGGAGAGAAGCATCTCCTTGCCTGCTTTTTCTGATGGCCACTTTCACAGGTCAGTGTCATTAGCTGGCACTCACCTGCTTCTCACTCTTTGGGTAAGTATTATTTTAGGAGGATTAACCTGAATCCTAGCGTGTTCCTAATGGAGTTTTGAATTGTGTTTATGTGCTGTCATTTCTTATGCATGTTTGTCAAGCTTCCTGCATGTCTAGCTTGTGATCCAGAGGGAAACACAACTATGAATGCTGCAAGCTGACTTTGCTGAAAGCATGTTTCTTTTATCAGTTATGTTCTACTGATGCCAACAGACCAAACTTAAGAAATGCACCCTATTTAATTACAGCAAAGTGATGTCCCAGCAAGGCTTTATGTAATAAGTGTAATTTGTGGTTTTGTTGTGAATGATTTGCCTAAATATTTTAGCAGTCTGAATGAAGAAGACACTGCTAAGCGACATTGACACGCTTTTCCTGTTTGGAGTTGTATTGTTCCTGTACAGTACAGGCTAATCATTGTAGCCTGACAGAGCTCAGCATGAATGGGAAACTGTGCGACAGAAATTATTTAGGCTGCAAAGACCAGCAGTCTTCTCACACAGGGATAAGTGGTGAAATTCAGTGTTAGCCACTAAACCAGTGTAATGGAGAGGTCATATATTAAGCCAGTTTGAAACAGTTCATTGTTTTTCAACTCCTGTGGTGGTTTGAAATTATGGGAAGAGCAAAGACTTGGGAAAACCTTCAAAGCAAAGCTATACAGTGAAATTTTATGTTCTTTCTATTTCTGAATATTTATATATCTGGTGAGAAGATTTAGGCAAGGAAATCTAAGTTTCTCTACAAGGTGTAAGACTGCAAAAAGAGCAGTTGAATGACACTGTGCTTTGACAGGTTTCTGTTAGCTCGGGAGATGGTGAGAAGGTTTTACAACCAAATATTTCTGTTAGTAGGTTGAACACTAATGAGTCTGACAGGTATAATCTTTTGTCCCTGACCCACAGCTTTTGGTAATGCTGTGTGGTGTATTCACCCCGTGGTGCAGACAGAAGCAGGTCTGGGGTGCCTTTGCCACGTGCATTGTCTGTCACTGCCCTTCCCTCCATGTGAGTGTGCACAGCTTTCCCACGGCTGCTGGTGTGAGGAGAAGCTACCTGCAGATCCCCATGGTAGGTGGGGCAAGGGTGACTTTCCTGAAGCTTCTGTGCTGCCAGTGTGTGACCTGTGGAAGCAGGGAGGATTTTGCTGGCGAAGACAGGCTGAGCCTTGGTGAGCTGTGTCCCTCCAGCAGCAGCTGCTGATAGTGGAGGGCACAGCGGTGCTTCCCTGCTGTGCCGTGCCTCAGCTGGGTCTCTGCCATCTGCTTGGTGTAAAAGGACAGGACACAGGCAAGGCCATGGATGATCTGGCTTTTGAGACACATTGCTCCTGCAAGCACCCAAGGGGACTGTTGTGAGCTGCCAGGAGGACTTTATGGATGAGCTGCTCCCCGTGGAGCTCACATTGCTGCTGCCTGGGTTGGGAGGCAAGGCTGCTTCTCACATGAAGTCTTCATGTCAGCTACTACTCAGCTCCAGCAACCAGAACTGCCTAATTGGGAGATTTTTCCACTGTTGTTCCATACTATGTCCATGCAAAGCTATTTGGAAAAATATTTAATTATCTAATTAATTTATGTGGTAATGTTCATGGGTGATGAAAGACTTAATATTGTAAGATACAGTTTCAAATTAAAGTACTTACTGAGGCATCCCAGAGTGCAGCCACAGTTGTGTGTATATCAAGGTGCACATAATGATGCATTTTACTTCTCTGAATTACTGATCTATCTATTAGCAGCCTATTTATGTTACAGTTTGGGGCACATGAGGAAGAATGTCTGTGGCTTGCCAAGTGAGTCAATTCAGTGTTTATAATTTCTTGGTGTTTTGCCAGGCAAACATCTGTGCCAAGTTTAGTTTCTCATGTGATCAGGAAGTGATACAGCAGGATGCACTGAGGACTTCCCCGGCTGTCTCCCCTCAGCACCCTGACAGGAATGTGGCAATTGTCTTGTGCTTTTAAGTAGAAATTTTCAAAGGCATGTAGAGCTATATCTCAAATATATGTCACTGACGTTCCCTTTGAAAGTCTGACGTTTTCCCTTTTCATTTCCTTTCAAGCTCAAATAATCACTTTTTAAAAGGAACTACCCAATGCCTGAACATGTATCCTCCTATGAAAGTTTGCTTACAACATTTACTCCTATTGCTTCCCTGTGTGTTTATTAGTATCGCTATTTAATTTCTCCTGGGATTATAGGTGTGGAATAAAATACTGAACTTGCTTTGCTGGGCCAAATTGGCATCCCAGCTTTGAAACAACCCATGAGTGCTTGTGCATTATTGGAAATGGGAAGCATCGGTTTAAATGTAATTGCTGTTTAAAGTTTTGGATTCCTCTTACATGGTTTGGAAAGGAATAAGGGGGATCATTCAAGCTGACCTCAGCATGGAGAGCTCTTGTGAATTGTGAGTCTTTCTGCAAGTGTGATATGAGAGGGTTGGATATGTATATTGTTTAATTTTCAAACACTAAAAGAAATTGCTATGAGTTGGTTCTTTTACACTGATGTGTGTACATATGCTCTTGTGGGAACCAGCCACCAGAAAATATTTTCTGTAATAACCTAACTGTGATGTGGTTTTGAAAAATCACCTTTGTACTTCTTTTTTTCTGTTTTTTTAAAAAGGAGACTAGATGTGGTTTAATTTCTGTGTTTAATACATGTAGAAAATACTTTACATGTTATTTGCCATTGGAAATAATAAGAGGACTTCATTCACTTCTCAGACTTGGTTGGATGGTAAATTTTATAGGGTTTTTTTCTTAAACTTCTTTTTGTTCCCTTTATTGTGCATACATGTTTCTTAGCTTCTTTCAGAAATTATCTTTGGAATGGGACACTGTGTTTGGAGTAGAAGTTCTTTAAAAGGAAGAACACGGGCTTGACTTAGCAAGAGAAACATTGGAGGATGTTTTTTGCAAGAACATTTCTACCCATCTGCTGTTTGGTATTTTATGACAAGCAACTGTCACTTGGGCTCTTCAGCCTCTTGAGAGTGTAGAGATTTTTTGCTTCTTGAAGCACGTCACCACTCTGTCAATAAATAAACAGAGTGGGTCTACTCTGCTATATTTGAGCATTCCTGGGTTTGGCACTGGTTTTGCTAGAGGACAGAAGTATGTCTGCTGCTGCAGATACTCTGTTTGATCCCATGTCAATCATGTATTTGAGTTTATAGGACTTTGTCTTCATTTCTATTCCTCTAGTACTTTTAGAGGTTCTTGATTTATCTCTACGCTCTACCTGAGCTCTAAAATGTGAACAAATCTAACTTATTCCAGGCTGCAGAGAAGCTTTTCCTGGTGTTTTATTGCCCTGTTTGTCTGTGGAAGCAGAGAAATAATACATCTCAAAATAATGTATTCCCCATAATGGGTCTTACTGTGTTCTGGGTCAGCTGAATACTGAAATACAGGAACTGTGGATTAGCCTGCTGTCCATTAGCATTAGGAACATCCCCAGTTGCAGTAGCTGCTCATTAGAAATGCCTGCCAAAGAACTGAAACAGCCATTCTTCATTTGTTCTTCCATGGCGCATTTTCCCATTTCCTTCCTTTTGCTTTCTTTCAGCTCCTTTATAAAATAAACCACCCCAAAATCTTGATGAATTTTTGATGGTTTTCTCCTCTTATTTAATGTCAGGGTAAATTAAAAAGAAACATTTAAATTTTGCTGCCATTTGCTGTTGGCTGCATTTGTTTTAATAAGGGCAGAGAAGCTGAAGTCTCTGTCACCAGGGCCCAGGACAGAGCATGTCTGGAAATAAAAGATTCTGACCTAGTGTGTGTCTGAGACTCAACCAAAAGCACAAGTGAAAGTGAAGCTACCACAGCACATAAGGTTTGTCCATGTTGTTGGGGAACAGCATCTGCCTGCTTTGGGCCCGCTGTGAACTTGGCCAGACAAAATAGGTGGAAGGGCAGAAGGTGAGGAATGTCTGCATCCTATCATGAATTGGAGGAAATGACTGTCTGCGTTCTGTGCGCTGGTGGGCTCCGCATCCTGCTGGCAGCCTGGCTAGCGCTGCAGGACGCTGCACAAGGAGGAGTGAATTTAGCTCTGGTGTTTAAAATAGCTCCTAGGGATGAGAAGAAGCGCTTCAAAAATATGCTGTGGGTTTTCTATTGGCGTTCTTAAACTAACTGGAAACTTTCTGCTTTCTTTCAGGAGCATTTTTTACTCTGAAAACATTGCTGCTAAAAAACTCCAAACACGAGGAGTAAATCCACTCAGCTTGTCAGGTCACTGGCTCAGTGTTACGGTGCTTTCATGAGGTGACGTTGGGCCAAAGTCAACTTTTCTTTCTCCTTTGTAAACCTGCAGCCAAGCAATGGGCCAGAAAATCTCAGGGAGCATAAAGTCTGTGGATGTGAGGGAGCCCCCTTATAGACCCGTGAAACGAGAGCTGAGAGGCCCAGATTTCTGCAAGCCCGCACGCCTGGACATGCTGTTGGATATGCCCCCTGCCAAGCTGGAGGTCCAGTACAAACACGCTTGGAATAACGAAGATCGCTCATTAAATATATTCGTAAAGGAGGACGATAAACTGACTTTTCACAGACACCCGGTGGCCCAAAGCACAGATTGCATCCGGGGCAAGGTGGGCTACACGCGGGGCCTGCACGTGTGGCAGATCCACTGGCCCACGAGGCAGCGGGGGACTCACGCCGTGGTGGGCGTCTCCACGGCCGACGCGCCGCTGCACTCGGTGGGATACACGTCCTTGGTTGGTAGCAACAATGAATCCTGGGGCTGGGATCTGGGGCGCAACAAACTCTACCACAACTGTAAAAACCAGCCCGGGGTCACGTACCCCGTCTTTTTGGAACCAGATGAGTCTTTTGTACTCCCAGACTCCTTACTGGTGGTTTTGGATATGGATGAAGGGACGCTTAGCTTCATGGTTGATGGACAGTATCTTGGAGTGGCCTTCAGAGGACTAAAAGGGAAAAAACTTTACCCCATAGTCAGTGCAGTTTGGGGGCACTGTGAAATTACAATGAGATACATCAACGGACTTGACCGTAAGTGTTACCGCGTTTGTTCACTACCCTCTCACTTTTTCTCGTGTAGGGGTTTTTCTTTCTCCTGCTGCGGACAGTATGCTGGGGGGAGCACACGGTTCAGCTGTGAGGTGACTGCACCCCGTATTTACTGCCCACAATGAATATATCTCTGTGTCTTGTAATGATGGTATGGATTGTGTCAAAATACCCTCCTTTTTGACAGGCAGAGTGGCAAGAATTCCATCGCCAAAGAAACTGAACAGGCTGAGAAAAAGATACTGAGAAACTTCCTGGGTATATTTAACAGTAAAACTCCTGTTTACTGGAGGATATGTTTTAAATCTGTGGTTTCCAAATAGGATTTGTGGATCCTGTAAAAATTTCCTGTAGTAGTGGAAACTCTTACTTGGTGTGCATAAACATACTTGAAGACTGGCCAGACAACTTTCTTTCTGTAGTTGCCTTCTCAGAACCCTCAGAAGCAGCTGTGGATCCCCAAGAATCTGGAAACTTGGATCAAATACTGCTTTCAGCAGTTTTTCTGAAAGAGAGCTGTGTTCCTTAGTTCATTTCAGAAGGTAGTCTGTCTAGGTATTGTCCAGAAATCCAGGTTTTTGGATAAGCATGAGCTATTTCTGATCTAACAGGGTACTGTCTAATGAAATTGTTAGGTAACAAGGAGGAGTATGTTGCTGCTGTGACCCCAAGCAATGGCCCAGCAGCAGAAGGTGAGAGGCAGAAGTGGGTCCTGGCCAGTTCTCCATGCACAGGAGGGCGTGGGCTCTGCCAGGTCTGTGCCCACTTCACACACAGGAGCATGTACTGACCCACAACTCCCTGAACTCAGCCAGCTTGCAGGCAGAGTGAGCAGGCTACTGGCACACAAAAACATGAGCCAGCATTTCGGTTTGGATGATCTTTAGTCCACTTATTCCTTCAGGCTAGGTAAATTCGAAGAATATACTTGGAATAACACTTCTGTTTCCTTTGGGGATGTAACTAGAAATGTTAAAGGCAGGGGATGTGTTGCGTGGCAGGGGTCAGCAGCTGCTGATAGAGCCCAGGAACCTTCGCTGGTGGGGGCCAGATCCTGCAAGAAGGGGTGCTACTCCTTGTCAGCTTCTCAGCTGCTGGAAGCTGGGGAATAAAAGAATGGACAAGGTAGCAAGTGGAACTTAGCTCTTGTTTAAAACTGTACTATCTGAGGCATAGTAGGAGCTACGAATGTATATATATATAAGAAAAAAATAGATGACTGGGCAACATTTTCATGTTGTTTTGGGCTCTTTGAATGGAACTTGATCTTTCATGTAGGCAGTAAAAGCAAATGTTCCACACCTGCCTTTTAATTAATGATTTCTAAAAGAATTTACTGTCCTTTTCCATTAGGATGGAGTAGTCTAAATTTTTTTTCTGTCAAAAATTAATTCTCTGCTCATTAACCTTGCATCTGACATACCAAGTAGAAACAAAATTAAATAATTCAACCCTGCTCAAGATTACCTTTTCTAAACATCTGTAATAAGCTCTGGGGGAAAGACTTTTTATCCACAGAAGCCCTGCAGGTTTTACAGCTGGATGCTAAATGGCAGCTTCCCAAGTGCTTTCATACAGGGGAATATCCATGGATCTTAAGTATTTTGCAATTGCTCAGTCATTGCAGAATGATGTGCTGACAGTCTTTTTCTTGGATTGTGGGGGAGAGAGACGTTTGCAAACTGAGTATTTGTTTGCAAAAGCAGTTTTTATAATACTGTGAATATCTGCCAAACTAAGCAAAGTACAGCTCAGCTTGGTCCATCACGTCCACACAAGGAATTGTTCTGCTCTCCTTCTGTAGCCTTCACAGGGCTGCTCAAGGGAGCTCTAGGAAGACGAAAACACAGGAGGAGGATGTGAATGAATTTGGTAGAAATTATAAAATAAAAGGGACTGAGTGGAGGATAGTTGTGGTCTGTGAGATGGCAGAGAGAAAAATTCCCATCTGGTTTCTCGTGGGATAATTTTGCTGGAAGAGGCAGGATAGCTTCCTAAACTATCCCTGAGAAAGTCAAAGTCTCTATTATTTTTAAACACATGAACCCGTGGATAAAAGTTAACTTGTGACCCAAAGTTTTATGTAGGTCTGAGTGTTAATCTGATCATGTGAACAGGAAGTTTAAAGCCACTTTGCTGTGGGGCAGTTTGACATCCTGGAATCACATCATTTGTTATCACATATTCACTGATCCACTACTGTCCTGAAACAAAAACAGCATTCAAGAAACCAAGTGAGCTTGTTTAGCTGGTGCTCCAGAGCAAACACTGTCTCTTTTCTACTAAAGGTATTTCTATCCAGCCAGCCCTTGTGCAACAGTACAAGTTTGGCTGTGGCACTCTCCATGCTTGCTCTCATTGCACTTTTGATTGCAGATTTTTATAATTGCTTGTTCTTGTGAAAATCAGAGCAGGTATTGAAGAACAGTTGTGTTCACAAATTTAAATACATTTGAACATATATGTATGTGGGGAGTTGCTGCTGTTTGATTCCTCTCTAACCTTACCAGTTAGTTCTTCGTTTTTCCCTCTTTTTTCTCCTTAATCTTTCTTCCCCCCAATTCCCTGGAAGTATTTTCTGCTCCTGAGTGCAGCTTTTGGTAGATCTGCCCATAGTAACTTAGCTGGTCTTGAAGCTGCTGTCAGACAGTGGCTCCTAACTTTCTATTCAGTGATTGATTGCCGCTGTTTAGAATGCAAACCACAGCTTGGGATGGTTGTTTGTGTGGAGTCCTGCAGGGCAAAAGGAGACCTCCACGGCAGGGATTTCTAGTGTTTTCAATACTTGCTGCTTAAATTGAAGACCTCTGAATACTTTAAAGGCCCGTGTATTTCAGTTGCTTGGCAGAGAGTGAAAGGCTTGCAGGGATGGAAGAGTGAAAGGCTCAGATTATGGCTTTCATGCAGCTGCAGTGAACTTAAACATACGTCACAGATGATGCAGACTTCCAAGTGTGTTAATTACTGCAGGGATGGCAGATTCACAGGAGGATAAGGCTGCAGGTCAAAGATCAAGGACCTGTGTGCCCTCTGGACTCTGGATATTGCTCCTAGAATAATGCTGTAATTAAAATCAGTTGTATTTCTGCCAGCTGCCTCTGGTACCCACAGTATTCTGTTTCAGAAACCACCTTGAACATCACATGATCTGTGACTTTACACAAGGCATTTTTCCCCTTTTTTATTTTGAGAAACTTGGTGTTGCAAATGTTTTCAGGGTTTGGGAGAAAAGGCAGAGGGACAGGATGGAGAGTGCTCATAATAAGTACATTGAGTTCTTCCCAGCACAAACTCCTTTGATCAAATGCTATCAGTACCTACCACACTGATGCTTGCCCAGTTCCTAAGCTGGACAGAAGACAGAATTTTACATCAGTCTTCTGACTTACTGCCTATTGCAATAATTAGAAACCTCAAATAACATAAAAGCAGTAAATGTTACTTTTCAGATCAGGGTATGTGCTTGTTTACAAAAAGCTGGTCTATTTATATCTGGTGTCTGATGAGGAGTCCTGGAGACTATTTATAGACTGAAACAGAGAAATAGCAAAGCACTTCTGTGTAAATGCACATTGCAGATCATGACTGATGCATTAGTGTTTAAACAAAGCATTGGGAGGACAATCAATATAACAATGCTGTGATGGAAAACTTGGTCATTGAGTAGGTAAACTGAACTCACTGCAGTTCTTGCACTAAACCTGCCATAGTCCTTACTCAATTCTGAAAACAATTGTTGAGCTCAGGAAGCTGAAAGCATTTGTCTCAGAAGACTTTACTTACAAATATAATTTATGGAAGACATTTGTCTGTACCTGTTTGTATTCGTTCTTGCAGGATTTGGCCCTCACCAGCGAGGGTCCCTGGGCTCTGTCAGCTGCTACTGAGCCCTGCCACGCAACACATCCCCTGCCTTTAACATTTCTAGTTACATCCCCAAAGGAAACAGAAGTGTTATTCCAAGTATATTCTTCGAATTTACCTAGCCTGAAGGAATAAGTGGACTAAAGATCATCCAAACAGCAATTCTGGCTCGTGTTTTTGTGTGCCAGTAGCCTGCTCACTCTGCCTGCAAGCTGGCTGAGTTCAGGGAGTTGTGGGTCAGTACATGCTCCTGTGTGTGAGCTGGGCCCAGGAACAGGAGATCATATTCCTGCATCCTGGGTTGCCTGGGGAAAGGGTGATGATCCCTGTGGCTCCTGCCTCTCTTGGCTGCTGGGGCACTTGCAGCTCCAGGGAGGATCTGGGGGTTGCTGTGTATGGAGGGAGGAGGGGGCTCAGTGCACATCCTCTCTGCCTGCTGATACAGCTGCAGAAGGTCTGGCCTGTGGGGTCTGTTCACTCCTTTTGTCTCAGCTGTGCAAAGATCACAGTGTAACCCCTGAGACTCTTTCAGACCTGAGGTTCTGTGTGTTTAGCATTTTGAATTAAGGGTGATGCTTCTGAGTGAAAAGACCAATTTTGGAGCTATGCACAACTTCTTTCCTACTATTCTCAGTTTATTTTAATTCACATTGGTCTGTGTCTAACATATCACAATTGCTAGTTATAAACATACACTCTTCCCCTTGGAGGCTTTTTTGCCATAAAGAAATCTGAGTCAAAATTGTGACATTATTAACAGCCAGGAGAAATCCATAATCTCTCATCAGACTCTGGGTTTTCCCCCTAATGGGTTTCAATTAAAATTTCTTGATGGATTTGGTTTTTTGTTTATCTAAACTTGTTTTATGCTATTTATATAATAAATACTGGAGACTGTGGAGGCTGCAATGGGAATAACATACTCTGAAAATCCAGTATTGCTAAACCTTAGAAAGGAATTTCCCTACAGACATGCAGTCAGAGGATGAAGCAGCAACAATTAAGCAGCCAATGCTGTGAAGAAGCAATCTTTAACTTTTGAGATAATTTAACAGGAAACAGCATTTTCAGTGCCTGCTTCAGGAGTCAGATGACTATTATTAGGGGGTTTTTGTCTTTTTCTAAATGCACTCCCCTTCTCTGGATTAGGTGCATTTTTTTTGTCCTTTAATCCTAATTTGTTGACACTTCCTAATTAATTCTCAGCCTTTTCCCAGCAGGTTGAAACCACTGTATTGTCACTAGAATATGCCACTCTGCTAAGTAGCTTTTTCACCCCAGTCACCCTCTGCCCCTTCTTGGTGGTCTCTGCATTACATCTCTCTCCCAGATATTCTTCACTTATTCAGTCCCAATTTCTTTCTTCCTTTCCCCAGCTGAGTTTCTCTTCTGTTGCCACACTAAGCGATAATAAATTCTTACCTATCTTGTTGGTTTTTTTTCTCTTGTCTCCAACTTCAGACAGTGCATTTTTGTTACTGATAACTGTAGAAGATCAGGTGCAGTGTCACTCTTCCAGAGAAGGACATTTCAGATTTAAATGTGTGATTTTAGCTGA
The DNA here is from genome assembly GCF_017590135.1 of Pyrgilauda ruficollis. Lineage (NCBI taxonomy): Eukaryota > Metazoa > Chordata > Aves > Passeriformes > Passeridae > Pyrgilauda > Pyrgilauda ruficollis. The sequence goes on from NW_024525045.1 coordinate 6,944,280, forward strand.
TGAATGGGGTTTGTTTTATGTAACTTTTTCCTGTTAATACCTCCAGTGACAGAGCCTCCTCTGAAAATCTAAGGCACAGATCAGCTTTATAGTTACCAAGTTTTTTGGTTTTATAGTTTGGGAATTATTTGTGGATTTGGTTTCTTTTTTCCTTGAAGTCTTGTCTAATTTGTTTATTAGTAAGGGATCCAGTTATCATTGGCCTAGCACATAAGAAGGTGCTGGGATATTTTCTTTCAAGCTCAGTAGTTCCCAAGGCTAAGAACAGCCATCAGTAGTGCACAGCTGGGCTGTGGATTCTTTGCATTGACATACCTAGTGTCTGTTCTTCCCTCTCTGGTTCATAAAAGTGCCATTGCCACTGCCAAATCTGCAGTTTTAAGGAAAAAATGCTTGATAGTGTGTTCTGATCATGTTTGCACTGATTTCCCATGTATCCTCTTTTTAAGAAATAAGAACCTTGAAGAACAGTGACTACAACTCTCTTCTCAAGATTGAAGTGAACAAGTTATACTACTGTGTAACTATTGTGAATACTATTATACACTGTAATACAGTGTACACTATTGTGAATATTGTACTTATTGCACTAAAATAGCAACTTGATAGCCTTGCTTAATTATTTTATGAATTTGTTTGAGCTACAATGATGGAATTGCTAAGCAATGTGAATTAATTCTCACAGGTTAGTATTAGAAGTGGAAATGTGTAAAAGACTATTATTTTTGGATTTGCTTTATCTCTATTGCTTTTGGGAATTGTAGACTGTAAATCCAAGTTTCAGGGCAAACAGGGATGCTTCTGTCATTGAGTGAAATTTTTATTTTATTGCCAAAAATGCATGTGCTTTTTTAATTTTGACTGTTTTCTGTTTCATACATGTTTCCTCCTAAGTTATGTTTCTCCTTAAAATACATCTTTGTCTCTCTAGCCATGGAAGTTTCTACCTTTCTGTAATTACAAGCTGTTTTTGCAGATGGTCTCTTTCTCCTAAATCCAGTGTAGCTTCTCTAGAAGCAGAGAAGCAGTTAAACAACCTGATTTCTAGTTTGAGCTCAGAGAAAATTCCACTCTAAAAAAAGAGTGTGTTTTGGCTTATGAGTTCATATACCAGTCTTCATATTATGGCAAAATTCATATTTTTTGTGGTAAATTGACAGGCAATGGGCCTGAAAATGAGCATATCCAGAGATGCTGCTGTGCTCTGCAGGTGGTTCTGCTGAAAGTAGTGCTGGTGCTTCCTGTACAGGAGAATAAAGCTGCCCCAGCAGTAACATTCTGTGGAAGTAATGCTGAGGCTGTGACGTACTTGGAAGCTGGCAAACAGCAGAATGGGATTAGTTTTTTTGCTGCTGTAATTCTGAGCTGTGCAGCTTTCTCCCACTTTCTGGAGATAGTGTTTCACTCTGCTAAAAGGTGGTTGGTTCAGCTGCAAGTCATCCTTTTGTACTCACTTTTTCCTCGACTCTTTCCCCCCCATCCCTGTGTGTCCATGAGCTGGTGTATTCTGTATTTCCCCAAACAGCCAGTGTGGAAACCCCCAGAGCACGACAGTCCCTGTGTTCTCAGGTTCAGGTTTGTGTTGCCCTTTGAAGATAAGAGCAGAAAAGCCCTGCTAGCAGGACAGCACTGGATCAAAGCTCCCCCTCATCTGCTTTGATTTGGCAATATGCCTTCAGTCTTTCACTTTAAACTGTTTGGGTGGGGACTGATGATCAAATCTGTCTTCCAGTCTGTTATCCAACCTGATTTTTGCTGAAAACCCTCCAGTGCTAGAAGTGTGAGATGGGACATTGCAGTCTTCAGTGCTGGAGCTCACCTCAGGGTTGAGGCAGAGGAGATGCTAGAAGTTATTGACAGAATTGAACTTCATGTACAAGCACTGAGAGGATGTTTTCAGTTGATTGAATGTTAGTTGGTGATGAAATACAGAAGATAAAATGATGGTACTACAAAGAGAACTTCTGTTGGTAATTTCCAGTGTAAGCTCAGAGCAGTTAGTCAAACCTATACCTGAGTTTTCCATTGTCATGCTTAGGACAACACATTTAATTTTCATGTATGTGTCAAATTCGTGTCATGGATAGCAATATAAAAGTATATCCCTGCCTTCTGTGAACATTTCTTTCTGGAAGTAATGAACTTCCAGATGTGGGATGTCTTTGGACTGGGTTGGCTTCCCTTTTCCTTTCCCTTCTTTTTTTTGGAGAAGGTTCATATTAGCTCTGTCTCTACCAATTTCTTATCACTGGTTGGCCAAAAAAAATTGCCATATTCCAGAGAAATTATTTGTATTAAACCAAAATGTATTATGAGCAAAGTAGGTAACATTAAAAAATTACAACTTTTGTTTAACAGTTGTATTCTCACAATAGACACTTTAATTTTTACAGCATGCTGTCCTCCCATTGGAAATGGGAATTCCCTTTCTGCGTGTGTTGTTCAGACATGACATTTAAAGACTTGGTGCTTCTGCTCTTCAGTAAAAGTAACTAGAAAAGTTAATAATATTCTTGTGTGTGCCACATACTTGCATGTCTGTTCACTGTGTAACTGAGTGGGCCACAAAGCTTTGAGACAGTTTCTTGAAGCTAAAAAAATCTACTTCCTCCTTCTGGTTTCAGCAAGTTTGACAGCTACAGTTTATCTGAGCAAGACAAAGTGATTAATTGCTTTGAGATCCTGCTGTGTTCCCTCATTTCTTGTAGCGTTTACCTTTCATATTTTGGTATTCTCTTAAGCATGAGCCTGTAATTGCTCTCAAATATACATTTCTCTGTCCATCAGAAAAAAAACAGAACGTGGGGTTATACTAATGCCTTGTTCATTTGTTCCAAACTGAAATGCTGTGTGCTTCTGAAAACTCCTAATTTTCAAGTGATTTGTATTATGTAAAATATATTTTGAAGATACTTTAAAAAATATCTTTATGAAAGTGAAAATAATTTTAAAGGCTTAGGAATTTGGTTTGTTTAGAAGCTGCTGCTCAAACAACCACAGCCAGGCAGCGTGTTTGGGATTTGTGTATTGTCAGTGACTGCTTCTCTTCCAGCCTTGCTTTTTGAGCTTGTCTATTATTTGCAGCATTAACTGCCACCCCAATGAATTAGCTCATGCACTTAACATTTTTGTTATATTTTGACACTGGTGATGTCAAAGGCTCCCACTGCTCATGAAACAAGTGATGTTGGGGTAAGTGACTTGAGTTAGGTTGGTGTGGAATGTGTGCCTTGGCTCCAGAAGAAATACCATTTAATTTCTTGGTTCATACTGAGTTTCACTGCACTGGAAGGCCTCCTCATCACGTGTGTGGACTCACTCTATCTTTGTTGTTTTAACTACAGCAGTTGCTTTAATGTGCTGTGTTGTAGCCCTGACTCCAGCCCTGCTGCATGCATGCTTGCCATATGTGTAAACAATTTGCTGATTTTAGTGGTATGACCTGCTGGCCTCTGCCCGTATAAACAAATGGAGGCCAAAGTTCAGAGAGATCAGAGGGGAAACTTTAAACATCCTGCAAAATCTGCACTCCATTAAGTGTACGTTAGTATTTGGTTACAGCCAATCCTTTTGTACTTCTGAGTAATTTGTTCATGGCATGTTTGGGAAAGGAGGGATGGCTTCACCTGGGGCTTGGGCTTGCACTGAGAAACCAGCTTCAGTGGTATTTTCTTGATTTGAGAAGGTGCTTCACTTTTCATTTAGATTGATATTTGAAAGTTAGAGTTGTGGGGACATTGGCCAAAGGGCTGTAGTGTGCAAAGAATGAATTGATAGGAGAGACCTGTGGCACAAGCAACAGAATGAAATGTGTGGCAGAGAAGGGGGGAAAGCAATAAAAAAGTGAGAAGTGCCAGCAAAATCTAGAAAGATGTACTTGAAAGAGCAAATGTGAAGAAGGCACACTAGTGCTTAAGAGGAAGAGAGAAGGCAGACAAGTCTGGAAAGAGGGTTAAAAAAAAAGATGCTGAGATTTTGACAGGAAATAAGCCCTGATGTAGTAAGCCAAGTAACACATGGAAAAGAAAGGTCAGGACTGTCCAAGCTCCTGAGTGTCATCACCACTTTTTCTGGCAGGAGCTCTGAGTCCAGCCCTCAGCTGTATGATGTGAAGCACAGCCATACTGAGCTTTCCTGGCCACTGCTTGTAGCTGCTTGTTACTTTCTTGTAAAGCAGGCTAAGAGCCTGTATAGTCAAAGAAACTGACATATGTTCTCTGTGTTTTTAGTATGAACTTCACAGGAATCACTGTGATGCTATTGGCATCTCCCTGGATTTTTTGTCATTCATGGCTTTATGACTGGAGTCTTCAATTTAAGTAGAAATGAGTGAACTGTTAATATTTCTGACTGAATTAACCCTGCATATTTTTGAGTGACATATTCTTAATTTCTGATAGACTTTTATAAGTTTTTAAATGTTTTTTCCCAGTTTTCTGAACTTACTGTAAATTTAAATCTGTTATTTCTACATTATAGATCTTGTGTCCTCTAAAATAATTTGCTAAACTTCCAGGCATAGCTGATCATCAGGAAGATGTTCAAGGCATTTTATAATTTCATTTCAAGAATAAAGCAGAAACAAAATCATCTGTGATGCAAATGTTTTCAGAATCCCACATGTAACTTGATGTACTTGAAACACTGGAGTTCCAGCCTTTTAGCATCATCCCCAGCAGCATTTCTGATATGAAACTCTGATAACTTCTCTGAAATGCAGCTGTTAACTGGACAGCATGTGTATGCAAGCAGCAGCTTCCTGAGAATGTGATTTTTTTCCTAAATCACTTATGCAGAGGAAGTTCCAGACTTCCTCTGGCCCATTTTTTCCAAACACCTTTAATATATAATGCAAACACAGTCTATAATCTTAAAATGTTCATGAAAATAAGTTTGTCTTTAAAACAGAACACAGGAGGAACAAACCAGGATGGTTTGGACTTGGTACCAGAGGGGGGTGATGCTTTCAGCAGCTTCCCTGGCCACAGGGCAGCAGTTCTGTACTTTTGTGGCTCTTGATGTCTCAGCTCCTGGCTGGGTTGCATGTGAGGTGGTGCACACAGCAGCAGTTAGTGGTGACAGCTCTGCAGAGAAGGAGCTACAGGAGGAATTGGCCAGGAATTGACTACTACAGAAAAACGAGTTTGGGGAGGGGTGTCTGGCAGTTTGGCTGCTGTCAGAGGTTCTCTCCTCGAGGGGGAAGCAGACCCTCAGTCCATGCTGCTCTAGAGCAAGAGGAGCCATTGCAGTGTGGTGGAGGATGGCTTTCTCAGCAGCCACAGCAAAGTCCAGGTCAAATGCCACAGCTCCAAGGAACTTCTCATCAGTTGGAACCACCATCTGCTTTCTGTTCCCCAGGTTATTGTGCTGAGAGAAACTTCCTTAAAATGGCAATATACCAAGAAATGGCAATATACCATTTCATTTTGTGTATGAAATGTGAACATAAAATCTAAGGGTCACTTCTACCATGGTACACTAAATCACTTATTCCCCATGATTGTGAATCACTGTAATTTTGGTTTAACAACAATTTAAGTTACTCATTTGCTTTATAAGGCATCTTAAATTGTTTCAGTAGGCATGTTATGTTAAATAGGAAAAAGGTTTGCTTTCCTAGGTAGAAAATAACAAACCATTTTGTAGAACTATTTGTTTTCCCATCACTGACAATTCCTGAGAATAACAAATGGCATTGTTTGCTGTTTTCCCCTGGTGTATGTTTAGCTGTAGACCCAAAACCCTATCAATTTTAGCATCTTCTTGTTTTGTTCTCAGTGCACTATTGCCTTTGCAGTGGTGATTTTTAAAAAAGAGATTCGGCTTTTAAACTGGGCCTTTTGGCTAACTCTGCAGTATTAGTTTATGAAGTAATGCATTGAAGAGGTGTTTGGTAGGAGCTGCTCTTGGAGCAGGTGGAAATGAAAATGCAGTGTTCTCTCTGCTTGGGACGTTGCTCAGTACTACAAAAAGAAGAAAACCATATTTATATAGCCAATACAAGAACACACAAGTGTAAAAAAACTTTGTTTTTCAGGATTTTAGGATTAAGATTTTGAGCCAAAAAGGCAGATGGCAAATCCATTTCCCAATGCTAATCTGACAGTAATGTTCTGATCCTCTGTGGAGCTCAGTAATGCTGTGTGCTCCTCTGAAATCCACTGGCTGCTGGGAGATGCTATCTCCTTGCGCAAGAAAGTCTTCTCTGCTTCAGCTGGAGACAGAGGAGTGTCTCCTTTTAGTGAGCGTGTGGGCAATACTGTTTCTCTGGTTTCTCTGCAGGAAGTATGATGGCACATTTTTGCAGGATTTGGGGAAGAAGAGTTCTTTGGTGTCCTCCTCTGAGTGTACAGCTGTAAGCTGTCTTTTACTCATTCTTTCTTTAATCTGCAAATTATACTGTCTCTATTCACACAGATTTGAAAAATGGGCTCTGATCAGCTGATTCTGCCAGCTGTTTTGCAAAAACCAGTATTTTAAAATAGTCTTTTGAGCTAAAATGTGAAAAATGACCTTTGAAGAAATTGGGGTAAACCAAGTGAGTTATACAAGTGCAATTGTGCAAAGCTGTCTAGATGTGTCTTGAACACAACTAGATTTTACTTGATCCCCTGAATAAACTCTAAAATTCTTGTGTTTTAAAAAAAAAATAACTATTTTCTTTGTCTGTCAAGTCACTAGTCTTGTTTAATGTGGAAAATCATGATAAGGCTGATTCAATTGTAGACCACTCCTTTAATCTTGCAGAATAAGGAGGATGGATTTTCAGGTGGTAGATGGGGGAGGTACTGACTAAAGGCCCTTCTGGACCTTCTTGCTGCCACTGCTTTGAAAGACCTGTTCTTCTGTTTCTCTGTCCAAGTTAGTTGCAGTCACAGGAGTTTTTAGGGGCTCTTTGGTTTTGTTTGACAATTCTTACTCTGTTCTACCTCGACTGCAGTAAATGGGTGAGCAAAGGGAGCCTTTTCACAGAAGGGCTGATGTTCTCTATTACATGACACATCAAAGAATGAAGTATTCTGGATGAAGCAGGATTAGATCTGCAGTTTTTCAGATCTTTATCTGCGGGGTTTTTTTAGGTAATAACCTCCACATTTGGCCACATGATAATTTTAAAAATAAGCTTCTACAGACAGAGCCAAACTATCTATGTGCCAAATGGGCCATCCAAGATGAATGGTACATATATTTCAGATATATATATATGTGTGTGTGTGTATGTAATTTTTATCCATTTTAGGGCCTTTCTTCAAATTCTCATAGAATTACTCAAAATTACTCGGCTATTTTTGGAAAAGTGAAACCAAATCCTTTATTGAACACGAAATTGTGTGGTGCAGACAGCAGTCTCCAAAGATGTTACTGGTCTTTTTGCCAGGTAATTGTAGCAGGGAATTCAGTGCCTCCTGGGGCGCTTCTGCCAGCGGTCTCCAGTCGTTTCCTGCCTCAAAGGGAAAAACAAGGAGCAGTAAACGATTTCTGGTTTTAATTAGGCTGACAACGATTCTGCCCTGAAGTATGTTAGGAGAGACAGTCATTAAGTGTAGTGTCCCTGGAGGCATTTCCTGCCCTGGCCGGGATTTGCTGGTGTGCAGCATCTCTTTTGGCTTTTTGTGGTGACTCTGCAGTCCTTATCTGGCCTTTTGTGTTCAGGCTACAGCAATTCTCACATCTCTCCTGTTGACATCTCAGGCTTACTTTGGCATTGCTTTTGTGTTTATCTAGATGTTCCAGTTGAGAAAACACGTATATTTTCAATTATCTAGTCCACGTTATGTACAATAGAGTCCATTACAGAGGATGCCTCATCTAGTTTGTGCTTCCATTGATCCGGGCTGGAGATGTAGGGTTCAGATAAAGATTAAGTTGAAAATCTAACAAGAATTTGGGCTTTTGATATTAGAAACTGTAACAAAGAATAGTGTGATTAGACAGGTGAATATATATGGTGATTATTTCATGGAAAGCAGTGTATTGCTTTTTAGTTGTCTGAAGGTGGGAATGTGTGGGAGTAAGGGCAGTCCAATAGCTTTTGAAATTTCAGATATTTCAGAGAACCTGATGAAAGAATCCCTCCTGAAAAACTTGTATGTTGGTGAAGTTTGAGAAGTTTTGGGAACCTTCTTTAAAAACAGGCAAGAAAAGATGGAAGCAAATGGTCAGGTTCTAAGTTGGGAGGAGCATATTAGTAGGATCTCTGCTGGGATCTACTCTGCTCAGTACAGTAACAGTGAATTGGAAAATAAGGTGAAGTAATTTAGACACAATCTTTCCAGGCAGATAATCTAAACACAGGACTCTGAGCAGTCTTGTAGTAATTAACTTGACAGTAAAAAAGTAGGTGAGGTTTGGTGATGTTATGTGCCCAGTAATGTGTAACAGGATGGGGTGAGGGGAACAAATCTCCTTCTGTGGGGTGTGTGAGGAGTTCTGTGCAGGATGAACTGTTGCCACCCGGAAAGAGATCCTGGAGACACTGTGCATCATATGATGAAAATGTCACTCATGAGTGACCCACAGGGTGAATGTGATGTTGTGAATTGGGACAGAGCTGGGAACTGGTGATGGTGTGGCCAGCTTGTGTTTACTGCGTGCTCTTGTCCATACCTGCCCTCTGCTACCCCTTCTCCCCAGATGTTAAAATATGTAAATAAATACTAAACTAAATAGATACTAAAAATTAATAGGCTGAATAGGAGGAAAAGCATGGCTTCTGCAAAAGGAAAGAATAAATAAACCAGGATCTGACCAATAGCCCACCTACATCTGTATCCAGTCCTCAACAGCAACAATTTCTAGCTGGCCGAGGGACAGCGTGGGAGCTGGGTAAGGTTAGAGAGAGAGTGAGCCCTTTATTTTGCTGATTCCTCTGAAGCTCCATTTCATCTGGCTGATCCCCTAGCCTGCAATCATCTGGATTTCATACTTTACCAGATGGATATGTGTTTAGTAACCCTTAATAGTTACTTTCCTAAAAGCTTTGGTCGTCTTCTGTGGAGCTGTGTAAGCTTTTTGCATCCAGAGCACGTTGTGGCAGCTTACATATGTGTTATGTGACAAAACACCTCTCTTGATTTGTTTTGGCTTAACTCTTCAGCCTGAAAAATAACTACAGAGAATATTAAAAAAATGTCTGTGCATTCATAAATGGCACAGAAAATGTTGACTGTGGAAGGTTCTGTATCAAAATCTGATGATGGAGGTGTTCCAGCAAAATGCCATGTGGCTTATTTAAAAAAAAATAAAAATTATACATTGAAAAAATCAGCCCAATAAATTATTGCACTGAGATTAAATGAAAATCAAAAGTATAAATGGGCTTGAAAGGGAATGAAATATATTCATAAAGGATCTACTGCTACTTATTGGACATGCAGTTCAGTTATGTCCTCCAGCACAGGAAGTGTAGTAAGAGGGAAAACAAAGGAGCCCCAGGAAAGCTATCATAAAATTATCTGCTCATAAAAAAAAGTTGAAATTTTATATGGTGCTTCTTCATATATTAAAACAAATACAAGATTTAGCTATATGTTTTTTGCAACACCAAAAGGTAACAGAAGGGAATCTGTGATATGCACATTCTGTTATCTCTGACAGGAGAGACAGGACAACGTGATATTTAGTAAAATGTCAGGTATTTCTGAAGAGCACTAAAGCTGCTGCAGGAGTTGCAGCAGGGATTGAAGGTTTGTCTGGTCATGTAAGGTGAATTTCATTTCCACTTCACCTCTATGAGTAAGATGAAAATAAAATATGGAAATACTGCTGCTAGGATTATTTGATATTCTGTTTGTCACATGTGTTTTCTATTACCAAGTAAATGCTTAAAATATTTCCAGGAGACTGAAAACAAGTTTTTGTCAGTCACAGTTTATAAAATAGTTTTAACCACTTAAAATGGAAACAGCTTAAAATGGATTATTATAGGTAAGCCTAAAAACTGCCCTCAATAAAGATTAGAGCATGGCAGAGTTCCTGCTGTTGCTTGGTAGTGAAGTTAATTCTTTTTTCTTGAGCTGAATATGGGCATCTGTTCATATTTAGGTAACCTTTAGACCTAAAAGGAAGCTGTGCATGTTGTTTGCAGGTATCCTTATGGCTATTCACCAGGTGTTCATTCAGAGCTGGTCATCACAAACTCACTGTAAATGTAAAACCTCCCCTGGTGAAGAATGGATGCAGATCCTTTGCCTTCTCTCTCACTGCAGAAAGTAGAAACAGCCTCACCTGTGAAGAGGGAAAATATTCTGTTTAGAATGAAGTGCCTTATTAAGCCTGAGCTAAAAATCAACTGTTAATTTTAACTTAGCACCAGTGCTTCAGCATAGCAAAGGAAGCAAATGCTGCCTCCTGACTAATTTTACATCAACTTCATTAGACACAACTTTATAAGAGTTCTGTTGGCACTGATCACATAACTGGTACAGTATCTGAAATAGGAGTTGTACTCAAAAAACAGGGAAAAAACAGCTATTGCTAAAATTGCTGATAGGTATTCTTGAAATGGCTTGCCTGAGGTGAGTTTTCTCTGACTTAACGCAAATCCACCCTTTCTGGTCTGCTTACACTGTGTGTGGATTGATTCCTTTTAGAGATGGTGTGTTTATATCATAAACATTTGGTGACTGACACCAGTCTGCCCTGCCTTGTTTCTGGATACAGCTGGACACTCGTGTTCCATGATAGATCCTTGAAGCGTTGTTTGGCATGGGACAAAAGCTGCCTTTTGCCTCATGTCCTTGCAAGGCTGTCAGTCTAAGCTTTGGTGTAAGTTGGCTTTCAGTGGGCTGGTTGTGGAACATCATTGCTGCTGAATCTGAGGGCAAGCAGTGAAGCATCAGGACACCCTTTTGGCAGTCAGTGAGGTTACTGTGACCCTTTGTTGGAAATCCTCACCTCCACCAAAGCATTGCTAACGAGTACATCACTGACATAGCGTCCCAGTGGAGGTGTCTATTAGCAACACTTTGCTATCTAAAAAAGATGCATTAAAAAAAAAAAAGTTTATCTTTAGCTTTCCTTTTTTTTCAACCTGAGAAGTTTATTGGAAAAGATACTGAGTTTTTAGGAAAATTAGTTACGGATACCTTGGATCCCTGAACCAGCTGGAAGTAGTTCATTTGCAGATAGACTCATCTGCCAGCAGCCTTAATCTGTTTGACATCCATTGATCCAGTCTATTAAAGAAGGTCACTTTCTTGCTATTGCCTGAATTAGAGCTTAAGATTCCAAACTGCCCAACTTTGGCAAGGTCTTTCATTAGGTAAGGAAGTTTTCTCCCAGCTCAGAATGATACCACCAACCCCTGCCTTGTTTCTTCCAGGTTTTGTTCTTCAGTAGCACCAGATGTTCTACAAGCTTATGTTTTCAGCAAACCTCCTGGGCCTGTTTATTGTCAGACTGTTGCACTGCAGTGTTGGGGAGGTCAGCAGCTGACCTATTAAAAAAAAAAAGTTGATTTCAGAAGAAAATAAAATGCCTGAAGTGACATGTGAAAGCAGTGTGCATTTTTAATGTTTACTCCTGTGTGAGAGTGAATGAGGGGATGCTTTGTTGTTGGCACCTAGTGATAAGTTCTTGAAATTAAAAAACAATCAAACTGTGGGATTTAATTAATTTAGCAGAAGAACTTGCAACAGCTTCTGCACGACAGTTTAAAACCACACCATTTGGGATTTTTTTATTTGGTTGGTAGCTGTAAATTGGGTGCTGCTTAAATTCCCTTTCCCTGAGGAGGCTGTGTTTTCCTGAGGTGGGGATGCAGGGGTCACCCCTCATCTGCTGGGGTTGTGCTTCAGCACTAACATCTCTTTCAGAGCTGTGTGTGGGGTTTTTTGGTTTTTTTTGTGTGTGTGTCTCTAAATTGCTCTGTTTTCCCAAGTGTTGTTTATGATGTCCTGTAACTTCACAGTGTGGTCTGTGCAATCCTCCTCTACGCTCCTTGCTGCTGTTTTATTGAGTGAAAGTGATCTCTTCAAAGACAATAATGTAACAGTGCTGTGATGATGTCAAGGTTTTGAAACATTTTGTGTTCTTTCTTGATCTTAAGGTCCTGCCAAAAATACCCAGGAAGTGGACTGATAACATGTTGTGCACATCACACAAAGGACTTGACACTGAAAAACATTGCTTTCCTGTTGATGTTGATGTTTTGGGTTTATTGTCTGTGTGAAATTGAAAAAAAAAATCATCATCTACCCCTTTTTTAAAAAAAAAAATCTTGTTCCCCCCCTCAGCCGCCCTCCCCAGCACTGTGTGTACTTGGGGTCACTTTTGATGTTCTATTCATAGTTTGATTTTTCATCCTTTGCAAACATTGAATTTGCTTTCTCTTGGAAAAGTGAAAATACTGAAGTAAGCAAACTTGGACTGCAGTCTCAAGATAAGAAGGGACTTTGAGGGTCAGTGTTGTCCAATGATATTTCCCACAGCATAGGAGCTAAGTTTAGATACTGGGCTGTGTTGAACATACTGAGTTAAGCTTAGAGGGGGAAGAAAAGTATGTGAAATCACACAGGATAACTCTTTGTGTTATTTGTAACACTCGTGTTCTCGAGCACTGAGAGAGTAACATACATTTTAATCAAACTGTAATAAATCCTGGACTGAAAAGGAGAGTAACTTCATAGTTTGGTCACTTTGGGCTATAGGATGATTTTGAAGATAGATTTATTAAATATGTTTTCATTAAGGAAATTATTTGAGCTTCATATTGGGATTGACTCCCATTTAAATAGACATCAGCATACTTAAAAAATAAGAAACATGAAAAATGGACAGAAAAGGCTTTTGTATAAGAAACAGTTTTATCAGATACTTTTTCTTGTTGTTACTCTATTTTTGAAGCATTTGTTTGCTGCACTAGCTCTCTGTGCGAATTTTTATTTGCTAGTAAATTCTATTACAAGGCTCTTTTGACTGCAGTACTACTGTATAGAAACGCAGACTCTCTTATTAAGACATGTCCTGCTTGACGTTGCTTTATTACAAAGGAACTTTTTGTGGAGAAAATGGTTGTCTCTCTTGCTTTATGTAGCTGAGATTACTGCAGCATTAACATGGCCATGTGCTCCTAGAAAGGTCATAAGGCAAGGAAAAAAGCTTGACACTTCTTGAGCTGAAGAGCTTGTGTTGGGATGAGGCCAAGCCAAACGCCTCCATGTTTATGATTTGCATCTCCTCAGCTGTTGGGGTTCCCTGGCATTCCTGCCACTGCTCAGGGGCTGCCTGCAGGCTCTATGGATCCCACTGTTGTGTGGAACAAATACATGGAGAGCATCTGGGGAGAAATAAAATCCCAATTCTTTGACCATTTTAAGAGAAACTTTACTGCATCTGCCTTGACAAACAGGCAGTTCCTGTAGGTGAGGGATTCCTGTTTTCCGTGAGAGGAAGTGCTGAGAAATGTGTGGGTGAATCCATGCATTTTTCCATTGCTGTTTAAATGTGTGCTTCAGTGTTAGCTTTTAAAATATGTGTAAACCAATCAGCAAACCATAAACCTTTTTAAAACCTGCTGAAACTGTTGAAATGTGGCTGTTTTTTTTTTTTTTTTTTAAATCACACTCAAGCCTTGTTTGTTTCTTTGAGTTTTGTTTTAAAAAGTTCAGGAAAGTTTGCTTTTCACAAAACTCTACATCAAGTCCTGTATCAGATTTTTCTCTCCCTCTCCATACACCTGCATATTTTTATAGGTATAAATAATAACCATAACATTCTTGAGCTTGAATAACCCTCTTCTGTCTTAGTCCATCAGGGATGAGGTTGCCCTCTGTACTCAGCTGTCAGCTGCCTTGCTCCACTCCCTGCATGCTTCAGTGCTCCTGGCTGAATGCTCCTCCAGCCAGAACCCACATCATGCTCCAGGAGTTGGTATTCAAGGAAAAAATGACAAGAAAGAGCCCTTTGAAGTTCACATGTGCAGGGCCCAGCAGGAGCTGCTGGTTAGAAGGAAAATATGAACTAGAAGTTGTATGTTTTAGTAGTTAGGGTAATTTATTATCCTTTGGTACACTTTATTGGGATGTGCAGTACATTGCCCAGTTGTGTGGCTTTTTGCATTTAAGTTCAGCTACCTTGACACAGCCTGCTAATGCTGCTTACTGGATCAGATTTGGGAGTTACAGGGTCTGGTGGTTTTTTTTGTAGCTGTTGCTGTACAGGGTTAAAATTGGGTGATTTTGGTTCTCCTGGATGAAGGGGAGCTGCTGAGATTCATTCAGTCACAGTAGAGGCAAATTCTGCCTTGGCTTTGTTCTGCCACAGTGAGGGCAGCTCCACTTCTGATTTTTCCATGAGTGCGCAACTGAGCAGCTCTGGAAAGGCCCCTGCCTGGCCACTGGAGTAGTTTGTAGCTGTGGCAGCCAAGGTGACTCTCCTGTTGCTGCTCAGAGCAGTTTTATTGCAGTGATGAGGCACATAATGTGGCCATTGTGTTCTCGACTGGGAAATGGAAAATCAGCCCAGGCTGGGGATCTGTCAGTTCCTGGGCACAGCGGGGCAGCCTCTCTTCTCCCTCTGCATCACATCTGGAAGTTAAATGTTTTCAGGTACACATGCTGCAAAGTAACCCTTAATACTGGGTCATTTCCATGGCCAGCTGGATAAAGCACAAAGCCTGTGACAGATTTTTGGTGTGCAAAGCCTCTGATGCCCTTGAGTAATGCCTGGCTGGCAGTTACTTCCATGGATCCCTGGGCAGGATGAGGGGCTGGTTTGAGAGATGTGTGCCATGGGGTTCTTGTCTCTTTGTCATTAAATATCATGTACTTACCAACATTTCTTTCAGACAGCAGCTAATGGAATTAGGGATATTTTATGTCATCTCTACATCAATAATGCAATATGGGCCACATCAAGAATTGATTTTTTGGTGTGTGTTTGGGAAAGGAAGCAGAAAGATAATTTAAGTCTTGACAGTGAGGGATTTCTTTCTGTAACTCCAGTTTGATGTAGATTCTGGTTGTGACCTTGAAGTCACATCTAGAAGCAAAGAGGCTAATTAGTGGAATTTTGTAATTACTTTGGATGACTCCCTAAATTACAGCCATGCAATAAAATCAATACCCCTGGAGCAAAGCAAGTTGTACTGCAAAGACAGGTTAGTGTGTAGGATTATTCTGTTTGTATTGCTGTGCTGCATAGGTTGTAATATCAGTATTTTATTGTGTCTGTAGAGTGGGTGTTGGTTGGTTGAGCTTTTTTGGTTCCATTGGTTTGGGTTTTTTTTTTCTTTCTCCACGGTGTAGCCTGTGAGCAGAATTGTTAATTCTTGCATGTGCTATTTCCACGCCTGTTCTCCTTCAGTCAGAGAAAATCAGCACTTCTGTTTGCTAGTGCCAAGTTTGCTGTGTCCTTTGAGAGGATCAGTGGCATCCTCTAAGCTGCCTCCAAAAGGAGGAATAACTTGAGCTTGCCTGTGCCTTTGCAGATGGTGAGGGAACACCGTGACTTAGCAGAAGTAATCCAAGGCAGGAGCATATCCAAAAGGAGATGGCAATTCCATGGGGCAGTAGAGACCATTGGCAGTGTTTGCCACTTCTAGATAAGCAAGGAATGGACTTTTTATAAGCTGCAGGTTCAGTTGACAAAACTTCCCCTGAAGGCTGACAAGAAGCTTTTAATTCAGCATTGAACATTGCAGAAGTCTGGAGTTAGTATGCATGAGCTGACATACACCTGCTTGGGTTTGTTTACCCTGCATATTAAGTATTGAAAAAACAGTATTGATGTGTTTATTTCTACAATTTGATTTTTCTGTTTTGCACATTTTAAGTATATATTCAAACATTTGTAGTAAACACGTATTTGGGAACATGATGTGCAAGAACTGATATTTTAAACATAGAATTGTTTGTTCGTTTGTTTGTTTTTTAAAGTGGAAAGGATTTCACATGAAGCACATAATGCTGCATCTTGAACAGAAAGTTTTCAGTACCACAGAGATAAGCACATTTTGCTTATCTCTGTGATACGGAAAACTTTCTGTTCAAGATGCAGCATTTCTATGTAGCAAATACTTCAAAAGTCATATGGTCTTTACTGTTAATGCATGGTTCTAATGAAGATTATGTATTTGTTAGGCTGCCCAATGTTTCTGGGCGCTGGTATAGTACAGAAGTCAAACTTCAGTGTCCTCAGGTTTAGTTTAGCAAAGGCATTTTGGCTTTTCCCACTATCCAAAATGCTAAAGCCATGACCATGTAATGAGTGCCATTCCCAGTTCACGGCATCATCTTTATTTACCAAGTTCTTCCAGTGTGTGCTTTGGTGAAATGAGGAGGAACATCAATAAGACTTTTACACTGGGCTTCCAGAGGGCAGAATTTGGCCTATTTAGGAGACTTATTCAGAGAGTTCCTTGGAAAGCAGCCCTTAAAAACAAAGTAGTCCAGGAAAGGTGGGCATGCCTCAAAACAGAGATCTTGAGGGCACAGGAACAGACTGTCCCTGTGTGCTGAAAGATGAGTTGACAAGGCAAACATCCAGTGTGGATGGGCAAGGAGGTTTTGAAGGAATGGAGGAATAAAAAGAGGATGTATCATCTTTGGAAGGAGGGTCAGGTTTGTCAGGAAGTATTTAAGGGGGTTGCTAGGGCATGTAGGAAAAAAAATAGAGAAGCCAAAGCTCAGTTAGAACTTAATTTGGCAACTTTTCTAAAGGATAATAAAAAGATGTTTTTACAAATATATTAATGGCAAAAGGGAGGGTAAGACCAACCTTTGTTCTCTACTGGATGAGGGAGGGAACTTAGTAACTGCAGATGAGGAGAAGGTGGAAGTGCTTAACCCCATCTTTGCCTTAGTCTTTAGTGGAAAGACGTCTTGTCCTCAGGACAACTGTCCTCCTGGCTTGGTAGATGGTGTCAGGGAGCAGAATGGGCCCCTGTTATCCAGGAGGAGGCAATCAGAGAACTGCTGAGCCCCTTGGATGTTCCCAAATCCATGGGCCCAGATGGGATCCACCCCAGGGTGATGAGGGAGCTGGCAGATGAGCTTGACAAGCCACTCTCCATCATTTACCAGCAGTCCTGGCTCACTGGTGAGGTTCCAGATGGCTGGAAGCTGGCCAGTGTGGCGCCCATTCATAAAAAGGGTGGGAAGGATGATCCTGGTAATTATAGGCCAGTCAGCCAGACCTCAGTACCCAGTAAGGTGGTGAAACAATTTTTATTGAGTGTCATCACCCAGCACTTACAGGATGGCCAGAGGATCAGACCCAGCCAGCATGGGTTTAGGAGGGGCAGGTCGTGTTTGACCAGTCTGGTCTCCTTTTTTGACCAAATGAGCTGCCTGGTGGATGCTGGAAAGGCTGTGGATGTTGTGTACCTGGACTTCAGCAAGACCTTTGACACTGTCTCCCAAGCACACTCCTGGAAAAGCTGCAGCCCACAGCTTGGACAGGAGCAATCCCCCACTCAGATGGGGTAGGTCTCTTTCTCCAGGCAACAACTGACAGAATGAGAGGACACAGTCTTAAGCTACACCAAGGGAAATATAGGCTGGATATTAGGAAAAAAGTTTTTTACAGAAAGAGTGATAAAGTACTAGAATTGTCTGCCCAGGGAGGTAGTGGAGTCACCATCCTGGGATGTGTTAAAAAAAGATTGGATGTGGCACTTGGTGCCATGGTCTTGTTGAGGTGTTGGGGCATGGGTTGGACCCAATGATCTTGAAGGTATCTTCCAACCCAGTGATTCTGTGATTCTGTAAATTCATTGAAACTCAACAACATGTAGGCACATGCTTGACTGTCCCTGAGAACCTCCTGGTGCCTGGTCAAAATCTCTAGAAAGAGCCCAACCCACCTGTGGCAGGAGCTGTTGAGGAGCACATCCTGCTGAGCCTGCTGAGCCATCATTACCAATGGAGCTTAGGGATCCTGGCTCTCTGCTTGTACACCCTGCATTAAGGTAATAGGCTGTGATTATAGACTGACTTAGCCAGTTTAAAAAAAAAAACAAAACCAAACCACAGGCTCTTTCCAGCCCTTTATCAAATACTCTTTTGCTGATGCTGACAGGAATGAGAGCAGGCAGGCTGTGAATACACTTAAACCTCTTTTAAATTTGTCTGTGGCAATGCAGACTCTCATCCTTGCCCATTGACACACCAAGCAGACGTGCTCCTTGCCTGCAGCCTTGCTGAGTTGACTGTCTCTGTCACCAGCCTGTGCTATCAGCCCATCATCTGGTCATATTTTTATTCTGCTGGCAAATCTGCCCCATCAAGATCATTGATGGAAAATATCAAGTTTTTGTTTCTTCTGATGCTTCTGTTTATTCCTGTAATGTATTAAATTTATGATAATTGATTTTTAATTTATTGCATGCTGTTTAATGTACATGGCAAGGAGACATGCATTCATGGCACTGGGATATCAGCCTTTGCAAGCACTCAGGTACTGGAACTCTGAAATAAGTGCCTGTTTATTGCTGGGTTTACATGTACCAAAACATTAAAAATTATATATATTCTAGGATTATTTTTTGTCATTGTATACACAAAACTCATATTCTAATGTGTTTTAAACACAGAGCAAGGTCTTTGCAATTCACCTCTCCCTGCTTCCCATGGGCTGTCATTCTGTCTCCATCTTCCTTTGTGTGATTTCAGCTGAAGGGGGAAAAAGGATGAGTCATCCATCAGCTTATTGTAAGACAGTGTAGACAGCTGTAAATATATCCTGTCTGGAGATTGGATTGCAGTAATCAGCACAAAATAACCATTGACATCACACAGGGTAACTCTGAGCTCATCTCGCTCAAAAATAGGGGGTAGGGGAAAGGGATTAATGGTGCTAAAATAGCAAAGGGCAATACTCCTTCTTGTGTACATCATGTGTGTCCCTGTGGTGTTTGTGGCCTCCACAAACTGCATGGGAACAATTCACTTGCACTCTGTTGCTGTGGGCTAATGTCTTAATATGTCTTTCTTTTAAAGAATATTAATAATAAAAATCTAGACATGATGGCACGGCAGTTTCTGTGCTTGGAGCTAAACTCATGGCATGGGGAACAGGTACATCATGGTACCCTTCTTAACTGTAGACAGCTTGGGTTGAAATCTTGCTTGCAGAAATATTTGAGGAGGATGTGGCTAAAATGGGATGTGTATTTATTTTCTATGAGCATAGCTTTTGTATGCCTGTGGTTCAAGACTTATGGTTTGCATGTCTCCACTTGAAGTCTGAAAGAAGTGGAAGTGAGTGAAGTGAACCAGTTTCCCCTGCATATATTGTTTGTTTATTTGGGGTGCTCAAAGCTACCAAGGCATTAAGGAAAAATAGCTGCTTCCAAAGGCAAATGAGAAACATGGCCAAGAGCTAGGAATAGCATGAGGTTTGACATTATTTTCTGTCTGGCTGAAACAACAGCCAGAGAGACAACAAATACCCAGTAGAGACTGAGGAAGAGATTGCACTCTAACATTGCTATGGCCAGCTGCTAGTTCCTTCAGGAATATGGCATTTTAGCAGTGTGGGTCTTTATTTAAGCCCCTTTTTCTTTCTGGAGTTGCTAGAGTGATTAGGATCACTCCATAATAACCCTGTCCAAACCAGCAGTTAAAATTGATAAGTTTTATTTTACCCAATATTATGATTTTCATAATCTATTGAATATGCGCAGTGTAAATAAGGGATTTTGCATTCATTTGAAAAAGGCTAGTTCGTAGTGCCTCATGCAAATCAACTCTTTATCGAGAAGCTCCAGGGAGCATGTGTGTACTTTGTTTTCATGCCCTTCTCAGATGGATCTGTAGGTTGGAAGCTTCCACAATATAGACCAGAAGAAGCAGGTCTCTGCCTGGCATATGGAAATGAGATTTTAGAAATCATTCAAACAATGATGCCTACATTTGCTGTTTTGAAATGGAAATTGGTTGCAAAACAAAATGTTGCTTTTATGAGTTCTGGTAGTCTTGCTAGTGCTGCTACAGGAGGCAGGAATGAAGTGAAATATATTTCAATAACTAAATCATCAAATCCTCTTTTTTTCATTTCACCCTAGCTGTATATAGTTCATATTCAAAGAGTTGTTGCTTCTGTTAATATAAAGTCTGTAATTCTGTTAAACAAATGTTTGAAATGTTCACATCAAACATAGGTGCAGTAGGATCTACACAGATAGATCTGGAAGCGGGTAGCCTGAAAACCCATCTTGGCTTGGCTCCCCAGGCTCCGGTGCCTTCAGGAGACCCCAGATTTGGTGTACAAGAGCTGGCAGTCCTGAGCCCCACACACTGTGTGTGGCTCAAAACCAGCAGGAAATGGAGCTTCTAGACTGAGGTTTAAGATGCTTAATCCTGGAAATAATGTCTCTGTGGAAATTTGTATGAGTTAATCAGTGCTATTACATTGTTTGGGTTTTGTTTTTATTCTCATTGTTTTCCTCTAAGTTTTTAGAACCTAATATTACTAATTGTAATTTTAGTTTTTTTTGGTGTCTTCCTCCCTGAAGTAGCAACAGGTCTGCTGTTCCTGCTGTTGCTGGGCACAGAGTATAGGTGACAGCGCTGCTGATGAAGGGCAGGGCTTGAACCAGCCAGGCAGCAGCCCTCTCTCATTCATAGAGTACAAATAATGAAAAGCTTCCTCTTCTGATTCAGGATTACTTTTCATGCATTACAAATTTCAAAAGAAGACAAGGATGGTGACTGTGTGTGGTCTGAGGAAAGAGATTCACCAGTTTAATACTGAGAGATGTGCCTTAACTGCTGAATCATCCTCTTGGGGATCCTTTGAACTCTGGCTGGAAAGAAGTGAACATACTGTTTTTGTGCATTATAGCTTAAATGTGGTGTCTTCTTCTAAGGACTTAGTATTTAATGTGAAACTTGTTATTTGCATTAAAAAATGTATTCAGAAGTTTGTAAATAAGCAGCTCAGGTTAATTGTTGGAATTAGCATGTGCAAAATGCTTGGTCTTTCCCAGAGGTAATTCTGGATGAGCACTTAAGGGTTTATTCCTTGTGCAGCTACCTCATCTTTTTCAGATGACTTGAAAGGCTGCCAGCATCTCTGCTGATTCAGAACAGGCTGATAGTGTTCTCTGCAGAGCTGGCTGTGTCTTTAGGGGCTAATCTGAATGAATTAACACAATGTTTACGGGGGACAGTCTGGGAAACCAGGATGGAATCAGTTTTAGAGAGCCTCTCTTCTCATGTAAAATCAAGCAAACCAAAATAGCAGCATATTTCATGTAGGTGTAATTAGGAAATTTCAGTAGGGTGTCTGGTGAGCACTGTGCTAAGGAAGGTCATAACTGGGTGGAGATCAGGAGTTTGTGTTTCTGTGTTTTCTAGGAGTTCATACAGCAGCTCAAGCTGCTGGCACAAGTGGTGTGGTGATGTGTGCTTCTTATGGCTGTTGGAATTGGTATTACAGGAAGTGGTGTTCCTGTATCAATGTCTCATTTTAATTTGGAAAAAATCTTGACTTGAATGCTACACATTATTGAAGATAATGGAGAATATGCAGAATGTTGTTGTATACAGTTGTATGCAATATGGAACATGAAATTCTCTTTTATTCTTTATTCTTTCCTTTTCTGTGTTGAAATGATTGTTTTACTGTATTGTGGTCTACTTTTTGCTTCAAAAACCTGGGGATGAGTTGCTGCCAACAACACAGGAAAATTTCTGTGCCTTTGCTTCATAGTGGTGTAATGCAGGAGGAAACCCTGCACTCCCTGCTGTCAGTAGGGTTTGCCATAAGTGCTATGGGCTTGCTTAAAGTTACTTGCCATAGTAATTTCACCAGCTCTGGGCCTGACATCTACTCTTCCTTGCAGGCATCTTTCCCTTTTTCTTACTGTTTCCAACCCCTCAACCTTTTGGTTTCAGCTGATGTGCTGTAGCTCTGTGTATCTGGAATTGTGTTCATATTCTCTCTCTCCAGGTGTGTTGCTACAATTGAAGGCAACTTTTACCCTTTTGTTAACCAAGGAAACAAGATCAGAAACACTGCAGTTTATAAAAGAGAAATTGCCAGATTAGGATTTACAGGAT
Organism: Pyrgilauda ruficollis; assembly: GCF_017590135.1. Taxonomy (NCBI): domain Eukaryota; kingdom Metazoa; phylum Chordata; class Aves; order Passeriformes; family Passeridae; genus Pyrgilauda; species Pyrgilauda ruficollis. The sequence goes on from NW_024525045.1 coordinate 6,966,287, forward strand.
GGTTTTTTGAAACATATTTCCTTCCACTTTATTTCTCCTTTATTAGAAATCTGAAAATTATACCCTTGCAGGAAGTTTGAGCACAGAAATAAAGTCAGTGATGGCAGGAGTTGAAGAACCAGGAGCAGACTGTGTGGAGAAACCATGAGACTCCCAGGGAGAGTGGTGTCCTGGAGTCTGGTTCTACCCTGGCTAGTTGTGATCCAAGGTGATGGAAACCCATTGGCATATTGCTGCAGCCTGTTGGATTTTTTTCTTAAAATTTTTGAATAAGAGTATGAGGAGAAGAAATCCAATCCAGGCCTCATGTGTATCTGTGAATAATGATCCTCAGCAAGACAGTCTCAGGGAATAAATTTGTTTTTCATGAATGACCACCTGTTGCTCTCCATGGAAGTGATAATCTGGAGCAGCTGCTGCTCAGGACCAGTGGTATCAGCTCTTGGCCCTGCTTTAGCACAGGGTGTTTCAGCCCCATGTGTGGACTCACTGATCTGCTTTATGGTAAACACAGGCAGCCCTTGGATCACAAGAACTGAAATGGAAAGTCACAGAAGGCTCCTTGTTGTAACCCCACATAAGTTTCTTTGCCCACTGGAGGAGGTGTCACTGCAGGGCTCAGTCACCCTCCACGCTGCCCTAGGCACTGCCTGCTCCTGTCCTTCCAGCCTCCCTGGAGCACAGAAACCCCCACAGTGTTCTAAAGTGAATAAATGGGTATGTTTCTGTTTCTTGAACCTCATCTTTAGAATGTTAGAGCATAGAAAATTGCTGAACTGTGGTTGTGCTGCTTCTCTCGTGTGCTGAACTGGCACTGATGGAGACAGGACTCCAGGAGGTTCTGATTTAACAGGAGCTCTGAAGCCTGGTGGCACTGATGAGCCCTTTAAAACCTATTTTTAGACTGGGAACACTGAAGACTGACAATGTAGTCTTTTGGGATCAGTCTTTTCCCATCTTTCTCTGTAATGCCAGCTCAATGGCCGTTTTGTGTGCAGAATGTTTGCATAAAATGAGGGGAAAAAACCCAAACTCACAACATTTTAAGCTCTTGTATAATCTAATGCAAGCACAAAAATTTCTGAGTAATTACAGGGGCTTTCTTCTGAAGCAAGTCATTTTTTTCCTGTACCTTTCTTTCTTTCTTCCTCTTAAAGTGCCTGCAGATGACACTGTGAAGATGCAATTGCCCTTACAAGGGCTGTGCAACTTCTTGGTAATGTCATTTATATAGACCCAGGTGGCTGCTGTATTTCAGTGATTTCATTTGAAAGAATTGGACTGATAAGCCTCAGGTCAGATCCACCATTCCTATACCTGTGCAGAGGTCTGAAATTGTGTGGCTTATGTAAGCAGACATGGGTATTTACAAGGAGAAAATCAGAGGATGCTGCTTCATTGACCACTGCTTCTTATAATTTGCCTTTTGTAGAAAGTACCATGTAAATGTGTATGTGTGCAGAAGCTCAGAGTACATTCACAAGTGTATGCACATGCACACCCTCTCACATGGTATCATAAAATTCTAGTTGCAGCACCAGGCAAGCAGAGTTATCCTGAGCACTCTCAGAAGAAACTTCTGGCTCCCAGAAAAGTCTTTCCAGCTCACATGGAAACAGTGCTTATTAGTAAGAGCTGTGGCTTTCTCAGTTATCTAAATGTCACAAAGCATGTCATAATTATCTGAAAGAGGAGATTAAAAGTTCCTTTCTGTTTTTCTTCTCTCCCTACTATCTCTGCTTCTCTTTTTCATCTGTGTTGGGGTGTGTCTGTGTATTCAAAATTGTTGAGGGGCAGGGAAATTTGTGGTTTTTTTGTTTTTGTTTTGTTTTTTTTTTTTAATCAATCAGGATACTCCTTTAATACATTAGAAATCACCATTTTTACCTACATTTATTGCAGTGTTTTCTGGAAGCTGGGAGGAGGAAAAGACAAGTGGAACAGCAGTTGCCTCTTAGCTGTGTTAGATGGTTGCAACCTAAAGCACACAACTAGCTCTTGAGATGACCAGACATTTATTCATGCTTCACCTTCTTTCTGTTAAAATACAAAAGACAATTTTTAAAAAAGTCTTTTTGTTCTGGCTTTTGCTGTTGTTCAGGTATCATTTGTGAAGCTCAAGCAAGCGGGGTGAATCCATTGGCAGAGGCTGACGCGGGCCCGCAGTGCAGCACACTGAGCCTGGGCCTGGGCCAGGTGCTTGGCCAAGCCACATCAGTTGATAAATGTTGATAACCCAATGGGCAGTGGGACAACTTTCCACATTTGTCAAGGTATTAAATATGTTTATGGCAAAAAATGTAATTACGGTATTTTTAGGTGTGCAGTACATGCTACCAGCTGTATTGCACACCTAAAAATATCCTCATCACTGCAGGTTTTCTGTCATCCCTCATTTCACATGTCCTGATGAACTTAAGCGTTTCCATGACTCAGGCTGTAACATTTGTTAGTTGTTCAAAACATTTATCACAGTATCATGAGCCCCAGTGATTGAGACAATACACTTTGGAATGTGCACAGACAGATAATTATAAGCAATGTTCAGTGTATATCAGCAGAAAATAAAATCAGATTTCTAGCTGAGGCAATGGAGAACCTTTACACAGAGCACAGCCTCTAAGGAGCCATCTGTGTGTCCTGTGCTGCCCAGCCTGGGAACACCTGGCCTTGACAGGGAGGGCATCTCTTGATGGACACAGCAAGACAAATTATTGGATGCATTTCCTGAGCCTGAGAAGTGATAGAAAGATGAGGCCACATTTAGAGCTTTTTTGAGGTCCTTGTGACTGTCTGCCTGCAGAGGATAAGCCTTTGTCAGTCAGCCCTGCTGCCATGAGGCACGGGACGTTCTTCTGCTGACTGCAATAGCAGCAGATCAAGCCCTGTCATGTTTGTAACAGCTGAAGCTCCTTTTTCCACCTCACTCCCACTCTGGCAGCATCTGGTGAGCATCTGCACGGTCTGTGTTGGAGCCACAACAATGGGACTTCTGTTACATGGAGTATTTTGGGAGAGGAGGAGGCAGTGTGAAAATTCTCCTGGAGGGTGGCAGCTCATCCCAGCGTGTTTCCCATCACCACTGGGTTGGTGCTGCTGGTGCAGTGATCTGTTGCCTGGTAAAGAAACTTGAGCAACTTTGTCACAACAGAAGTTAAACCTTGTAGGGGAAATCATTCTCTGGAGCTGTTTGTGGCCTCTTTAATGAGTGGGAGCTGGGATCTGGGTGAGCTACAGAAGTAGGGCTCATGAAATGGAACTTTTGCTGCCTTTCATCTCTCATAGCTTTGATTCAACAACGGCTTTTGCATTCAGTTATTTCATTTGGTCTCCTGCTGCAGCCAGGTTTGGAGACAAGTTCGTTAAATTATTTAGTAGTAATAGATCGGAAGCACTCATATATAAGTTTACAGGAATATTAAAGAAGTCAAATGCTGTTCCACATGGGAAATAATATTTGAGTAGATGATTCATAATAACATGAGCTCCTAAAACTTTCTCAGAATTGAGGGAGGGGAGGCAGTTTGTAAAAACAAACTCTAAATGTCAAGTTAATTTCTTTTGTTGTTAATATTTATATATTATTGATAATAATGTATACCATAACAGTGCTGTGCAACCAAGTTACTTTTTTCCCATTAAGCAAAAGAGTTTAGTGTCTGATCAAAAAGCAGACCCTAAAGAAAACCATTACACGTCTGCATTAATGTTTGCTGTCATCCTCTTCCTTAATAACAGAAATGGCTCAAAGCTGTTCAGGTGGGCAAGCTGGGGATGGTTTTTTTGTTGTTTGTTTTCCCCAGATCTTTCAGTAGAAATTCTTTAAGATTGAAAGTGAGCACTCCTGTCCCTGGATTGCCAGAGGGCCTTTCTGCTGGTCACACTGCTGCCCCCCATCCCCTCAGTGTCCTCATACTCAGTAAGGGAGCGGGCACAGTCTGTGCCCACCCAACCTCTTCCTAGTCCAGTGCTTAAGTTACAGATTCTTTTTTCATACACATCAAAACTTACTCTAATTCAGCTTTTAAGCAGTCAGTAAGATTTCTACAGATGAATGTTTTTAACAAGGTCAGAACAGAACAGACAAATATTGGTTTTACAGTGAAGGCTGACCAATCCTACCAGAAGTTAAGACTGGTGATAAACCTGCTTAATGCCTTCATTCCCCATTTACTGAATGCTAGTAGATGTTGTGTTTTTAAAAGGGGAGGGACTGGGCAGCCTGGATGAGGAGTGCTGTGTTTGATCCTGGGGTTGCCCCTGCCAGCATGTGGGAGCCAGGAGAGACAGGAGTGCCGGCTCCTTCCTCGAAAGCAGCCCCAGCTGAGCTGCCAGAGGCTGGGAGGCGGCCGGCCACAAGCCCAGAGGTGACCTCGAGCTCCGCAGGACTCAGTGGCTGCCAGAAGGAGCAGGAGGCTGAGGCATGGCCAAGGTCTGCGTCTCTGACACAATGGAAGAAACAGCTTCTCTGGATGTGCTGGAGGAATTCATTCCAGCCCAGAAAACAGCCGAGTGGATGAGCAAAAGGCGAGGCAGATGACAGGACCTCAGTGCCAAACCATGGCAGGAGGTTTCTTTGCAAACCTTCCTACTTGGTTTGTATTACCTATGGGAGACAAATTTAATTGTTTAACATTTTCTTGTTCTAGTTTGTTCTGATGAAATGAGGCTTTGAAAATGGGTGTTTCTGGGATGCTTACTTTAGGGTAAAGGTTTCAGATGATCTTTCCCAAAATATTTGCAGACTTGCATGTCCTTTTCTATTGCTCTCCAAATATTAAGGAGCAAGTAAATTTTTTAAACTCTCATTTCTGTGAATAGAATAAAAAGCCAGAGAGAATAATGTATTTGCTCTAAATACCTGAGATCTGCAGAACTGGTGTATGCATGTGATGACGCAGCTGGATTCAGCTGGTTATTGTGAATATTACACAAGATGCAGCAAGGAAGGTGTTTGACTGGGGTGATGCTAATGAGTTTATAGCAGAGCTTTGTCATGGGATTTAATGTCTGTATGCTCTGGAGAGGAGGGTGGGATTTGAGAAAGGAAAGTAGGCTGCATGAAGCAATGGAAAGGTCTGTGGTGGTGCTGTAATGAAGTAGTAATTCATCACTCTGGTGACCTGCAAAGAGAGAGTGTGGGGGGAAAACTCTTGGCTGAAATGATGTTTGACAGATAAGTGACCATACATTTACAGAATAATAGAAAAAGTTTACTTGAAAACTCCTTACTTTTATAGTCTTAGTTAAACTTTGATTATGGGAGATCTGTCTGGAGCAGTCAAGCACATTGCTCTTCTCTGTCCACATCTCTGGGCTGTGTGAGGCTGGGAGTACTCTCTCCTCATTTGCCCTGCCTGCAGAGGAGCTGTCAACGGTAAAGAAAAGGATTCGGTGGGGGAAAAGTACAGCTAAATCTCTTGTAAACAGTGAAACTACAAATGCCTTTGTCTGTCACAGGGTGCTGGAGTTTGGAAATGGGTGGGGCAGCAGGAGCTGGTGGGTGCCTGTGCTGGCAGGGACAGTGTGGTGCCTGTGTTGGGGTGGCTGTGCTGGCAGGGACAGTGTGGTGCCTGTGTTGGGGTGGCTGTGCTGGCAGGGACAGTGTGGTGCGTGTGTTGGGGTGGCTGTGCTGGCAGGGACAGTGTGCAGGGCTGGAGCTGGGGGCAGCTCGTAGCACCCAGGCAATCTTTGGAGCAGGGGAAGAAGGAAGCTGGTTAGGGATAGAAAAATAAACAAGCGAAGAGGTTTGAAGCACCATTACAGTAAGGGATTGAGCTCATAGTTTTTGCTTATAGAGGAATAAAAAAAACCCACTTGGAGTTTATTTGCAGAGCACAGTGAGTATCTTGACTGACTTACAAAACAATGGAAAGCTGAAGCCCCTTCACTGGCAGCAGGATGCCCAGCATGGTGGTTCTCATGGCTGTGGGATCAGGTCATGGGAGGGCAGGAGGTGGCAGGTTATGTCCTACTGCAGTCTCAGTGACTAGAGTTGAGAACCAGCTCCTTTCCAATGCTCTTCATTGCTGGAGACAGCTCCATGTGCAATTGTATTTCTGTATTTCTGACTGAGGATCTTTGGTGTCACACACCCACCACAGGCCAGAGCAGCAGCACCTCAGATACAGACAGAATGGACAAGGATGAGCCTAAGGCTGCACGGAAAAGGAGATTTAGACAGTGGAGGAGGGGCATGCATAGCCAAAGCAGAAAATGGGGGAAGGATGAAAGAATCAATAGTTCATTAGACTTATAGAGTAGAAGAAAGAGAAAAGAATCAATAATTCATCTGCTCTCGAGACTCTGCTCGTGAGATGTGGGTGGTTAAGGACATTATGCAACAGCTCATATCAGCATATAGGAAATGAAGAAGTAGAAATTAATGGTAGCCAAATTGTAAAGCCTGGTTTAAAAGAGTGGAACCCCTTCAAAAGAGCTTGTTGTCAAATATTAAATAATTCTTTGAAGTTCTTCAGCCTTCCTTCACCAGCACTGTCTGTGGCATGAACATCATTCTTTAAAATTCTGCAATCATTCTCAAAATTGGGATTTCAGTGAATGTGAGTTTTGTCTACGGGATTTGGTGTTGTGGTTTTAATAGTTTACAGCCCAAGTAAAAAGTAAATACTGTATTGTAACATTTCAGACATGGGTGTGAAATTTTCTACAAAATTAGCTCACTTATTTAACACATATGGACTAGAAGTAATGCAGTCATGCAGTTTCCATTATACTGTAGAGAAATAATAGCTACTGTACTATGAGGGTGTATTTTTAGAAAGAAGGTTACAAACATGCAATGTTAGTTTGGACTGGCACTTCATAGTGTATGTAAATAGCTTAAGTGTAAAGGGCTGCTTTTAGTACAAAGTAGCTAGTTTTTGTGGGTTTATTAATTTAAAGGCTTGTGTATTGGCCAGCATTAAGTGCTGATGGTCTCATTAGGGCTCAGGAAAGCACCTGTGTAATAGCCACATGCACTGACATCTTTTAGTAACCCAAGAATTCTTTCTTGCCTTTAGGAATATCAGTTAGCTTAAATATTCCTTCATGTTTCCTTGTTGTGCCTGAGGGAGAACAGCCAAGTTCTGTGAGCTCTGCAACAGAAGTTCCTGGAGTGTCTGTGAGGAGGAGAAGCAATCCCTTTGTCTCATGTGGCTCTGTAGGAGATGCAGCAGTTAACTATCTTTTGCTTTCAGATAAAATAATGCAGCTCGCTTTTTTAATGGCTACAAATCATGGGAGCTTCAGAGTTCAAGTTCCCTGTAGCCCTCTTAGCTGAGTGTACTCCTGTCCATGCATGAATAATGCAGGACCTCACTGGCTTTAGTAAGATACAGTTAATTCTCTTGGCCTTAAAGGTTTTTTTCTCCCCATTATTACTTAGCTGCCGTCCTGTTGGAAGGGAACGAATTAACCACAAACATGCAAGACTATAAAGGCCGGTGAATGTAGGAGACAATAACATTATACAGGTAAAGCAGCTCCAGAGTTCAAATTCTTCAGCAGAGTTTTGTCTCTCTGGATTTACCAAACATCCCTCTTGTGCTGTGGACACAGTTGCTCAGCCAATATTCAGCCAGTGTTGTGTGTAAAGCTTTACTGGACGCAGTGAAAGCCCCTGGGCGTTGCTGTGTGGGCGAGGTGGGCAGGGCAGAGCAGGGAGCTGCACACACCAGGCAGGGTCTGCAGCTGGTCCCACCTGTTCTCCTGGCCTTGCCAGGGAGCATGGCACTGAGGTGCTGGCAGGGTGCCCTTTGCAGTCCTTTCTCTACGTTTGATACCATATCTGAAGGTCAGGCAGCTGTTGGAACACAGATGCACCCATCCTAGGATGGCTAGAGAAACTGCCTTTCTGTATTTGTTTATCCATATAGAATGTCCTTTTGAAAGTCTTATTTAAAGCTTAAATCTTTTTCTCCTGTTTACCCAGCACAGCTACAGGGAGAATTTTGGTGTGGTCTGTTCATTTTAGAGACATGTTCTCTCCATGGTGAGTAGGTAAGGCAAAACTTGAAAAGGCAGGGATTGACAAAGCACCTGCTAAAACAGACTGCTTTTTATAATCTGTAATTCAAATGTTTTCTTTAAAAGGAAATACTTTGGTTGGCAGGCTGGGAAGTGTGTGATGATAGCTCAGTAAGCCTCAGCCTTTCTGGTTAACAGGAGGTAGAACCAGGTTGTGACACATTGTGCTTTTTCTCAAGGCACATTTTTTCATCTGGTTAACTCGATGTGCTGACCCCTGTAAAGAATAACTGAACCCTAACAAAAATGATTTTTGATTCATGGCAAACTGTAGCTGGACTGGCAAAGTAGAAACATTTAAAGCCTTTTGTGGTATCTAGTGACATTTGTATACAGTCCTAAATAGTTCTCAGTAGGTGAGATTTACTGGCATAACATACTAACAGCTCAGTGCTGTCTTATTTCTTATTCAATCTAAAATGAGAAAGGGAGGCCACTTACATCATTTTACAGTACCTAAGAAATATTTTAGAAAACCGTAGGTGATGGTAAAAGTAACTTAGGCTGACAACACTATGTTATTTTATTTGCTAAAGAGATATTTCTTGTAAAAGAAAAATGGTATTGTAAGATAAGATTTTTAAATCCACAGGTGCTGCACTTTATATGCAGTATTTATCTGGTATAAATTTTTGCAAGTTCTAACAATTGTTTAATTGGTGCATAAATTACTTACATGTCTTGTTCTCCCTGACAGTGTTTCACTGAATTTTGTAAAGACTAATTACTGTCATCCCCAGTAGAATTGTTCTTTTACATCAGCAATCATTCATAACTTACTAGGTGCCTGCAGCTACAAATCAGTCATTTAAGCAACCCTGGGAAATGTTTCACATTATCCAGCCCATCTGGTAATGGAAGAAGCTAACACTTCTAACCAAATTATCAACTTGAAACCCAGCCACTTCAGAAGCACTGTAATTAGCAGTTCCCTTAGCCAGTGACATGACCCTGAATGTGCACATGTGCCACTGTGTGCAGAGAGTACAGGGGCTTTTCCCTCTTTTTGTCTGCCTTAAAGACTTCCAGGAGGACAGAAGGGGTAGTTGGAGCTCTGATGTGAAGATAGGTGTAATACATGCAAAAATTAAACTAAAGGCCACAGCTTTGTTCAACTGACTCGGCAATTTCTGAGGAAAAACAGTTTATAGCTGAGGCCCACCTTCCTTGAACTATCCCTCTGTCTGGAACAGGGCAGTGACAAGCTTTAATTTGGGCAGCAGTCGCTCATCCATCAGCTTCAGAGTCAGTGGGGCTGCCTCCAGGAGCAGCAGTCAGATGTGGCCAGCAAGAAGAGCCACCTGTCCTGTGAGCCTGTCACCTGCCCAGCCCTGCTCCGTGCCTGGGAGCTGCCAGCCAACACAAACACCACGTGGAGCCTGCTTGAAAGGCACATTTTGCATTGCTCCATGGTAATAGTGAGTATATTTTGTAGCAGGAGTCAATTTAAAAAATAAAAATAAAAAATTAATGAAAAGGTGTGTTTTATTGGATTCTTCAGCCATCTATTCAAAAACTTTATTTTAAATGGCCCTGGAATGGAAGGCAACTAGAAGTTTATTGCAACAATGCAAAGTAACTTTCCTGTAGGTCCTGTAGGAAACAATATTTCTCTTTAGATTATAGCTGTATATTCGGTGTTTCATTTTCCAGTGCCTGTTGGAGTAATAAGAGAATAGAAAATAAAAATTTTTACTTATCCCCTTTCCAATTCCCAGTTTATTTTTAGGTGTTGGAACTGACCTTTTCCTTCTCTAATACTTGTTAAAAGGGAAAGAAACTCAGCATGCTCTAAGATGAGGCTCAATCAGGTAATGAAAGTGTGTACTGCATTACTTACAGCAGCAACACAGAAAACTCAATGACCTTTTCATTTTTTTTTTCCAAGGCTTTTGTTCATCTGCCTGAAGACTTTGTTTTTCTGGGCTGAACAGTTTTAGTATCTTTTTTGTCTCCACACCTCCATTCCTATTCTACAAGTACCAAATTATAAAACTCCCATAGTCTGGCTCAGGAGGTTATCACAGCTCATTTCTGGTATTCATTTTGGACCACTTTTGTTTCCAAACTTGTAGTATTTCCTGAGCAGTTGTTCTTCATGCTGAGAACTGCCACATTTGATGTTTTTCTGTCCCATCATCTCCTCACTGCTGCTTTCATTTTAACAAATTCTCTGGTGTGAGTTCTTTTAATCTCCCCTCCTGAGCTAAATTTAGTCAATCTTAGATCAGACTTAAATATTGTAATATTGCATACAAGTGTTGGAACATTAGAACTGTACTAACGTAATGCAGTCATATACCATATACAGTTGAATGGTTCTGCACCAGGAAAGTGGATTAGGGAAGTTGAAGGCTGTTTTTTTTCCTTGCTATGAACTGGAAGGAGCTGGAGACATGGCTGGGCTTTGCCTTGGAGTCACACTCCATAACTCACCACTGAGACACTTTGTGTGTCCATCCCCTTGGCATGTTTTGCTGCCCAATCTCAGAGCAAGCCATCTGTTATGCTCTCAGTATATTTCATAGTCACTGTTATTCAAATATGCTGAAAGCTGCTTAAGGAAGAGATTTTTTTTCACACTCCTAAGTCTGACTGTGTGGAATGAGTGATGTCTAGCTTTGCTCTTCAAGACTGAATGGTTTAATAATGGAATTAGGCCAGGCACATCCAAACCCAGAGTGCCTCGATGTCATTCCTGCCTGCCTGAACAGCCACTGTGATTCTTTCCAGCTTGTCATGATAAACCAGAATAAGAAGACAGTATTCATCTTCTGAAAAATGAATTTGACAGGCGCTTTTGCTACTAAATTAGCACTGGGAGTTTTGTCAGCAGTACCCTGGCTGGCTCTTGGTGCTGGCAAGTGAGTAACCTCACCTCTTGGCTTATTTGCGGGAACTTCTGGCATTTAGGTGAGCCATTTTCTTTTCATCTACTTTAGAAGAATGCTCCAAAGGCAGTCCTTTTGGGTTTTTTTTTTTTTTTTTAAAGCTTGGTTTGGTAATTGTGCTTCAAAGGCAAGGATGCTGACAGAGTGATGAAACTGTTGGTAAATAATTTAGGCCATGGTTGCCACTGGTTGTGGAACCATGTTTTACCCTTTATGGGCAGTGACTGAGTTGAAGTGAAGGTGAAACTTTATTTTAGAGTTGAGAAAGCTGCAGTGAGTCATGGTTACTGTTCTTGGCTTTCCTGGCCTGCCCTGCGGCAGGACGGGCAGGCAGGGCATGTGTGTTGCTGGGGAAGGAGGGAGTGGGGTTGCTGGGGCTCACACCATTCCCAAAGCCCTTGCTCCCTCTCTCCATGCAGGACAAGGTGGTTTCACAGCTTGCTCAGGGACAGGTATGTCCCTTTTGTCCCACAAAGGTGCTCTGTGTGAGCCAAGTGAACGGCCCAGGCTAAGCATAACAAACACTGTAGCTCCTCAAGAGGTGACCAGATGGTACAGTTCATTTGTCCAGCTTAGATATTGTTGCATCTCTTCTGCATTCTTGAAAAATACAGAAGTATTTTGCTTCACTCATTTTTATTGGTAACAAGAAAGAAACAAGCATGTGATTTAATGCACTGTCTCCCTTGCTGTTCCTCCCGAGTGGCACAGCTGGTTTGTTTTCAGAACTCCTCTCTTTGGTATTGCTTTTAACTGAGCATATTTCATTTCATGGAGGAGGCAGGTGCTCATTGTGTTAATATCGTTATCATTTTCTTCACTGTTTGAAAACTGCTGTAATGGAAGCCAGCCTGGCAGAAAGGTCACATCCTTTTAATGATTTGGTATCTCGGTTTTGGAGACAAATTTAAGGAGAAAACTCCCAGGAATGAGCATTTCCTCCAAGGAAAAAGGGCTTCATTAACTCTCTTCTGCCAATGAGAGAAATTTATACCAGAGGGTGAAAGTGGGAAAAAAGAGCTGCTTCTTAACGGGAAAAAAAAAAAAAAAAAAAGGGCGGGGATGGCGCAAGGCACAGAAAAGGATTGAATAAGTGCTGGGTATGAACTTACCCTGCACACACAGAGCCGCGGGCTGACCACATGGCTCGGAAAACAAAGTGGCCACTGGTCCCTCTTGCCTCCGGGGAAGGGACGAGGAGTTCACGGAGCACCTGGAGCACAGCAGACGGGGAACCTGCTGAATTTCTGGCGTGGGTCTCGTCCTGGCAGCAGAGAAGCTGATGGGTTTTAATGTCCTTGCTCGTGTTTGTTCAGCTCCTCTGGGGTCTCGGCTTCGGGGCGGTCCCGCCGGCTCCCGGATGGGCCGAAAAGAAAAACAACCCAGGAACTGCTCAAGGGAACAAAAAAAACGAAGAAAGCCACCCAGAGGATTCCCAGTGGGAAGGAAAGGGGAAAAAAAGACCCTTCTCGCTTCAAGCCAGTAAAAAACCAGTCCGACAGAAGGAACAATGCAGCATCCCTGGTCCATGCTGTCCAGAGCACACCAGAGAGAGAGATTGCACAGAACTGTGCCCGGGGTTCCTGGGCTGATACAACATTTCGATAGCCAAACCCCATGTCCAGCTAAAGATCCAGCAGCCATTTCTGGGCAGAATGCAGATGATCAGCAAAACTGGAGGGGGCAGGTGTAGGAGAAGCTCTTGTAGGGAAAAAGGTACTTGCTGTCATGTACCAGAGCTGCAGCACTTTGAAAGGTGCTGCCCGACCACAGGTCAGATGCTCTTACCCAAATTAAAAAAAAACAAAAACAAAAAACCCCAAAAAAAAAACCAAAAAAAACCCCCAAACCAAAAAAAAAAAAAAAAAAAAAAAAAAAGCCAAAGCCCAAAAAACCCAACAACAACAACAAAAACCACACACACAAAAATACAAACAAACAAACAAACAAAAAACACAAATAAAAACAAACAAAACTTTGCAATTACTTAACAAACTATTTTGGAGCTCCTGAAAGTGAGCTTTGCAGAGTGTTTTGGTGCCTCCCCCAAAGCTTTCTTGAACCCTTGCAATATTCATTCTGTTTCAGATGTAGCAGGTTTCCATAATAAGTGCTAGTTTAACTTTCTCTATGGCTGTTAGTCTGTGCAATGTATAATTAATGGAGAAAAAGCAATATATCATTTGTTTATGCAGATGGACCACACTATTTTAAAGAGTCTAGTAAAACTTGATGGTTTACCACTTAGAAACGTTCTTAAATGTTCAGAGTCAGTGGTATTTCCCCAGAGTGATTTATAATAGAGGGAGAAATGGAAAGCTTAAGAAAAAGGAGGAGGGTTTGGATGGGAACACTTAAAATTTCTTGGCAGATGTTTACTGCTAGGGAAGCTTAGGGGTTTTTTTTTCTCTTTCCTTCCAGGAGTGAGAGATTTCAAGGAGGAAATGGCAGATCTGGGTTCCTGAGAGTGTTTTCTGAAGGCAAGCTCAGGGAGCAACCTCATTTACGTCACAGACCACATCCCTGGGAAAATGTGGCCTGGGCTTCTCACCTGGAGGCTGCCTGGGGCTCCTGGGAAGGAGCTGAGCAGGGTGGCTGGCACTGCTGCCAGGCTGGGGCTCCCTGCACTGCCCACAGTTCATAGAGGAGCAGTAAGAAACAGCCTTTTTCTCCTTGGAGAAAATGGAGTCACAGAGGTGCAACTAGAAATTTAAATTACTGTTCCTGAAACCCAGGGGTAAAGACCTGCATAAGATTTAAACTGTTCTGGCATTGCATGAGCAGTGCTATTTTGCCCTTATCAGATACACTTCAGGGTTGTGAAGTGTTTGAAATTCTCGCAAATGGTAGATGCAGAGGGTCATGCTATTTATTACACTGAAAAAACAAATGAATTTACAGCACTGTAGGAGAATAATAATCATTTAAATTTCAGATAACAGTTCTTACTTTTACATTCTTCTGAGCTTCCCAAAAACGTGGCAGAGTGCTTCCAGTAGGCAGTTTTAGTGAGGCTTTGCAGGGTTAAGACCATATCCCATGTTAGATCTGCAGAGCACAGCTTGCAGAGAGGAATCCACAGAAGAGCTGGAGGCTCCAGAGAGATACTGGTATGCTTACTTTTTCCTTTCTTTGTAATTCTTTCAACTCCCCTGCTTCGTGGGCTCTAGATTACTTTGTGCATGAAAATATAATTAGTTTAATTGTCAAATTTAATTACTAAGGTTTTAGTAATGGGTTGGAAATTCATTATTGATGTGTTCCATTGGTATGGCAATGGGTCTAGCTGGATATTAGTGTATTTGTTGTGATACTTGTGTGTCTAATGGGCCACGCTGCCCAGGAGGTGTGTTTTGGGGAAACAGGAAAGCCAAAGTGTGGCAGGTGTCGTCATGGCTACCTGTCAGCCAAAAATAATTTTGGTGTTGACGTGTCTACGTGGTGATGTTGGTCTTCATTTTCTCTGAACTGCAGCTTTGGCCTGGATAGGCAGTGGAAATAAATGCCAAAAAATGCCAAACCCCAGAACTGTGACTCTGCAATGGGTTTTCAGGAAGGAAACAGGCAGTAGGTGTTTAGAACAGCACTGAAATGTCTGTAGGGAGCCATCGGTATCTAAGGGGTCACCGGGACCTTGGGGAAGACAGAAATTTGTGTAGGCTTGCTCTGAAGTACTTTTTCTCTAAATATTTTGTTACTGCTCATGAATCCCCTCTCATTCCTCTCCTTTCCCCCTCTGGTGCGCTTCTCCTAAGAGGAACCACAACTCCTGGGTATGGTTGGAATTCTGGTGGGGAGTGGCACAGTTTAACTCAGGGAGGAACTGTATCCCTGCTGCCAAGAGCATGGCAACAAGCTGGATCTTTCATCAAAACTGGGTACAGCCCATAAGGAAAAATGTACATAAAATTAATTGAGCTTTGCATACTTGGGGAATAGTCTTTGGAACCAGAAAAATTTTGAGACCTTTCTTCTCAGTGGTAATTGCTAAATCCATATGGATCATCCTAGGCATGAATTTGTTGAAATTATAAGTATAATGCACAACTGGCTTCTAAAATAATATGGGATGCTTCTAAGAGAGAAGTGGATGAAATGCTTTTTGTTGGGAATGTATTCACATGGTGCTGAGAGGTTACAAGCACAAAGTCCCAGTCCTGGTCCACACTGGACACTTGCTTGGAAGGGCTGTGGTCTCCTGTTGCTGCAGGGTGAGTGGTGTTGCTTTTCCATGAGACCCTCAGGCAGTGATACAAGCTGCTCTCTATGAAGTTTGCTTGTGTCCAGGCATAGAAGTTCTTGTTCAAAGCTTAATGGGAGAGGGGTCCAGGAGTTTTGAAGAATTGTCATTTGGCTTTGTTGTTTTGAAGGGGAGAATGTCCTGGAAGGTCAGTTTTGATTAATGTTACCTACTAAGGAAGAGGCAGTGAGGAATAATGTACAATCCTGCTTTTGTCTTTGGAAGATACTTCAGGAAAGGAAAAAAAATAAAACATTGCCCTTTTTACTAATCTGGAAAGTTACCTGAGTGACAGTGAAATGCATATTTCAATTGCTACCAAGATTTCAAATATCCAAAGCCCAGAATTCTGGTTTTGTGTCAGTAAATAAAAATTACAGTATATATGATAAAAATATTCAGAACATGCAATTCATGACATCAACATTCAAATATGTCAAGCAGAGATGATGAGAGCAATGCACTGAACACAAACACAGAGAAAGGAAACTTTATTTTTCCTTTGTTCATTGACATTTTAACACTGATCTTGGTGTGGTGCTGGCCACTCCCAAATTGGTTTTGTCTTTGTCCATTAGTAATCTGCTCTCTCAATCTTCCCAGGCAGGGGGTCAGCAGGAGGAAGCATGCCCTGCCTCCCTGGGAATGTCTGCAGAGGAAAGCAGGAGGGAGGGGCTGTGGAGGGCTCCAGGTCTCACCTCTGTCACTGCAGCACACACAGAGCTGCATTTTGAATTCCCAGGGAGGTATCTGGGTGGTCACTGCCCTTCTTCCCTCATCACCTCTTGAGCTGGAAGGTGCTTGGAAGGATAAAGTCAGCCCAGTTCTCTTTCCTCTGGTGCCTCTTTGGTTTTTGCTGCCGTCTCCCAGCTCTGAAGGAAAGCGTCTTCCTTGATGTGTTAGTCCTTCTTATTAAAGAATTTTTTCCTGATTTTTGAAAGGACAAGGAGATGCAAACCAGGTCTCAGCATTTTGGGAACTGAGATACATCCTGTTTCTTCCCCTTACTGCTGAACTGCAGTCTGCTTTGGGGTTGTGGGTCTGATTCTCTGTATGGTTGAATAAGATGTAAAAAAGCACGAGGTCTTGGTCTCTCCTCCTGGAGTAAAAGCTTATCCAAAGTAAACAACGAACTAATGCCATGGGTTTAGAGGATGGGTTTGGAATGCTCCCCAGGAAGTCTGCTCTGGTTGGCTGTTCCACCCCTAAGAAGGGTGGTTTTGGAAAGCTCTGCTTGCTCAGTCATTGTCTACATGATTAACTTAATTAGTTAAGAAATATCCAAGACATCAGAATGGCCTGGGCATGTTCCTGTGCCCGAGGAGCCAGTGTTTATCTCAAAACTCTGAGTGCTTGGGGGAAAAAATCTACACAGTTAATCTTACACGCAGATTGACTTGGCAATCAGAAAGGACTTGGCAACAGAGATAAAGTGAAACATATATGGATGGGGGACCGCATTTAGCAGTATTTACCCTGGCAAAAATCCCTTTGGCTTTGCTGACAGTGCTGGTAGAGTCAAAAAGGCTGAGTCGCCAGGGAGCAGAAGGAATTCGGTGGGAAGCCTTCTTTTGTGCTCTGTGTAATTCTGAATCGGGAGAGTTGTATTTTGGACTAAGTACCATTTGAAAGAATTTAGGCTTATAATTTAGCATTTCATCTGTTGCACCAATGTCACCTAGATTTTTAGATGAAACAAGTAAATTACTCTGTGCCTGATGTTTGCAGACCCACAGGTAGAAAGGCATTTTGTTTTTAAACCCCAGTTCACTGAGTGACATAGTTTGAGAATAGAAGATTAGAAGATAGGGAAGGAGCCAGCTGGTACGACAGAAAATAAGACAAATGGTGTAATAGGTCAGAAGATTTGACTGAAATTAGTCAGAATAGAGTTATATATATACACTATAAAATTATATATATGTTTATATCTGTCACACAAGTTTAAAGTGGGATTGATTTTTGTCCCTCAACTTTTTGGTTTTGTAATCTCATTAATAAAACCCTAAAAATTAGTGTTCAAAATATGAGGCTGATAGTTAAGGAGTCTGACCAGAATCTATTAAAACATAGTAGAAATGTAGCATTGAATTGATACTCCAGTACCTGAAAAAAAACTAAAACAGAAGTCCCCACTATGATTCCCATTGAAGAATTTACTGTGTAAGTTCAAAATTGATATTCCAAACTGGAAATAAAATGTCAAACCCCCCAAAAATGACAAAACCCCCATCCCTGTTGTAGGGGCTGGAAATAGCCTCATTGTGTTCAGTAAGCTGTGCTGCCTGCTTGGCACTGCAATGAACCAAGTCATTTATTGTGGGACCTCAGTATGGGCTTGCATAAACTCACTTACTGTAGAAAACTGTTACCTGCATATTTACCAATGCACAGCTCAGAAAATAGACCCTAATGGAGTTAAAACCATGTTGAAAACAGTTTATATTTTGTATTAGGAAATTACTGCATGTCTGCTCAGGTTGTAGAATTCTAGAAATGTTTTTTTTTTTCTGTGATAATAATCACACACACAAGTTAATAGTGAGCTGAGTGCCTCAAGCTCCTGCCTGAATGCCTTCAGGAATCTGAAAACACAAACATGTAGACACTGTGATAAGGTTTTTCATACATATTCAGTTTCTTTCATTTTAGTTTTTTTATTTGCTATCAGCTGTATTAGTGGGTGGATGAGATTCCCTTTCCTAAAGAAATCAGGTGTGCAGGTACATGAAAGAGGTGGGTGAATTGCTCAGCTTTGCTTTGTTGTTCCCAGATGCCTTTTTTAATTGCCAGCCTCACAGATTGACATTGGGACCTGAAATTCTAGATAAATCTTTGTTCATAATAGCTTTCCTGCAGGCCAAATGATGCTTTCATTTACACCTGTGCATCTGCTGCCAGCTGGCAGCCGGGGCAGAGCGAGCTGGAACAGGCTGTTTATGGACAGGGTGTGTTTGCTAATGAATCAGTGAGAAGCAAGAACCCCAGAGCACAGCACAGCACTCAGGGCTTCAGCTGTTCCTGCCTTTCTCCTCTTCTCCTCCTGGTCTTACACCTGGGGGTCCTGTCCTAAAACCACGAGTGGGGACAGGAGGACCAAGCGTGATGCTGGGAGATGTGTGAGGAGGAGAGGGCTGGGGTTCATGTCCCCCTGGTCATTCCTTGCTGCCCTCCCCTTTGTGCCTGAATTCATTGGAGCAACAAGTGAGCGCCCCTGGGGGAGGGTCATTGTGTGGAGTGTGAGAGATCCCAAGGAAATGTGCTGGCTGTGTCTGGTGGGCTGCAGAGGACAGGGAGAAGTTATGAGTGGTATTACCCTGCAGGCCGAGTTCTCAAAATATATTTAGCAGAGTTGTGAGGAGTAGGCTGATGGATGGCTGGAGAATGGCAGCAGGTCCATCCCAGCTGCCACCCCCCTGTCAGCTGTTCTGGCCAGAGAAGGCAACTCAGAGGGGGCTCCTGCTGTCCATGTACCCAGAAGGACCAAGAACAGCAAAGTTTTGCTCACTGATGCTGCCCTAGAGGTGAAGAAATTCAGTGTGAGCAAAACTCAAGTTGGCTATCAGATTCTAGGAATCCTGTGTGAAATTGCAGGGGGTGTTTCTGTGAGTTTAATGTTTGTCTTCATGCTGTATCCCCCTACCCCGCATGCTTAGCAACAAGAAAAGTCACTTCAGTGGGCAAATCACTCTGTAGCCCACCTACCCTCTCATCTCTCCCATCCCATCACTGGATTTGGGCTGGTGCTTCAGAGGCTTGGGGGTGATAATACATCTCATACAGTGGCTGTAGAATGCATAATATGGAAATCCTCTTTCCACACTCATATTTCTCAGAAAATGGGTTTGTAAGATGACATGGCAGGAGTGCTGATTGTAGGTGGGGCAAAGGGATGTGGTATTTCAGACAGAGCTTTGCCAGTGATGAAAGATGGTAACAAGAGTTTGTGATTGAGAAGAGCTGCACAATGGTGAGTGGAGGCAGCTCTGTGTGCTCTATCTGTGCTGTTAGAGTGTATTTGTGTTCAAGCTGAATGCTTTAGAAATGTGTTCAGAGAGCATCAGCTGTGTTTGCATGCCAGGAACAATGATGAATCCTAAATTCAGTATGAAAATAATTCAGATAATCTCCAGTACCCATTTACTGCTGGTGAAGATTATGGTGCTTAGGAAAAAAGTCACTTTCAACAAGTCCAAAATATAAATGGTGCTAAGCTAATGGGATCAGATTCATTATATTGAGCTTAATTGCAACTTCATGGTTCCAGATTTATTCCAATGTAATTCTGTTAATACCAAAACTAGAATAATAAAGTGATGAGTCAGGTCTATTGTTTGTAAATCTCCACTAGAGATCATTAGCTTGTATACAACTGCATTAAAATTTAAATGACATGCTGCTGTAATTTTTTCGCTTGGTTTGAGAAAATCTGCATATGTTGGAGCCTCTGGGTAATTTAAATTGAAGTAGTTGAGAAAATGTCATGTAACAATGATATGAGGAATGTAGTCAAATATTAATAGTCTTAAACAGCTCAGCACAATCTGTACTAATATAAGTAGGTGAGTCATCAGTTCTGTTACTCTGTCAATATGGTGAAACTTTAAAGAAAGCTGTGGTGTGGTGCAAAAGATGCTTTGAATCAATTTAATTGTTAACTAGGGTAAACAACTTTGGTGTAATACTAAGCAGGCACACAGGAAACTATTGTGAGAGGTTCCAGCTGAGAAAGGGTGCTGTAAGCAGTGAAGTGTTGAATGAGGGTGTGTTATGTCAGTGTGGTCGTGTGGAGAAATTGTGGTGAGGCTCCAGCATGCTGGGCACAGCACAAGAAAAGATGACAGCACATATACATTGTGTCCCACACAATGAATATGGTCACACAAGATGCAACAAGGTGCAAAAAGAGGCAAATGGGAGAAGGGCAGAGGGGGCAGTCAGACAACCAGAGACCCGCTGGGTTCAGCACATAGAGCCAACATTTTGGTTCTTTGCAAGCTTCTCATTCATTCTTTTCCCTTTTCTCTCTCCCCCTCTCATCCTTGATTAGCTAACCCAAAATAAAAAATGTGTTTAAGTAACAGCTGTGAAAATGTACAAATTTGAATTTTAGGATATTTTAATCAGTATGATTAGGTTTCCCACCAAGAAATCTCCTCATCTGCTGTCATGCTATTAAGGCAGAAATGTGTAAATGAATTAAAGGAATTGGAAGAGATTCACCAAAAATATCTTTGACTCCCTGCACCCCGTTTCCTGAGCAATAAGGACATGTTCACAGCCATAAAGGCAGTTATAGGTGTGTACCTATGCGTGCTATTTTAGATGCCCATTTATGAAGCACATCTCATGAAGAGATAAAATGCAGGGAATTCTTTCAGCATATTTCAGTCAGGATGTTGCTCATAGTGTGGAGGTGCCTGTTGCAGAAGTTGTCTGCAGTGGTTGTCCTTGAATCCTGAACTTTCCTTCAACTTTTTCTGTTATTACCTTTTCTATAAATCTGTCCATAACTCCTGAACAACATTGTCTTTGAACTTCAGTGCATCTACTCAGTGAAATTCTCATCCAAGCTTTAATCTTCTCTCACCTTGATATATTTTAACTCCCTCTTTATGGGCTGGCACACAAGCTGAATTTAATGGTGATAAATATATTTCTGAGACTAAAAGCTATAAAGAATACATTACAGATTAATCAGAGCCAAATCTTCATTCTCAAATGGTAAATTTGGGGAAGGTTGATCAGGGAGGAGCCAAGGAGCCTGTGGTTGGAGCTTAGGCTCATCTCTGGTGTCAAGCACATGGTTTTGTTTGTTGGTTTTAAAGAGTGTCTATTAATTTTTGGTGTCTTTGCTACTACAGAACATTTAAATCATCACTGAAGCAACTGTCCCAATTTACCTTCACATTGTGTTCAAGGGCAAAGCTTGAAATGTGGAAGTATCTGAGGGGAGAAGAGCAAACAAATCAAAGCCAGAAAGGAAATCTTTCCAGCCCGTCCTCCTTATTTACATTTTCCTGGTGCACATTGGGAATGAATTCATGTGTCCTCTCTCTTTCAGAAGGGAAGTGGCCACTGTTTTTGCTTATGCTTTTTGTCACCATGCAAATTTATCATGATATGGCAAAACAAGTTTATTACACAGTTTGCTGCATTTTTTTAAAAAGCCACTTGTTTGCTGTTAAAATTCCTTATTATCTGTTTTGCAGTTTCTGAATCAGATAGAGCAGTACAATTTAGTAATCTAAACTAGTGTAGTAAAGAGTTTTAAAATATGAGTTATACGCTTGATTTTGGTGGTGGAAATTGGATTATTATGATGCATATGTATGTTTAAATTAGCAGTTGTAATTCAGAAAAGAAGATTTTCAGGTGAGTTTCCACAATAAGGTGTGTATGTAGATTTGGCCTGGGCCAGACATTGTACTGTGCCTGTTCTTCATATGAAATGTGGTGGGTCAGGGCCCTTTTTTGGGTGGATCATAAACCTACCTAGAGGGTAAGAACTATTAGAGACCACGAGGAGCTTCTCAGAGGGGTTGCTGCAGATGTAGATGTGTATGACTATAAATACAGCTTTGCTACAAATGTACACAGACAAATTACTTTTCTAAGAACCACTTCTATAACCAATATGATAAATGTTTAGGCCTATGCTTAAACCTACTCAATTGAAATCTTTAGGAGAGAATTTTAAGCCTGTGTTGAATTAATTGAATTTAGGCTCTGGTGTTCCTGAGTCAGGATCAGTTGTCCTGAGTCTTGCGTGGTTACCTCCCAGGAGATTTCAAACTCTGAATTTCAAAAAACACATTGCATGGAGCTGTATATTTGTGCTTAAAGGACAGATTCTTTATCCAACCCATAAAAAGAGGCCGCTTGTTGCAGTAATAAGCAGAGGGGACTCAGTTTCTTTATGTAGAAAAGCTTATTTTTTATTCACAAAACTTATTTTTATATAGTTTTTACAGACTTTGTGTTTAACTTTGATTGGCTAGTAGTTTTCTTGCCACTTAATTCATTGGTTAAAAGGTGTTTTGTGTGTACATGCTAAGACTGTGTTTTACTCAGATGTTTACATTTTACTTTAGCAGATTCTCATGGGACGGATCTTTTGTTATTACAGGTGTAAACGGTTCTCTTGCTAGAATAGCTTGTTGTGTTAACTGCTTTCACTCTTATGATTTTTCACATGGGAAGTTGGTTTGCTGGTAATTTAGCACAGCAAGGCTTGATTTTATAAGGCCTTTCTTTTATAATATCTCTACTTGTATGCAACAGCCACTGGCTTCGGGGCTTGGTTTTAGATGTTTTCATTCTGTTCTGCTTTTCAACCATTTTCCTCTCAAGAAAGCACAGCTGGAGAGCATTAACTGGAAACAAATGATGTTGCAGAATATCTGCTTGTTCACTGCTGCTTTTTCAGCTTAATTCTGCTAAATGCTGCTTGTTTCAAGTTTTGAACTGCCCTCAACTGCATTTAACACTTAAAAGATAAACCTGTAAAACAATTCTCCCTTCCCAGCCCAAGGTATGCAGAGAGGAGGATGGGGGGAGGAGGGTTACCCTTGAGTCCTTCCCTCTGTTCAAGCTTTCTTGCCTTCCTTTCTCCCTTTAACATATTAAATTTCAAGTGCTGAATTTTTGTGGGATGCGGGTGAGCTCAAATACAGGGCGGTGTTTGTGGTGTTTTATGTATTTCACCTTCCCCACCGGGCCTGCTAAAAGCAAGGGCGGGTGTGGACAGCACAAAGCTTTATTTGTGCTGGCAGACAGCTGCTGGAGACAGTGTCTCCTTATCAGCCGTGCCTGATAACACAGGATCTCCCATCTGCCACCCCTGAGCTTTGGAAGACACGTGCTAAAGCTGCCAGCTGCTGGGAAGGGGCTGCTGGTGGGAGGCAGGGGGGGTGGATAAACCTGTGACTTTGGGAAAAATGTCAATGTTCTCCTGAAAATCACACCGTGCCCTTTGGGATTGCAGAATTCTTCAGAGAGGTGATTGCTCTGCATCGCCTGGACCGTGATTTAAATGTGATTTCTAAGGTGCTTCACTGCTTTAGGCTGCAGAGCTTGGACATCTGTGGGGAAAATAGATAAGTGTTATCCCTTGTCCGAGTTTCCATTGCTGTTAGGAGATTTATTAGCATTTTTTATGGCTGGTCATAGCCTGTGTTCTTTAATATATTATTTGCAATTTCCTTTCTCTAGATTGTGCCGTTTGAGGAACACAACTCAAATTTTCCATCAGTTGCATCAGGGAAGCCATAAATATGTCACAAGGGGTGTATTTATGTACCCTATTATGCCTTGGAAAGATTTTGGTCTGTACTGTGTGAAATTAAAACAATAATTAGGCTTTGACACAAAGGTTGGAAGGAAAACTCCTGGCTTACATATATTTGTGTGCTTATTGTGTGTGATAATTAAATGGTGGTTACAAATTTCTACATATTCTAAATCACCCTAATGGAAGCACTTAGGCCACATTACCTCTTAGCAGGTGTCTTAATAATAGGAGGAGGGGTGAAAATTGAGGAAAAAGAATTTAACAAAAGCGTGCTGCAGTCTGTACAGTGGGCACTCGGTGGGCACTCATGTGCCCTGGTAGGGGACAGAGGATTGTCCTTCAGAGCAGGGAGACAATCAGCTGTCTGCTGACCAGCCATGGAGAAGCTTTCCCTTCCCACTTTCTGGATGTGGAAGTCCCAGCAGGCCCAGTGTAAGACTGATGCTTTGTGTCCATATTGGAGCACATTCCATGGCAAGGAATCAGTCTTTGGGGGACACCATCCCTCTGAAGATCATGATGCTCACTGATCTTGGCAAAGTATGAGGTAAAAATGGAGCAATGTAAGGCAGTGCTGCGCAGAACTGGAGTGCTGCTGACTTAGAGAAAGGAAGACTAGGGGGCAGAGAAAGGAAGAACAGGGGGCAGGAAGGAGAACAGGGCAATAGCCACAAAGTACAGAAAATAAATAAAACCTTGTGCCCAGGTGTGTTGATTCAGCACAGCCTGGTTTTTGGTGGGTGGGGAGGCCCACAGAAGTGGTGAGAAGCTGCTAGAAGCTCCCACCATGTCTGACAGAGCCAATCTTTGATAGCTGTGAAGATGGACATGCTGCTGGCCCAGTTAGAGAGGTTGGTAATGCCTCTGTGATGACATAGTTAAGGAGAAAATCAAGACAGCACCAACACAGTTTTTTCCAGGGGAGAGAGGTGCCATCAGGCCGCGGTGATGGGCCACAGCCACCACCATCTCAGCGTGCCTGATGGTGAGCCTGCCTGCCTGGCCACCCCTAGCCAGCCGTGCTGTGGGCACAAGGGCAGGGCTGGCAGCAGAGGCTCCTCCTTCCCAGTGCCCCACATGAAGAGAGGCCTTAAACAGCGCCAGCGCTGCGGGAACATGGCGAGCGACTCCCCGACACAGAGCTTAGACAAGATCGGCGCTGTGGGATCCTGCAAGGATCTTTGAACTGGTGGAACCTGTTGGCAATGGTACCTACAGGCAGCAGTCTTTCTTCTAGTCAGAGGAGTGGAGGAAGTGAGGTCATGGGAGGGAAAACAACATGGCAGCACCAAGGTCAATGGAAAAAGGGCGAGGAGGTGCTCCAAGGGTCGGAGCGGAGATTCCTCTGCAGGCCGTGGTGAGGACCATGGTGAAACAAACTGTCCCCCTGTAATCCATGAGGTCCAATATGGGATGGAGAAATCCACTCTCAGCCCATGGGAAAAGTGATCACACCAGAGCAGGTGGATGCCAGAGAGAGCTGTGATCCAGTGGGAGACCTGAATGGAGAGAGAGGGCCCTGCTTCCAAACCAGAGCAGCCTGTCCTTAAAAGACTGAGCCCCATGGATGAGTGACCCATGCCACAGCAGTTTTGAGAAGACCATTTATTTGCCTGTGGGGGGGACCCCACAGTGATGCCTCTTCCTGGTCTTAAAGAATTGAGAGCCAGACCCAGTTGAGGGATAAGGGGTTTTTACCTCAGTATTTTAATAAGGATCCTTAGGGTGCACCATTTTGCCTAGGTGGGATGCACCACAATGCACCCACACAACAGATCATGTATACAATTTATAGACCTTACAAATTAGCATATTCTAACAAGGATGGCCCAATGGGAGGCCTGGATGAATGGCGTGATATTCCCTCATCTGAGGATTTCCCCCCTGGATGGGCAGAGTCTTAGTGTACAGGACACGTTCTAGAGAGGACCTTGGTTTCCCAAGATAGCTTAGGGTTTTCCAGCCTCTTACTATGAGGATGTTTGGTTTCCTGGTCTAATAAAATACTAGGACTATGCTAAGTTATCAGACTTAAGGAATTACAAGTACATATGCTGAGAATACTGAGGATACATAAAAGTTATATAAAAGGTATATAAAAGGCAAAAAATCTTGGCATCAACAGCATGGCAGAAGAAAGACTTCTCTTCCTGAGCAAACAGAAGGTCTTGAGTGATGAACTCACCAAAACCCCCATGCCCTGTCCTCCTGCACTATCAGTGGAAAAGGGGCTGAGGAGGAAAGGTGTTTTAAATGCTTATTTTACTTCTCATTATCCTCCTCTGACTCTGTTAACAATAAATTTACCTTATACCTTTAAATTTGAACCTGTTTTGCCCTTTGAGTGTTTTTTTCCCAGTCCTTAACTTGTGAGCCCTTCGTTAATTTTTTCCCCCTCTTCTCTGCTCAGCTATAGCAGAGAGGGTGAGCAAATGACTTTTGTAGGTGCCTGGCATTTGGCCAGTGTCAAACCATGACACTAGATAGGACATAAACAGTGGCATCAGGATATGAACAGTGGCATCCTGCTTTTCCCTCCTTTCCCTCCTTGTCCTCTCTGTGTGCCAGGCATGCAGCACTTCTGCAAGACTTTACATTCCCTTTCTTGAGGCATTGTGGCTTCAGCTCCTTAATAAGCTAGCTCGTTCCTTTTGAGAAAAGCAAAGTTAGGACTGGAGAGATACCCTTCACTTATTTAATAGTGTGCAATTGTATCTCTGTCTCCTAATACTGGGGGTTCTTTTGGGTTTTTTTTTTTTTTTTTTTTTGTTTTTTTAAATGAGACTTTAAAAGTTCCTTTCAGCAGTTGGAAACATTAACATGGGTTGCTGAATGTAAGTGATTTTTAGTAAGTTAAAGGTCAAAACTGTCAAAATATAAGATAGCTCGGTGTCTTAGGTATGTATATAAAATAACTTAAAAAAAAATAGTTTCCAAAGTTCTGGTGGCATCAGTTCTTCTGAAAACTTCCTTTGTCTTTCACCCAGCTTTAATTTTGCTGATGGTGGTTCTCCCTTCCAATCATCTCTGTTTTTATAACACGAGATAAAAATACGTTCTTCATAGATTAATGAAAGCCATGAACGTGAGGTGCTGTCAGAGCTTTACAAATTTATTTTAAAAAATTGTATTGTCATTTGGCAAATAAGTGTTGTCTGCTATAAGAGCTGCTCTTTTGTGTGAGCCATATGTAACGTTGCAGTTAATAACATTTAGTGTTATCAGCTGCTCGATGACTTTATCTCCACTACAAAAGCCTGTTTGCAGAGAGGAGGCAGCCTTGCTGGAGTGCCAGATTGTTAAATAACTACAGGTTGCCAAAACTAAATGAACTTTTCAGCTGGTAATGATGTGCAAATTGCTCTCAAAAATGTACGTGCACTGGAAGAATGCTCACAAGCACAGGGCTGTGTCTGGTTACAAACATTTCTTTGCCTTTGTCCTTAACCCAGCAGTGACACCATTAGAATGACTGTATCTCTGTGTACAATAACAGAGTTATTTTGTGTTATTAACAGCTGAATCGTTACTCAATAGCTATTAATTAATGTAATTAACCAAATATATATTTAAGCTATTTTTAAGTTATTAGCTACTATGTTAAGTAGCCATTTAAGCTATATTGTGGCCCTCTTGGTGAAATGCAGCTCTGGGTAAAAAGAGTGGCTGTGGTTGTGCTGCCAAAGTGTCCCCCTGGGTGTGACTGGTGTATGGAAAGGAAGGTTTGCAAATGGGCCTTTTTTTAAACTACTGGTGCCAAGAGGGGAGACGCAGGAATTAAACTCTGACAAGTCAGTTAGGCAGTTTTTGAACTAGTTTTTTCTTTTCTTGAGAAATACTTTTCTGTAATGTGCCAGAAATGAGGAGCTGCCTTTGGGTGAAGAGGTCTCAGAGTGAAGTTCAGATGAGGAGGTGGTTGGATACGGGGTGTCCAGGAAGGTGGCTGGGCTGGAGCTGATACCCAAAGGCTGCACTTTCTCTCCGGGTGCTGCTGCAGCCCGGAGGAAGCGCTGGGTTTCCTGTGCAGAGCTTGCTCCCTTGCCCTGGAGTGTCTCACCTTGGGGTTCTTAGCCTGGTTGGGAATTTAGTACAAAGAGCCTTTCTTGTGAACCATGTTTTCTTTGCAATTTTGCATTCCAGCTCAACAATTCATTCCTTTTTTTTTTTCTCCTAATGGTGTGGACTTTACTGGCGTTCACATAACTTTGGAAAAATCGTTAGTTCAGGTTCTTCTGGGGGCCTTGAATGTTCCAGTTCCAATCCATCGGGGGTTGTTTTAAAAATACAACTCTTGGTACACCTAATGTGCATTAGAATTAGTGGGATGTTCTGACATACAGTTAATATCCCTGAATTTAAAAGTTTTTCAAAGATAAATATTTAAAGGTGTGAAAAAAAGGCTTTTTCTGTAACCAAGTTAAAGCTAATGATGTGTTTTCAGAGTATTCATCTTCCCATCTCTTGCATTATTAGACTGTTCTCAGCAGTATTTCTATGATCTCAAAACAGCATTTTGGAAGTATGATTTGTACATTTGAATGTGCTGTGGAGTGTTTTGGGTGCACGGAGTCTGTGTGTTTCACCTGGCATGGCAACATTCTCAGCTTGAACCAGTCCTTTCCCCTCTGGAAGGACTGAGTTACTCGTGGTACTTTTATTCCTGCTTTGTGAAATATGTAGTGAGAATGTGAGATGTGGTGAAAGGGGAGTGTCAGCATTAAGGTACACACCAAGTGGTTAATAATAGTTCTGTCAGGTTAGGCTGCCTGAGAATTGTCAGTCTTTAATTTTAGAGTTCTATCTTTGTTCCATAAACTGTTTCAAAACCAAGATTATTTCTTTTTCTGAATTTAATTTTCATTCATTTAGGACTATGCACAGCTACATACACTTTTAACTTAAACTGTTATTATTACAATTTTTTCTCAAGTTCTTACAGCCAGCACCCCAGAAAACACAATTTTATTTAGTGTTGTAGGACTAACCTGTTCTGAATGTGTTGTAGGTTTGAACTGCTGTCAGGTAGAATAAAAAGAATATAGTTCAATTTTCAAGTTGCAAAAACACATTTAGTATGTGCAATTTAGCAGCTGTTGCAAACACTTGAGGGCATTTTCTTCAGCATTTGAAAATTCCCTGTAGGAGTGAGACAGGAGTCATTCATTCAGCATTTCAAGCTTGAAAAATAATTTAACCTTTCCTTAAATTGTGTTTTGAAGTTTGGGATTAACGCTGTGCCTGGCTGCACAGATGGTTACATTTTACATATTCCTTTGTCTGGGAAAAAAAAAGGGACCACATGGTCAGTTAATGGCTTTAAACACTCCTAGTCCTCATTTTATATCTTCCTAATGGGACCTCAGAGATTGTGGGAAGATACTCAGAAAATTGTTGTTTATGGTGTAAGGCTTGTAAGATGTGTTGTATTCCGTGTCCCAGAACTCATGAGCTATTTTTGCTCCTGCTTATTAATCCTGCTTAATGAATTTCACAGCTTCATCCCTTAAGATTTAACATCCTTAGTTCTGCTGTGGAAAAAAATTAAAACTAAAATCACCTATGCAGAGAAAATGTTGCTTTATTAATGGAACACGAGGGCTCTTATTTTGTAATTTTTAATAGGTAAAATTATCACTGAGGTGAATTGTCAAGAAGTAGACTCCATATCAAGTCACTGAAGTGGTTATAAGCTAAAAAAGCTTTTTAGTCTTTCAGAATGCTTTCTAAGCTTTTTTGCAGCCACTTTGGGGAAATATCATAGTGAACTGTGGACAACACAAATCAAATGTGATGTTGGGATAAATGATGGAAAATCCATTAAGTCGGTGGTGTGTCACCAGAGCAGACAATTCTAGCGTATAAATCCAGTCCTTAACTGGATATTTTGTGCTACGTAATGATTTTTTCCCTAGTAGTTTTAAAAGTATCAGCTAACAGATTGATGGATTAACACAGAATTACAGAATAAAGTCATGGAATGGTCCCTAAAAGGGACCTTAAAGGTCATCTGGTTCCACCCCCCTGCCATGAGGGGACGCCTTCCACTAGGCAGTGTGTGTAAATCTGCACATGGCTCATACAACAGATGTTGATAAAACCACTGAGGGCTGTACAGTGTTGAGCACTTGTAAGAAATCTGTCAAGTTTATAAAATGTTATCATTACAATATAGGCACAATACTTTTTTTCCCCTCCATTTGAAAGTGCTAGTAAGGTTTTTAAGGCTACTACTCTTTTATCATGTAAAGGAGAAAAGTTTCCTTTAATCTTTTAAGTTCTTACCCTTTTAAGCCAGCATGTGCAACAAAATCCATCTGGTTGGAATTCTTAAAGATAGCAGTAACTGGTACAAGACTTCACAGCTTTATTCCAACTCCTGTGGCAACAGGATTTCCATTGCCAGCACTGCAGTCACAGAGATGATTCTTGCTACTATGAGGTGGAAATTTTATCATGTTCCTGCAATTCTGTGCTAGCTTTGCAGGCCAGGAGGGGTATAGGGGTTTGAAATGCTGGGGATCAGAGTTTGGGTCTCCAGTCCTAAGTGCTATCAATGAGGCATTTCTAGCAGATACTTAATTCAATTTGATTAAATTAAATTAGAGACGTCTGAAGATGTTGTTTATATACTTCGGGGGTGTTTGTGTGCATACATATGGGAACACTCACTCTGCCTTCCAATCAGCCAAATCCTCCTCCACTAATTTATTCACAGATGAAAAGGTTATGTTTCCTCTAGATTTTGGAGGGTGTTTTGTTTAGTTTTTTCTTCCAAAGAAGTTCCTAGAAAGAGAGACTAAGAGAGTGTTGCAGGAAAAGCACTGTTGGCTGAGTAGTTGGGTTACCCCTGAATGCCATTTCCAGTTCCTAAGATGCAGAAGGAGCTGGGATGTAAAGGTCAGAAGTTGCCAGTGTAGTTCATGTTAACACAAAATGATGAATGTTGTGTTATAAACACAGTAGAAACTCCCTGTCTTGTTTGAGATCTGGAAATGTAGTAACTTCTCATGCTTGATAGAGCAGCCTGAAAAGTGGTTTGGCATTATTGATTTAAACCTCACAGATAAGAAGCTCAGTGTGAAACTTTGCAGCCCCTTACTACGGGTGAAATGTAGAAAATTCTGCCTTGGCTTCTATTGATTATCTTAATTGCCTCAAGATACAAAGGTTTTCTCAATACCATTACTATCTTTGTGACTGATCGATAGAATACAGAATCTCTGTTGATAAACAAAACATTGTCTGTAAATGGAGATGCTGGAAAATTAACTCTTTGTTTTCTTCTCTTTTCTTTCTCCTGTTTTTCCAGCGGAACCCCTGCCTTTAATGGACTTGTGCCGAAGATCAATTCGTTTTGCTCTTGGCAGAGACCGCCTGCATGACATAGAAATTCTACCTTTGCCTCTGTCTCTGAAAAATTATTTACAGTACCAATAAGAAATCTAGAACCCTCTGGCCTCACATTGGACTTCATCAATGCAAATGGCAGAAAATTGTTTACAGCAAAATATAAATCTTTGTGATGGACACTGAAGTGTTATTTAATTTTTAATATATGTATTTTTTTCTGAACCAGTGAAAGCAGATCACTGTGGGGGACTACTAAAGAATGTGAAAACATTGATTTGATTGAGGTTCATGTGTTACCTGTTGCCTTTTGTGTTTACAGTCCTGAAGGCTATAATTCTCATCTCTCATACACTGATTGGTTTATCTTTGTTGCTTCTGGTAAATGCCAATAGAAAATCTGACCTGCAAGATTCAGTGTCCTGCAGGCAGAGCATTTTTCAATATTATGATTTTCATTATTTTTTTCTCTCTCCTACACTTTACTCCAATAAATAAAAATAAATTAGCAAAGGAAAAGTCTTGACAGTAACTTCTGAAAAATATTTAAACCTTGGTATGCAGAGTTGTTGAGAGTTCTGTATACAGTGCTCAATATAATTAGGCCTATAATATCTAAAAGCTCTAATGTTTAAAAAAAAGCAGATTGTTGTCTAAAAGAAGAGAATGTGGTTTAAAAACATGAGAGGAAACAAATGGTTTATGTATCAGATCAGTTTCTGGACTTGGTAACAGTAAGGTGCAGTTCATTGTTTTCAAGACCAAATCTAGTCCCTCCAAAGTTCTGCAGTTTATAACAAAGTGTTCATTGTCTCAAGAATTTAGGATATTCATATTTTAGGAAGCTTGTCACTTTTTAAAAAAAAAAAATTTATAATTTTTATGTGGTATGAACTCTAAGTACTTTGTTTTTTCTTTTTAATGTATGTGTGGTTGTAATGTTTATTTATCTGTTTAGCGTCTGGAGTTCTCATTTAACTGTTTCCCATCTTGGGGTGACTGATTCTGGTTTTTTCCCCAGCTCCATCTGAAATGTATCCGTTTTTCAGGCTCATCCCTTTTTTTAAGATGCTGCTTTCTGTTTGTGTTTCTTACATGTTTCAAGTTATCTGCCTGAATCAGTTATCTAGTTTTTAAACTGGAAGTTGTTGTTAGGGCAGAATGTCAAATGTTTAGACTGAGCTGCCTTCAGCATATTTTAATGTGAATTTACTGATGAATGAGGAGAAAATTTCTAATAAAGTCTACTGTCCAAAGTAAAAATTCAATCTCCTTTGATGAAGTGTTAAAACTGCTCATAGCCCAGAGCTGAAGTTCAGTTCCTTGTGCAGCTTTGCAGATGTTTCTGTTTGGTTCTTCTGTGGGATTGCTCCTTTGTGAGAGACATGGCAGGCAGTAACCTGTCCCATTCTGGATTTATCCCAGTCACCCTGAGCGTGGCCATGCTCTTGCTTTCAACACCATCCTGGTCAGATTCCTCTGAACAAAACCTCACTTCTGTGCCAAGCTGTGCTTTGGGACTTGGTGCTTTTGAGGCAGGTTGGAGAACGACTGCTGTGCGCTGATGATCCAGGCAAAACCACTGCCCCACAGATGGCTGCCCTGCTCTCAGTCACCCCTGGGAACAGAATTACAGTTCCAGCTGGAAAGGAGAAATGTGACGTACAAAAACACAAGCAAGAGTGGAAGCAACAAGGACAAGGTAACACAGGGATGTCAGAAGTTAAATAACTGATTGTCTCTGTTTAACTGTAAGCTTCAGCATGGAATTATTTTGGACTTGCTTTCACTTAAGGTGAGAGGTACATACTGCATTCCTTCCTTTAATCTTACAAAGGGGAGGAAACTACAACAGTGATCCACATTTCTTATTTTTCCTGCTTGCTTTATTTCGTATAAACCTTTTGTCTCAGTAGGTACACTGGAAGAAGGAGCTATAAAAGTACAATATTCACACAAAAGGCAGAACAAAGGTGTGTCAAGTGATCTGTCATAAGCAAGGTAAGTGGCTGTTCAGGAATGGCAATTTCATCACACCTTATTGTTCCACCACCAAAGTCCATGCTAGGTAAGCATTCCCTAAAATTAGTTTTCTACTGTGTGTAACTACAGGCTTCATGTTCCCTTGAATAACTGCAGGGACACAACTGTTCTTTCACTTGACCTAGACAAACAGCTTTTTAATGTTACAGTAAAGTGGGAATTGATATCATAAGACAAATTAATGGTGCCTCTGTATGTTAATTACCCTTATTGCTTTACAGTTGTGTTGGAATTTTAGTTGGTGCCCCTTCTGTGATGATTTCTTTAAACCAAACATCCTTATTTTAACTTTCAGATATTTTTTCAAACACTTAGTGTCTTCCAAGATATTATAGTGCTATAGGAATGATTATTTTATTATTTTACTGTTTCCTAATTGCATGTTGTGATTCTGTGGATGGTAGATACACTCCTTCATATGGTATTAGAGCCATGTTTTTGGAGATCAAAGTCTGTTTGATACATTTTTCTTGGTCTGCAGAACCTTTCAATGAGACTGCAGCATGGAGAATATTAATGATACTTCGGTGTTCTTCCTAAGCATCCCTTTGCAAGTGGATTCTCTTCCAGGAGGGTTTATAGGAAAGATGGAGTACAGGTAAGGATGAATCAGGCATTGAGGCTAAACAAGTGCTCAGAGAATCTCCTCACAGAGTAGCAGGAAGAGTCTTCTCTGTCAGTGAGCTCCAGCCCGGGTGCTGGGTCCCTCACATTGATCCTCCAGGCTCCCTTTACTGGCATGCAGATGTTGTTCACAGTTCACACAGAATGAAGATGTCTGCTTCAGGAGGGAATTGAGCAATGATTTATAAAGTATCTATGCATTAGCTTTTGCCCAAATCAGGGGTCAAACACTAAGTTGTTACATTCCTTCAACCAAAGCAGTAGAAAATTCTCAGAATCTCTATCCTGGCCACCTAAATGCAGGAAGATCCCTACCCAGAGGTCCTCTCTGGGGAATATCTGACAGTGAGGATGATCACTTACTACAAAGCTGCACTACTTTGAGATCTGGATTGAGATCTTCCTTGCCTGCATATTTTCAATTTCCAGCCACTTCTGCCTTTCATCACATGAAAAAAACAGACAATCCATGTGATGGTTTTCAGCTTTCACTGTGTCCCTGTGCCTGAGCAAAAGGAGTGCAGTTTCTCTAGACATGATGTGGAAGTGAATTTCAGAATCACAGAATATTCTGTGTTGGAAGGACCCACAAAGATCATTGAGTCTGACTCTCAAGTGGATGAGGGGATCACACCCACAGCCTTTGGTACCCTGCTCTGACCAACTGAGCTAATCTCACACCCCGTGTTCCCATGGCTGGTAAACTGAGGGTAGCAGAAGCTCTGTAATGCAAAACACAGGAGTTTATTTGTAGTATTTGAAGGAAAAGGGCACATGCCTGGGAGCTGCAAGCAAATTGCAACCTCTGTGATGGGTGCATGCTAATTAGTGGGTTGCAAAAGGAAATATTTTGCCTACTCTGCATTTGTTTCTCTAATGTGCCACTTCCTAGGAATTCCTGATGGTTCAGAATCAATTCTATTGTAACTGTGGTTAAGATTATGGGAACATGTATCACAGCTTCTCTTCTTTACTTTCTCTCTGTTGCCATTCTTCAGCCTTCTGCAACTCTTGTGAGGTTGGGGAATTGACTGATGCCTCTGGAGGTGCTGCTTTTCACAGATGCTATAACACTGTCAGCTTTTACACTTACTGAAACTGTAATTTTGTAACACCTACATTTGGAGTAAAATTTGAGAAGCTGCTGTGCTTTGATGTAGCAGCTGTCACACACATCCTGCTACTGGGCTGACAGAGTCTGTTCTACAAAGGCTTTATTTCTGCCTCACATCGAACCACTGGAGATGTGTTGAAATGCCTGAATTCTCATCCAGAGACAATGTAGTACAATCTGTAGGGAAACATGAAGTTTTATTTTAGGCTTTATGTGTAATCTTTCTGGTGTCCATTTTTTTAATATCAACAGATAAACTCTTGCTTAGGTAGGACCTAACTTTGGAGCAGTTTCTCAGTGTTCACTTGAAGCTGGGAAAAGCTGTTGCAGAGCAGACGTGTACAGATCATTTAAAAGTTTTGGATAGTTATAAAAGAGCAGCAAACCAGAGTGCTATAAAGTTTCCTTCTCATCTCCATTACAGTTGGTATTGTTAAACTACAACCACATGTTCTGCTGTCAGTGACAGGCACTGCACAGCGAGCTCTGTATCAGCTCCAGCAGAGCTCATTCAGGTGCAATTCCCACTGACATCAGCGGGAGATCTGCCTGAGTCAGCACTGCTGCCCTTGGTTCCCATGTAAAGATCCCCAAACATTTCCAACACATTGTATTGAGCCATACTTTATTATATGTAAGCAATGTCAAGCAGATGGTTTCTGCAGCAGTTTCTCTAATTTGGCAAAACATGCTGGCAAGCGTAGTTAGGTGAATGCTGTGAGAAAGTTGAACAAAAAAATGTGTCTCCTTGAGGCTGAAAGCAGCGTTCAAAGGGGGAGCCAGACTTCTTGGTTCCTTGGTGATGGTTTTCCATTTATAAACCTTTAGAATCTTAGTGGTTTTTATTCTGCATGCTTAAAGGCATGTAGGATCTTTATCCACTCCTCTTTATCTCAGAAGAATGTCTGCTGACCATAAAGTGGAAATCCCCTTGTTTGCTTGATTCAAAAAGACACCAAAAATCTTCCTTCCTCCTTGGGAAGTATTCTCTGTAGACATAGAACTATGGGAAATGTACAACACACACCAGCCTGGATGCTCCACCAGGTCCTGTTTTTTCTTTTCCTTGAGGTAGCAGCTGTTGCTTCAGAGGAGAACTCAGTGTGTTCTGCAGGCATTGTCTAAAATAGAAACATTTGGAAACATCTGCAGCGAACTCTGCTGAAGGTATGTTAAAGCAAATTTAGATGTACTGTGGCGGGGACAGAAAGCAAAGGATCAGAGCTTAGAAGAATAGTGTTTGGCTTGTTTTCTTTTTTTAGCCCCACTATAGAGTACAAGTAAATTTAGAAGGGAAAGGAATAAAGAAAAGTTGTTTGTGCTTCCATCACCATCAGGTGTTTAGTGTTGATGTTTAAAGCTTAAGCATCTTCCCCACTAAACCTTTGTTGCACAGCCTTAGCATCCCAAGGCTCTACCAATGATTGCAGTTGTGTGTAATGGCACCCAATTCTACATCTTGTCCTGTTAGACCTTAATTCATTAACTTCTGGGCAAAAAGCACAGCTGCTCTCTCATCATTGGCACTGCTGCAGGAACATGGTGGGGGGGGTACCCAGACCAGCTCCCATCCTGGGCAGAGAGAGCCCAGCCCTTGGCAGAGCTCGGTGTGGGGCAGTTCCTGTGCCAGGCAGCACGGGCACATCTGCAGCAGGGATGGATGGCTGAGCTCACCTGGGTCTGCATTTCACTTGGGAGGCATCTTTGCAAATCCTGTTTAAAACAGCTGTCAGGATCAGGTACTTGCAGTTTCATTTGTGTAG
The DNA here is from genome assembly GCF_017590135.1 of Pyrgilauda ruficollis. Taxonomy (NCBI): domain Eukaryota; kingdom Metazoa; phylum Chordata; class Aves; order Passeriformes; family Passeridae; genus Pyrgilauda; species Pyrgilauda ruficollis. The sequence continues at coordinate 7,002,633 of NW_024525045.1, forward strand.
CTGTGACAATTTGTAAGGTATGTATAGGCTGTGATCTCTGCAGCTGACAGTAGCTGTAAAAGCAGAGCTCATGTTTTTAACAACTTTAACATATTAGGGGTGCTTACAGTGCAGACAGGTATGTTGGATTTTCATGTACTGTTTCTCCGCTTTTTGAAAGCTCTGCACCACGAAAGGCAGATGTCTTCAGACTTCTAAGGAAAAGCAAGCAAAACACATAAATGAGGTGATATTTTATTTCTGCCAGTCCTCATGTATGAAAAATGTTACTGCCAGTTTCAAATACCAGTCACAGGCCAGCATCACAGAGGCACTTTGTTGAGATCAGGATCTTCTCCGTGGTGTCTCTGCCAGTTTCCTCCATATTTACCTATTTTTAAAGAAGATAAAGGTATTTTACAAAGTTATTCAAACTGCAAGCTTAACTTGAAAATGCACTATTCTAATGCATAAAATGCTTACAGCACACTTAAGACTTTATTAGCAGAGGCACAACGAACTGCTGCACACATAGCTGGGAAACTAGTGAATGTCTTTAATGGGAAAATGGTTCAGCCTTTTCTCATTTTACTGAGACAATCGGTTTGGCAAGTGCAGTGCTTCTTGTGTAGCAAAAAGTGAACAGCTGTAAGGCATGGGGCCAGAATCTCAGTGTATGCATTTGGAAGTGACTTCTCCAGCATAGTAAAGGTACCTGTGACATTATATTAGGGATTGAATGGTGGCTTCATTTGGAGATAACTTTTAACTTTTGGGAATGAATAAGATTTGGATCCTTCTAAGCTATTCTATCAGGGCTTGTCTAGAGATGAACCAAACCAAAACCAAACTCTTCCCCCCCCACCCCGCCCCCAATAAATTAAGCTACCTGGTAAACTTGGCCTGGTATCAAGGATGTTTTGAGTATTAAATTGGCCTCCAGAAGTTCTGAGATTAATTCCAAGTTGTGCCAGAAACTTTCATGTTCTTGCTTATTTGCTGATTATCCCTCCACCCCGTCTCTACCATTTCCTGTGTACATCAAAGACAGCAGTCCAATTTTTTCAATTTTTCATTGACCCTAAGTTTTCATGATACAAATAAAGCCACCCAGTTCAGTTATTCATCATTTCTAATCATGCTGCATCTTTTACCTCACTGGTATTTGAGACTCAGGCTGTGTTTCCCAAGCTGAGCTTCTTGAAAATCCACCTTGTAATTTCATTCTCCTCCTCACCATCCACTTTGGGGAAAGCTTCATAAAGTGAAGTATCTTCACTGTTCATGACTCCAGGAGCCCACTCCAAGAGTGTTGGGACATGTTACATTGGTGGCTTGCTGTCGAACTGACCTAATTAGTTTTTAATTTAATAACTGTCCAGTTACTAAGGTCAGTGCCCCCAAATGGCCTCATTCTGTACATATACACAAAGACACAAGTGGCCATTCTTAATTTGCAGCTAATACACTTTTTGTCTTGTGTCTTTGCCTTTTATATGCAATTTCTCTTGACTCTTCTACTGGGGCCTCACTCTGGGAAACAGTAGGTGCTTCAGCCTTCTGTGAGCCCAGTTTAATTTGCCTTCTCAGAAGGATCAGCAGTATTTAAAGTAAGAATTTGTTTTAGATAAAAGTTCTTTGAGCTGTCACAAGCATTGCACAAGATTGGAATAAATATGAATTTTAATAATAGAGCTGCTTAATGTTGAGGTTTAAAACTCCATGCTTCAGTTGCTCTCACGTCATTAACCCTCACCCACTAAGGAATGTTATACACAACTTTACTATCAGTGACTACTCTCAAATCAAAATAAGAGAAATAAATCTGTAGTTGTAATACAGAAACTTCCTTCTCTCTGAGATCTGTGACTTCCAGTTTCCTGCTGAATCTGAGCTGAAAAAAAGAATTCGGAATGGCTGGTTCCTTCAATGCTTGGTATTCCCATCCCCAACAGAAATGGGAACAAATGTTTTCAATTGTCAAATAACCAATGATAAATGGACAGCTGGGATAGGAACCTATCCCAGGATATTGTGTCTTGTGCACTAAAAGGTGAAATAAATGTGGGGTTTTTTTCCCCAGAACTTTATCTCTCTAGAAAGATCTCCTAAACATTTATCTTCTGAACATGTTCATCCCATTGGACATGGGGAGATATTTCTAATCCTTTTGAAATACCAGCCTTCTGGATCAGGCAACTTTGTGACTTTGGAAAAGGAAGGACACTTTATATCATGCCCTCTTTTTATTTATATTATCTTTACTTAAGGCTTTAAAGTTTTGTTTAATTTATGGTTTTGGAATTTATTTGTAGAAATATAAAAACATATTCTTTTTTTCTTTTGTAAGTTTCCTTACTGAATCAAAAAGTTTTTATGGTCTTGCTATAATTATAGGAATTGGAGGGTCATATGTTGTCTTTTATGAGACCAGCTGAATGAAACTGAAGAGACACTTTCAGACATAGAACTGTTTCACTGAAGTACAAACACCAGTTTTCAAAGTTAAATTCATAAACAACTGTTTTAACTTGAACAGTTCTTAAGCTGCACAGAAATTTGAGAGTTGATAAATATATTGGTTTTGTGCCCTGTTATAATTTTTCCCACACCTGAGCCACCTGTGTGTTCTGCTGAACCCACCTTTCCTCTCTCTAATGACTTACTGAATCTGGGAAGAGAGGGATCTCTGTGTTGCAGGTACAAACCTCTTTGATGATATAATTTATTAACTTGTGCAAGTTAAACTTGTATCACGAGTTTGAAGCTTGAGGATCAAAGCTTCAGCCTGCATATCCTGAAAGCTGGTCTGGCTATTAGAGTACAGCATTAGTCACATTAAAGATATTATCTTTGTAAATTCAATCCTGTATCTATCCTGCAGTAATGGTGTCTATGTTCACACCATCCCTTCTTACAGAGAAGCTAACTAAAAAGAGCAGATGTGGTATATTTAATCAAAACCTTTCCCTTTTGTGGTTTTTCTGTTCAAAGAAAACAAAGATGAATGAGTTCAGAGAATTTAAGTCCTCTGGTATTTTCACAGAGCTCCTTTTTGAATGGTTTTGTAGGTGTACACCTACTCTGCTGTCAGGCAGTAACATGCTAGGAGCTTACTATGACTTTCTGTAATGGAGTAAAGGAGTTCAGACACAGGGTGGGGCTTCCCCCGGCCACTGGAGATTTCTTGGGGTTTGCTGTGTGTTCTTGTGTGGTGAGTAATGGGACAGGTTGAGGCAGGGCATTAAAAATTCTGGTGATGCTGACTGACAGGTGAGGCTCTGGAGGCATTAGCCAAGGCTGGGAATGCTGCCGAGCTGCTGCCTGCCCTTTCCCAGGTACGTGCTGCTGATGGTGGCCAGTGCCACGGCCCTGCACCTCTTGGATTACTCTGAAAGGGAGGAGCTCTCTGCTGGGCAGATACACCTGGCCATGCTCCTGGAGATGCTGCTGCACCTGGCTGATGACACAAACATCAGCTGGGCTTTACTGCCAAAATAAATCTCATCAGTTTTCTTATAAACCCCAGCAATTTAGTCCCCAGGGCTTTGTTATTCAGTCTCTTCTTATGTTGGTTTGGAGGGGCTTGATCCCAAGGAGTGGGAAGAGTGCAGCTGTGTCCTTTTTCCCCACTTTTCTGTTCCAATTGTGGGGAATAAGTGGATTTTGGTTGTTTTCCATTGCAGTTCACTGCAGATCCTAAAAAAACCCATCAGAGGAAGGATCATCACTTATCCTTCCACCAGCAGGTGAGAGAGTAGAGATGGTCATATTTCAGGAGCCTGGTTTTGGAGTATTTTATGGAATTGGCCAAGTAGCTTTTACTTCTGGGGTTTCCACAGTCTGTCCATGGCAGATCCAGCCTGTACTTCAATTTAGTGCCCCTCTGAGCTCTTAGTCCGCAGGGAAATTAATGTTTTGGGAAGTTCCTATAGCTCTACTTAATGGTTTGTGGATTATGATGATTTTCTGGAAGTAGACTATCCATCCTGACCTGTTTTCTTCCCACTCCCTGTCAGACTGGACCTGCAGGAAGGCTGAAGTGAGACCAGTATCTGTTAAATCTGACTCTCCCTGTCTCCCTGAGGCTGAAGCTGGCAGAGTGGGAGATGTAAAAGACTGAAAACTCCTTTTTTTTATCCCTTGAATCCCAAGACTCTGTATCTGTAAGACACTCCTTTCTTTGTGGCACTTGGGGACGCATTGGACAGAGGAACCTGTTGTGTGTTAGCATGGGAACCATGAGGACACACCAAGACCAGCCAGAGATGTTGGTTAAGAGATCTCCATCTGGGCTGGAGTCAGATATTAGGTCAGCGTGGTTTCTTGGGAACATTTCCAGAGGATCATACCCTTCCTGTTCTCTGGAATCCCACCATGCACATGGTGCAGAAAAATATTTTTATTTTAAAAAAGTCAGTCCAGGATTGGAAATGCCAGTCCAGGATTGGAAATTAGCTGTTCCACTGATATATTTTTACACAAGGTGTTTTTAATTTGACACAGAAGACCTCTCCTTCCCTCAGACCCCATATCCTTTAGCTTTGGGTTTTCTCAAAAACAATTTCCTGCCTACACCAATGAAAAATATTCCAAATTAGGGTACTCTGTGACTCTGCAGCCTGGGCTCAGTTGGTCACTTGGAACCCTTGGGAAGGAATTTGTCATCTCTTGATGACAAGCTCAACCTGAACATAATTGAAGAAATAAAAAATAAAAACCAACCTACCCCGTGCTGAGCATGGGCAGGGCCTGGCACGGGAGCGCGCACCGGGAGCTGCGGCCGTGCCCAGCAGGGCCCAGGGCACCCATGGCTGCTCCGTGCCCAGGCTCCCAGGAGCAGGACAACTCCCACTCTCCAGTCCCTGCATTTGCCTCCCGCTGGCACTTGGCACCCTGAGCATGTTTGGGTGCAAGGGCTTCAGTGCTGCTGCCTGGAGAGATTGGGAAAATGGGCATTAACCACTCCTGAGCTCTGGCTGGGGAAAGCATTTGGCACCTCTGGCATTTCAATAAAAGCAGTTTCCATCATTTTGGAAATATGTTGAACCAACCCACAGGAGACAAATAAACCTTTCTCCATAAGTACAGGCCTAGGGATTACACAATTATTCCTATGCCTGGTCAAACAAGCCAGCAGACAGTTTTTGGGGAGAGATTCCAGGCTCTTGTCTCCCTCCCTGGCTGTGCAGCACTGGCAGAGCACCAGGATTTGGATACTCAGGCCTTAATTTAAATCTCATAGATATTAAGGAACAGGAAGTGTCCTAAAGGCACCTCCATTCATACTTCAATTTTTCATATTTTAAATCTTCTGTCACTAATGAGTTTTGCTCTTCTTTTGTTAAGAATACTCCACCTTTTTCTTCTTTAGGCATCCCCATCCAGGAGATAAAATAAATGTGGAAGGAAGTTTGGAATGCTGCTTCCAAGTCAAGTTACCTGGTAGGAAATTGCTTCAGCTCTTTTGTACCTCAGTGTGTTTTAAACACAGCTTGGCCCTTCATGGCTGCAGACTCTCTGCTACTCCCAGGGGAGTAACGTCAGCTGTGGTCTCAACTGTACACAAAAAGATTGATTTGGGATTGAATTTGGATGCAGGCAAGTATGGGCCAATTTCAGAAAGCTTCAATCCCTGTTTTTCAGTGATTCAGTCAGTGACTGAGTGGTGAGACCTTCAGGATGGTCACCCCTCTCCTGGGCACCATCCCTGCTCTGTGGTCTGTTCCCACTCCTGGCTTGGCCCCTTCTTTTAGTGGGAGGTTAAACCACAAATGTTTGCCTTGCTGGGTTTTGGGACATCAGAGACTCCCCCAAGGCAGCTGGCAAAGCTCCTGTTTCCACACCCTCTGCCTCCCAAAGCCATGCTGGAGCCAAACAGAGCAAAGGAGATATCTTAGTTCCATGCTGGAAATTTCCACTTGTGCCCAAAAAACAGAAGAAATGGTGTCTGCCCCATCTTTGAAAGTGTCCAAGGCTGCACAGGGCTTGGAGCAACCTCAACTAGTGGATGGAATGGCAGGGGATGGAATAAGGGGATTCTTAAGGTCCCGTCACACCCAAACTCTTCTGGGATTACATTATGATTCTGTGATGTCTTCCTGCATTTATTTTGCATAATTTCCTCTCAAATTCACTTTCTCAAATGTAGATGACTTGTTAAAGAAATAATTTTAAAATTATTCCAGGGATAAAAAGGGGAGCACCAAACATAAAAAAGTCATTCCTACATCCATCAAATCATTATTAATTGGAAGCTATTCCCTCATTTCTGTCCTTGTTTTGTTTTCTTGGAAAACCTTATGATCCTGCAGTTTCTCAGAGACATCTGATGGGATTACAGAAAGGTTTGCCCTGTTGGGGAGCCAGGTGGATTTAGAACACTTGTTCCTCTCCATCTTTATTCTTTAACCAGGTTTCCCACAGAAAGGTGTTGGGGAAGCAATTCAGAATTACTAGAAATTGATGAGGTTCACATTTCTTCTCCACTGTTTTTCACCTATATTCACATTATTGGAATTACCCTCAAATGAGCCCTAGGAAACTACAGTGAAAAAGATCACTCAGAGGAGCATCTTAAAAGAGAAAATCACATTCAGCAGCAGCAAAAACAATCCCGTTGCTATTTTCACCTTGTCTCTAGGTGCTCTGCCAGAGCTCCCTACAGCCACTCCCATTCACAAACAAGCACTATGGAAGACACTCACTTTGTAAGGAGGCAGTTTTGGACATGTTTTTTGCCATGGAATGGGACGAAAAAGTCCAGATGGTCTTTGTGGTCCCTTCCAAACCAAACCACCCCATGATTCCATGACAGGATCAGCACCTATCCCAATTCCATTCCAGAAACCTACCACTAACTCACAACTTCCCCTATCCTCTTTTTGTACCACATCAGGGATGTGCTGCCAAGTGCCACAGGTATGGGATGCTTCAGCATTCTCTGGGGATGCTGTTCAAAGATAAACTTGTGGCCTCAGTGCTCCAAAATACTTGGTCAGCCCCAGTTCCAATTTTGATTATGTCAAATAGCAGTGTGGGGTGTTTCCTCTCACATCCCACCATTGGGACGGCTCACATGGAATGTGAGCGACTTACTGCATTTGAAGTTCCTGGCTTAAGAAGCCAGTGTTGTAATGTCCTCTCCTGGAAATATCCAGAACACCAGGAGAGTCCCTGGAAGCCATGGGTAGGGACAGAGTCAGACAAACATTTTTAAACTGGTTTTCAGGAGATGCATCCACAGCCTGTGGCTTCAATGATTCCAAAGCTGTTCCTTCCCCTTGGGACAGCCAGGCAAAAGTTCTGGATGGATTTCTGACAGAAAAAACCTCCAAGCTACTTGGCTCTTGCCAAATCAAGACCAGCATTCCCAGCAGGCTCTAAGTAATAAACAACAGGAAAGACCATCTCACAGTGCATATTACAAACTGGGTACCACATTCCTCACTGGAACTGGACTGTTCCCACATGTCTGTAACAGCTGGGAGCATCCCCATTCCCCTACTCTTCTGTTCAGGAGAAAAAGACAGCACAGCCCTTAGACACTCAGTGTGTAATCCCAACAATCAAGGGAAAACCACCTTGCTCTGGGAAGAAATGTAATGTCCAGTTTTGGCCAAGACCAAAAAAACCCCAAATAGCGGTGCTGGCAACATTTCCAGGCATGGAGCCTCCCAGCTCCAAAAATGTAACTCATAGGGTTCTTCCCTGGTGCTGTTCTGTTTGGATGCTGACTGTGAGACTGAAGGCTTAGGATGGTACTTAGCACTGAGAAGGAAAGTGCCGATAGCAGGGTGTGTGCTGGTCGATCGATGGGTGCAGTTGAAGTTGCAGGCAGCAAGAGCTTTCTCAGCTGGCACTTTTCTGAGCTCTGTTTTTGCCAGATGTTTTCAGGTTTGTGGCCAGACTCTGTGAGAGTGAAAAGCTTTGTTAGGGCAAAGGAGTTCACGCTGCTGTTTGAGTGTGGTGCAAAGAAGGATTTGCACTTGGAAGGGGAAGACCAGCGAAATCTTTTTGTCCTGACACCGTTGATTTGAGAGAAGGGACGTTTCCAACCTGGCTCTGGGCGTGGGGTGGTTTCGAGCTGGGCTCACTGCATGTTCTTCTTCTGCGAGTCAACACCACCATCGTGTGGCTGTGTTCATGAACGCTGAGAGTGCCCAGGAAAACGACAAGCTCTTTTCTGGCCCAGCCCCATTCGTGCGAGAGCAGTTCGTGGAAGTGGCTCTTGAAGACTGACAGAATGTGATCCTGCATGTATCAGGGAAGGAAAAAGAATCGTTTCATTGTTGGCTGTGCAGTTAATAGACTGCAAAAGAAAAGGCAATTGCAGAACAGTCCCTTTTTTTTATAAGCTTTTCTGTGCCATCAGCTGCTCAACACGTAACTCGTACCCACTGAACTGCATCCAGCTCCCTGGATATCTGCATTTTCCTTCAAGCTCTACGTACCATCTTACTCTCTCACTCTTGCAGATCCCAAAGCCCTTCAAAACATCCAGCAGCTGCTCCCAAAGAAAAATTCTGAGAACAAAAAGCCAGCACTGGCCTTTATAGTCCCTTTGCAGTCTGTACGCTAGACGAAACACACTAGTGATGCACACTTTCCTTCTCAGCTGTATATATAGCATTCATCACATTCTCTCAAGGTGACAGTCCATGGCTAAAGTGAAGCATTTCCAGCTGTAGTTCAGACTGAGACATGACCTAGGGCAAAAAAGGATTTACTGACCTTTCCTCTTCCTCTTTCCTGAGACCAAGGGTGCTCCATGCCATCCCACTGCCAGACAGTTTGCCCTTCACATTTCTGTCTAGAACTGACCCAGAAATATCCAGTTTCTGGGTGCCCCTTTCGTACAGTCACTGCCATCCCAGGAAGAGATCTGGAGTGGAAGGAAAGGGAGGAAGGTGGGGTGGAGCAATCTCTGCAGCAAACCCCTGCCACCCAAAAGAAGTCACAATCTGAAAATCACTCCTTGGGGCCATCTTCACTCTGACACTGCTTAAAAGTCCAAAGGAGCAGTTCATCTCAACCGGGAGCCTGAGCCCCCTCCAAACTCTTGCCAAAAAGCCAGACCCCACACAATCACCTGATGGCAACCCCCATGCTGCCCTCATACCCTGCCAGACACATTTGAGCGCTGCCTACCACACCTGTCCACACATGCCAATGGTGCCGTGCCCGCATGTACCAAAACCACAGCAAATCCCCCTTGCTGAGCGGCCCCAGCAGGCCACTCATCTCAACAGCTGACAGGGACATTTAATGGCTGCCCAACCGTTGGCCCCCGGACCTGTGCCCCAAGCCAACCCCACCGTGCTCCTGGCTCATGGCACCACCCCACTACAGCCCCTCTTGACCTTGAAACTATGAATACTCCGCTGGCCTGGCACCTGCCATTCTCTTCATACAAAACCTCAGCTCCCTTAGCCTGAGAGTCAGAAAAGGGCTTGTTTAAATTTGGGAAAGACAAGATTTTTGCTGATTGGAAGCCTGGCCCTTGTAAGAGAGGCCATGGCAGGCTTGCAGGAGGAGCTGAGCTGTGCTGCTGCCCTGAAGGATGGTGTGATTAGAGAGGGCCTGGAGGCCCTGCAGGAAGGGTGCACTTGTGACAGATGTGCAAGGCAATGGAGAGACAGGCAGCCTGGTCTGGGGCCATAAGGCTGAGGCAGGCTCAGCAGAGGGGCCAGAGGTGAGCTGTGCAGGAGGTCCCATGGTGTAATGGTGAGCACTCTGGACTCTGAATCCAGTGATCTGAGTTCAAATCTCAGTGGGACCTGAGCCTTTTGGATCCCTCACGCTTTCCCTCAGCAAGCTTACACTCTCACAGCTCTCCTCTGCTGCTGGTTCACTTGTGCGCTGTTCTCTGATGGATCACTCAGCAGCTGAGGTGCACACCACCCACTCAAAACGGATCAGGCACAGGATTCTGCTCTGGGACCTTTGGATCCTGTGTTGGATGCATCCAAAACTGGAGACTGGGCTACATGCTCTGGGCAGCCCTTTCCAGGTTGGACCATTGCCACAGGAAGAGCAGGTTACTCTGTGTGGCATTGCTTGTATGCCCACCCCTGTCCACTGCTCCCTTCTTGCTCCTTTCCTCTGCGGCTTCTTTTCCTCTTTACCCTGCCAATTTCTTTCTATTGCTCTGCAATCCATTCAAGGAGCTCTACCAACACTGGCCAGTGTCCCATCATTGGGGTTCCATTTACTGCCATGGGAGAAGAAAGGATGTTCCTTGCAGAGCAGGTGGTAGGTGAGGGAGGAGGAGAACAAATGACCACGACTCTCCAGCAATGCTGCACAAAGGCTTTAATGAGAGGGAGCAAAAGCGGTGGCACAGAACAGAGAGCAAGGAACACGTGTGGGGGGCCAGGGAGGGCGAGAGATGGGCCCATTTGCCAAGGCCAGCGGGGATGATGCGGCGGCCTCAGCAGATCTGCCCGCAGCGGGGGAAAGGCAGACACAGGCCTGAGCCCCCCAGGCCAAGGGAGCCCCCAGAAGAGATGGGAACCCCCGCGGTGCTGAGGGAGCTGCCCACAGCAGCTGACAGAGAGGATCCCACGGCTGTGCTCTGAGGGAAGGAGGTGAGGATGGGGCCCGGCATGGTCACCACCACCGGCGAAGGCTCGATGTACACCGTGGAGTCGGCGCAGCGGGCCATGCAGGGCTCAGTGCAGCTGCTTGCAAGGGGGGTTGGGCCACCGGAGCCGCAGGGCCGTGGGGGACAGGGTCTGCAGCAAGACATCTCTCGGTGCAGGAGGCAAAGCTGCAACACAGAGCAGGGAGCACCAAGCAGCCTCAGCATCAGTCTGCCTCTCTGTCCCTCAGCTCTCCCCAGGGACGCATTTGCTCTTCAAAACACACTCTGTGCCTGCAGCTCCCACCACCCTCCTCGAGCCCTCCGAGTGGCACGGCACGGGAAGGCCGCCCCACTTCAGCAGTAGGACCCAGCACAGTGGCTTTAAGGCCCCTGTGGAAGGACTGGTCACAGCCCATCTCCAGAACAGACGTGGCTGTGTTAGACAATGTCCCGGGATGCACTGGCACATTTTGTCCCACCACGGCCGGTGCAAATTCTGCTGGGCACATCCCCCTGAGGCTGAGCCCCACTGATCCCTTTCTGCTGGAACAAAGCCCCCTCTTCCCAGCTGTGCCCAGCCACCAGCATGGAAAGGCTGACGGCCCTCCACCAGTTCTGTCTCAGGGCCAAGCTGAGGCAGCCCCAGGATCAAGCCGGGCAGCCTCCATGGCAGCAGTTCAGCCCACAGGGAGGGATGGAGCGGACTCAGGCTTACCTCGTTCCTGGAGGAGAGGGAGGCCAGAGATGAGGATGCAGAGCCTGGAGCAGCGCAGCCTTTTATGCCGGGTCCCAGAGCCCTGTGGGGCCACAAACATTCCTTGTTTGTGAAACATCCAAACTCCTGGGAGTGGCCACTTGTGAGGCCTCGCTGCTGATCAGGTCCCTGCCTCTTTCATCTCAAATGTTGTTCTCCCACTTCATGCATTTTAAAATCAGAACTCTGGCCTCAGGTTGAAAAGTTGGTTCCTCTAGAAAACAAGGAAATCAACATGTAGGAAGGTGATCAAAGCCATTCCTAACTCTCTCCCTGAAAGACAAATTGACCCATTTTCTCAAACACAAATTGATCCACTTTGGTCAGTGTGTCCAGCCCTGACGTCAGCATCTGGATGGCAGCTTTGGGGAAGAGGCTGAGGGCAGAGAGCCCAAAGCTCATGGCTCCTTTTCCTGGGGCAGGCATCATTTGCCCACTCACCTAATATCACAGTTCAAAGGGATATTGGATCAGTCTCCCACAGCTTATGGGAACCTCTGTGATGTGGAAGAGTTGGGAAAATCCAGGAGCTTCAGGCAAACCTGAATCATGCTGATGTGGAAATGAGTGCACCAGGTGCCCAGGACTCAGGCATTCCAAGGATGCCTCTTTCCTATGAAATATTTTGCCTTTGTCAGGGGCCTTTCCAGAACTTTTAGGATGGGTCCCAAACCACCTTGTACATCCATGTCATCCTGTGCTGCTGCAGCTTTCCAAAAGACATTGGCTTCTGGTGGCTGCTCAAGGGCCCAGGGGATGCAGGAAAACCCAGAATAATGGAGGCTGGGTGAGACCACTGGAAGTCCTCTGCTCCCGCTCAGAGAAGAACAAATTTCCCAGCTGCCTCCAGAAGACGTGGGCCTTGTCCCATTGTCCTCTGAACACTGCCACTGTCAGACAGGTCCCTGTCTCCTGGCCAGCACTTCCAGGGATGCCCTGCAACCCCAGGAGGCCACCAGGAGATGGAAGGTGCTCCTACAGATGAGTCTCCCAGGTCCTCGATGGGGAGGACCAGTAGAAGATGACATGGAGACTGCCGGCACTGATGAGCAATGCGTGGCGGGGAGCATGGAGCTGCTGCCTCCAAAATCTCCTGGTGGTTGTGGAGAGAATGAAACCAAGCACTTCCTAGAGCTGAACTGTCACAGGGCACGGGCTGCAAACACAACTTGCATGAAAGAAAATCCCAGGACTGCCTGGGGTACAACAAGAATCAGGCCAGGAAGAGCTCTACAAGGGATAGTGACCTCTTCTGTAAGCTGTGTCAGTGCTTAGAAGTCAGCAGGACAAGGCCCAGAGCCGGCTGAGGAACTGGGGCAGTTTGATGAGCACAGAGCAGTTGATAGGAGCACAAGAGCTCCAGAAATCCTGTGCTGCTGCTGCTGCTGCAGCTTTCCAAAAGGCACTCCCTTTTGGTGGATGCAAAAGGGCCCAGGGGATGCAGGGCAACTCCGGATAATGGAGGCTGAGAGACCACTGGACGTCCTCTGCTTGGCGAGTCTCTTCTTGTTTTTTCCCAGCTGCCTCCAGAAGACGTGGGCCTTGTCCCATTGTCCTCTGAACACTGCCACTGTCAGACAGGTCCCTGTCTCCTGGCCAGCACTTCCAGGGATGCCCTGCAACCCCAGGAGGACACCAGGAGATGGAAGGTGCAGGATGTCTACTCAGAGGGTCCAGGAGAATGGGGAGGACCAGCTGGAGATGACACTGAGGCTGCCTGCACCGGTGAGCACATGCCATGGCAGCCTAGAGAGCAGAGGGATGGGTGTGTGCAGGGAATGCCACCTGCTCTGCATTGCACGCTCAGGGCAGTGACAAGGAACCCCTTTGGGGCAGAGGGGCTGGAAAGCAGAAAGAAAGTCTGTCCCAACAGACCTTTCACTCTGAGTCCTCTGGGGAGCTTTCACCGCTAATCCTGAGAGTTCCTTATTGTTCATGCAGTTGATAGGAGCACAAGAGCTCCCCTCGAGGTAGGTCTGGAAGACCCCAACATGTGGGGTACTCTGGGTCACTGCAGCCCTTGAGCAGCCACCAAAAGACCATGCCTTGGGAGACAGCAAATGCAGGAGAGTGCAGACAAGCACCAGGTGATCCACCACTGGGAATACAAGGTGGGGAAATATCCTTCATGGCAGCAGAACATTGAGGATGTGAGCTCTGTTATCCCTTGAGTGCCTGAGTCTGTGGCACCCAGTCCACTGAAGTCCACACTGGGTGACTCAGGTTTGCCTGCAGCTCAGGGATTTTCCCAGCTCTTCCACACCATGATGACACCCACTCTGGTGCTCTGGAAGAGTGATCCAGTGTCCCTTTGAAATGTAAAATGCATGGAATGGGAATCCCCATCCCAGACCCAGAAAGAACAGCCATGGGCTCCCTGCCCTCAGCCTTTCCCCCAAAGCCACCAGCCAGGTCTCTGGCCTCTGGGATGAGCAGGCTGAGTAAAGCAGGTCAGTGTGGCTCTGGGTCTGTTTCAGGGAAGGCTGCAGCATCTCTTTGATCACAAAACCAGGCCATGGTACGGCCTGTGACTAGGCCTGTGACTATAAACAAGCCCCCCATGGCTGTCACTCAGGCCTGCAGGGGACATCCTTTCAGCTGAACATGGACTTGCCTTGCCACTGAGCTTTGCCACTCCCTGCACACTTGGGTCCCTTCCCCACTATGGCGTTGTGCAGTGTTGACTTGGTGCCTCAAGTGACCCACAGTCTTCTGCAGGTCTCTGATGACCCACGGCAGAAGTGACTACCCAGGCAAGGGGCTGCAGTGGCAAGGAGAAAGGACAGGTGACACACCCAGGGCAGAGCAATGACTGAGTTCCAGTTCCTGTGAGGAACAGGCTCAATCACTGCCTACGGTGCAGAGCAAGGAGGGCAGAACCCTCTCTGGGAACTCTTCCCTCTCACAAGGAACTTGTCTGCAAGGCATCCCAGGAGGACACAAGTCCAAATGCCTGCTCAAAGCAGGGCTGGAGACACAGCAAGGAGAAGGCAACGCAGTGCCTGAGCCCCATTGCAACCCCAGCCTGGTGCCCAGGTGTGGAGAATCACAGAGTTCTTTCCTCACCTGGCTGCAGTGGCTCACCACTCTCTGGGAGTCTCTGTAGGATCCAGGGCAGCCCCTGCAGTCGCCTTTTGCCAAGACCGACCGGGCTCAAAGCCAGTGTGTGCCTGCTGGGCCAGGAGGTGCCCGGAGTCCTGGGCAGGATCCCGGCTGAGGGGAGCAGGAGCAGCAGCTCAACTCCTCTCTAGGAGAACAACTTGTGGAGGGACTACACTCTGCCTGTTGGGTCCAGCAGAGGCCAGGTGATGTTGTACAAATTTTAACATATCTGGCAAAAGGAGGAATCAGGTGTAGAGGGAAGAGGAAGGCAATGGCAAGAAGAGGCCAGGAGGAGAGGCCAGGCAATGTGGAGCCAGTCCTGCCTTGGCCCAGAATGGCTGAGCCCTGCGCAACTGCTTGGAAGGCAGCTCTGCCAAGCAATGCCCCACAGGGCTGCTGCAGCAGGTATCATGTGTAGAGGGAAGAGGAAGGCAATGGCAAGAGTTGCCTAAAGAGCTGGAGCCAAGCAGAATAAAAGGTGTTGGGTGAGGCTGCGTTGGAGAAAAAAGTGCCTTAGCAGAGGATGGTTTCGATCCATCGACCTCTGGGTTATGGGCCCAGCACGCTCCCGCTGCGCCACTCTGCTCCTCCTCACACCTGCCTGCCATTGCCCTCACCGCAGCCTGATGCTGCTGGACACTGCTGCCCCTCACTCCTTCCCTTCCTCTCTGCTCCGCCTCCCCCACCCCACAAAATACACCCCCTGACAAATTCAGCTCCCTTCAGCCTGCCCTCCACACCTCCTGGGCCTGGCCTTGCCCTTCTCCCACACCTCACGCACACAGCCCTGCACAGCCCCTTGCCCTTTCGCACCCACCCTGCCGCTGCACCTGCTCAGCGCACCCCCGCAGGCAGGCTGCAGCCTTGGGCCTTGCCATGGGTGAGGACACCTGAAATCCAGCAACCTCCTCACGCCTGCAGCCCTGCCCAGAAATCCACCTGTGCTCCCAGCACGCTGCACCACTGCGCCTGCCCGACACTTCAGATCTTTGCTGGCCAGGGAGGGACACGGCTCGCCTTTGCTTGCAATTGCTGGCAGAAAGAATTCTCCTGATTTCGCTGTGCAAATTCTGGTGCCTCAGCTCAGTGCTGCTCATGGTTACTGTGCAGTAAAAGCTCTGAGTTCTGGGCACTTGGTGCCAAAGCAGGTTGTCAAGTCGATGGCCCTTGCCTTTAACACTTGGTTAAAGCTACTGCAGGAGGATGTGTTAAAGCTACTGCAGGAGGATGAAATGCTCAGCTCCAGAAAATCAGAGCTCCACTCCAGGAGGATGCTGTCTGCATTTCTCCTTTCCTTCTTCATTGATGCTGACAAGGTCTCTGAGCTTCTTTTCTCTTGCGGTGCTTTCCCCACACCAAGTGGCTTGACCTTGCAGGGCACAGACCTTGCAGCAGCAATGGGCTTTTGTCCCCTGGGCGCTGAGCTCCCCCTGCCCTCAGGAAGGCCCTTCAGCAGGCAGCAGAGGCCAGGCTGCCAGCAGCTCCTCCCTCAAGCTGCCCGCAGCCCAAAAGGGGCGTGTGCCCGTAGTTGGCAGGATTCGAACCTGCGCGGGGAAACCCCAATGGATTTCTAGTCCATCGCCTTCACCACTCGGCCACAACTACCTGCTCCGGCCCTGCCCTGGGCCCTGCTCATCACACACCCTCTGACACCACACACACCCCCAGCCACTTCGCGACAAGGCTCCTCTTAACAACCACTGCTTGCCATTGCTTAAAAAATCACCGCCAAGGGGACCGCCAAAACACACAGTTCATACTCAAGGAAAGCACAACAAAGTTCCTTGGCAAGATTCACTCTCCTACTCACACCACACTTAAGGCACAACAAGATTAAACAAGCAACGACAAAACCAAACTCAGTCCAAGCAATCAAAACTGAAATTAACCAAGAACTACCTTGCAGAGTGTCGGGGTGTCCCTGTGTATGTGTACGTGTACGTGTGTCTGTGACAAAATGAGCGCAAGTATGAAAAGGCCTTTTAGCGGCCTGAAAGCTTGTCAGCATTCAAACTCAACTGCGTTTTAACTTAGCTTGTACCTTACACCTAATTAATATCTTACCCTTAAAATTTGACAGAGGAAAAACACTTAATACCATTTAACCTAACTTACAACTTCAAAGTAATACTTAGCAACTCAGCAAAAGAACAACACTAAGCAGCATTTAGGTAAGCCTGTATCTGCAACTTAACCTTACTGACAGGCCTCACGTACTGAGATCTCCAATGTACTTAAACAGCTAAGGAAGCAATATTTCTCCCAGATTTGCTATAGCAAATATATGCACACCTGCATGCGCACAGACATGAAGAGTCGGTACAAGCAATGTACCTGTGAAAAATTCCCCTCAGTGGTCAATGAAACGCTCTCTTTGGATGCCTTTGCATCTCCCAAAGGGGGAAGGGTCAGGCCTCAAGGAGTGAGGGTATCAGCCCGGGACTCATCCTTGTTGGACAATCCTCCAAGTAGAGCAACCCTGAGAGTTCACTGGCTGTGAGAGCCGTCCCACTCCGAGGGACATGGCTGGTCACAGCCTGCTGCAGTCCGGGAGAGCTCAAATGGTCTCATTTTGGACCACTCTTTATAGGGTTGTAAGAGAGTGGGCTTTAGTCATAACAAGGTTTCATCCTGGCCACAGTTTGTGTTGGCACTTTGAAGGTGTGACAATGGCAATGTTGTGGCATTCAGAAAACAAAAACATTTTCCAAGACCGTTTATTTTCGAGGGGTAGTTTCCATAGGTATAGCTACACACCTAAATACGGTGTGTGTGTGTGTGTCTGTGTTTCTGTGTGTCTGTGTGCAAGTGAGAGAGAGAATCGATAATGGTATGAATGTTGCACTGTGAATTTGAAATTAAGTCCTTGCTGGGACTGTGGACCCAGTGCTGCCAAACCCTTTTGCACCCTTTTACTTTTGTATCCGAATCCTTTGCACACCATACACTTCTGAATGCACAGTCTCCCTATAAAACATTAAACATTGATTTCAATTCAATATTCTATTAATGCTTCTTCCATTTAGTGAGTAACAGCGTGAACTTTGCTGACAAACTCTGCTGAAGCCACACTGCCTATGTCCAGGCATGAAAAGAAGTGCTTTTCTCCTTTCCAGCCCACAATCCTGTACTCACACCATTGACACGCCCCAACACCACTAATAGAGGATAGAAGAGGGATTTTGCTACGCTTTTGTGAAGAAGCTTTGACAGGAATGAAATGTTATTCAAAATATTAGTACAAACTCTCACAAGGAACAAATTGGCACCAGGCTCTGCAGGGCCGTGATCTCCAGGTTACAGACTCAAGCTCAGTGACGGAGGCTTTGGTGCTCTGGTGTAATTTCTGGGAGTTCTTAGTGCAGCTGCTGGTAAGCTCAGGGAAGCAGCCACTGCTCACCCGGGCAGAGCAGGTGGTAGGTGAGGGAGGAGGAGAACAAATGACCACGACTCTCCAGCAATGCTGCACAAAGGCTTTAATGAGAGGGAGCAAAAGCGGTGGCACAGAACAGAGAGCAAGGAACACGTGTGGGGGGCCAGGGAGGGCGAGAGATGGGCCCATTTGCCAAGGCCAGCGGGGATGATGCGGCGGCCTCAGCAGATCTGCCCGCAGCGGGGGAAAGGCAGACACAGGCCTGAGCCCCCCAGGCCAAGGGAGCCCCCAGAAGAGATGGGAACCCCCGCGGTGCTGAGGGAGCTGCCCACAGCAGCTGACAGAGAGGATCCCACGGCTGTGCTCTGAGGGAAGGAGGTGAGGATGGGGCCCGGCATGGTCACCACCACCGGCGAAGGCTCGATGTACACCGTGGAGTCGGCGCAGCGGGCCATGCAGGGCTCAGTGCAGCTGCTTGCAAGGGGGGTTGGGCCACCGGAGCCGCAGGGCCGTGGGGGACAGGGTCTGCAGCAAGACATCTCTCGGTGCAGGAGGCAAAGCTGCAACACAGAGCAGGGAGCACCAAGCAGCCTCAGCATCAGTCTGCCTCTCTGTCCCTCAGCTCTCCCCAGGGACGCATTTGCTCTTCAAAACACACTCTGTGCCTGCAGCTCCCACCACCCTCCTCGAGCCCTCCGAGTGGCACGGCACGGGAAGGCCGCCCCACTTCAGCAGTAGGACCCAGCACAGTGGCTTTAAGGCCCCTGTGGAAGGACTGGTCACAGCCCATCTCCAGAACAGACGTGGCTGTGTTAGACAATGTCCCGGGATGCACTGGCACATTTTGTCCCACCACGGCCGGTGCAAATTCTGCTGGGCACATCCCCCTGAGGCTGAGCCCCACTGATCCCCTTCTGCTGGAACAAAGCCCCCTCTTCCCAGCTGTGCCCAGCCAGCAGCATGGAAAGGCTGACGGCCCTCCACCAGTTCTGTGTCAGGGCCAAGCTGAGGCAGCCCCAGGATCAAGCCGGGCAGCCTCCATGGCAGCAGTTCAGCCCACAGGGAGGGATGGAGCGGACTCAGGCTTACCTCGTTCCTGGAGGAGAGGGAGGCCAGAGATGAGGATGCAGAGCCTGGAGCAGCGCAGCCTTTTATGCCGGGTCCCAGAGCCCTGTGGGGCCACAAACATTCCTTGTTTGTGAAACATCCAAACTCCTGGGAGTGGCCACTTGTGAGGCCTCGCTGCTGATGAGGTCCCTGCCTCTTTCATCTCAAATGTTGTTCTCCCACTTTGTACAACCCAATATCCTGCGATGACTCTTGTAATTACTTTGGGATGGAATGGACCTTAAAATCCTCTGGCTCCAGCCCCCTGAAACAGATTTTGCAGTTTCTCTGGACAACCAGTTCCAGTGTATCTCCCATCTCAGAGGAAAAGTTTAATTCCCAATACCGAATCTTAATATCCCTGCTTTTGGTTTTGAACTAGTAGCCCTTGACCCATCCCTCCACATCCCAACCAGGAATCCTTCCCTTTCTTAAATGAATGTCTCCTGGGAGCCTTCTCCTCTCCTCGCTACACAACCCCAACCCTCTCAGCTTGTCCTCACAGGCTGATGGCTCCAGCTGCCTGGTGCTCTTTGTGGCTCCTCTGGACCCACTGCAGCAGGTCCGTGTGTTTCTTAGGCTGTGACTCCTAGGGCTGAAGGCAGTACCCCAGGTATGGTGCCATGAGAGCCGAGTAGAGCAGGACAATCCCCTCCCTCGACCTGCTGGCCACACCACTCTGGATGCAGCCCAGAATTCGAGTGCATTTTTGCACTGAGCTGCTAGCAAGAAGTTCAGGTTCATGTTCAGCATTTCAACCACCAGAACCTGCAGGTCTCCCTCCACAGGGCTGCTCTCAGTCAACTCAAGGCCTAGCCTGTGTCCAGGTTTGGGATTGCCCTGACCTTGGCATTTGACAACTAGAGCACAGGCCTCAGCTTGGAAAACTGGGATCCTCTAGAAAACATGGAATTCAACACGTAGGAAGGTGATCAAAGACATGCCCAAATCTCTCCCTGAAAGACAAATTGACCCATTTTCTCAAACACAAATTGACCCACTTTGCTCAGTGTGTCCAGCCCTGACGTCAGCATCTGGATGGCAGCTTTGGGGAAGAGGCTGAGGGCAGAGAGCCCAAAGCTCATGGCTCCTTTTCCTGGGGCAGGCATCATTTGCCCATTCACCTAACATCACAGTTCAAAGGGATATTGGCTCAGTCTCCCACAGCTTGTGGGAATCACTGTGATGTGGAAGAGTTGGGAAAATCCAGGAGCTTCAGGCAAACCTGAATCATGCTGATGTGGAAATGAGTGCACCAGGTGCCCAGGACTCAGGCATTCCAAGGAT
>NW_024525046.1:0-41047 GCF_017590135.1 Pyrgilauda ruficollis
TACAGCATAACTTTCTAATAGAACACATATAATATTCCTTTTAATATTTGTGAAAAACCAATCATAAAATACACATTTTTCACAAAATACAATGTAAAATTAATAAGCATAAAGAATGTTGTCAGATCTTGAGAGAATTACAGTATGAGAGACAACATGGGTTTAAATATGTAATGGGAAGTATGCTGCGTTCAGGGATTTCTATAATAAAGATAATGGAATCAAATTCTAGAGGGTCAATGAGCTTTTGTTTTCATCTATTTACTCTGTCTAAACTGCTCTAATGATGGCTTTAGTTGCAAAACATTGGTATTCCATCATGTTTACAGCATGACTTGGGTTATATTGATAGGAATCGCCTGTGCTGTAACCACATTCTTAGACTGTGCCCTTCTGAGGTCTGCTGTTAAAATACAGATTAGGAATTAGTTTAAAACACAGTCTGGGCTCAGCAAAGCTAAGTGTTACTTTAAATAAAGTTGTACTGAGTGACTAGCTAGTATCCTAAATAGTTCTTGTTGGGATCATATTAAAATCAATTTCCTCAAATATGGCTTACTTAGCTGAGTGTTGGGGGTTAGGATTTTCTTTTTTTTTTCCTCTCAGGGAATTTTGTCCTGTTTGTTGCTAAGAGACGATAACAACCGGTACTTAAGAGACAAAAGAAGTAGCCAAGGTGAGGGGAAGTGTGCAGCTGCACTCTAGTAGCTGAGGGGCTTTCTTTTGGAAAGGCAGAGATGCTGCAAGATTTTGGCTGGGGGGTGAGGGGCTGGGCTCGCCTCCTTTCTCTCTCACTTTTGGGATTGGAGGGAATGGTTCATCTGCTGCTATCACCCCCACTGCAAAGTCCAGCCCATTACTGTTTTCCCCTACCATGAGTGAGGCTTTTACTCCTAAAAGTGGCCGTTGAACTGGGACCTTATTAACACCCTACCTCACTGGAAAGGACCCTCACCATCTACTTGTGCCAGCAGTTTCGGTGACAGGTGCCTCAGGGGAAAACCCAGGACACAAAGCCCCTCCCCCTCCGAGGGAGCATCTCCCAGCTGCATTCAGGAGCCCAGCTGTCGCTGCCCAGCCCCATCGTTTTTCTGCCACTGCCATGGGTTTTTCGCTACACTGTAACCCAGCAACTGCTGGGACACCCCACGGCTCCTGCTAGAGCTGCGGAGTTTCTGCTATATTTTGTTTGCTACCCGGGTGTGCTCTCCTCTGCCCTTCCAGCGGCTGCTCTGAGGATCCTGCTACAGCTCATTTCACCATCTGGAGGGGAATTGGGATCAGCTGCCCCTGTGAGTTTGCAAAGGAAGTGCCTTTTCTATTTCTTCCACTGGCCTGCCCACCATTAACCATGTGGACAAGGCAGCTGAGCTCACGCCACAACACCCCCTGCAGCTGCAGGGGAATCATTGCACCTGCCCTGCCTGGCAGGAAGCCAACAGCGCCCCTACTGGCTGTGACCATAACTACATGAAAGGGGAAAGTGCCTGACAGCCAAGAGACAGCTGTTACTGGATTTCTGGTTTTGTTTGTTGTTGCTGCCATTGTGGTTGGTTTTTTTCCTTGTTATACATATGCATACTAGTAAAAAACTGTTATACCTTTTCCCATATCTGTTCCTGAAATCCCCATAATTTTGGAGTTATAATAATTTGGAGGGAAGGGGGTCACATTTTCTATTTCTGCCTTCCTTGGCAGACACCTGTCTTTCAAACAAAGACACTGAGGCAATTCAGCTGACCTTGGCTAGTCTTTCCTTTCTTCTATACTTTTCCAGAAAGACTAAGTTTAATCTCTTCTCCTAGGCTGTAGCAAGTTGTATGCTCCTCTTGGCTCATACCAAGACTATAGGAATTAACTGCTATTGAGCAGCCCCTTCTGAAAATTATGGTTTTCAAATGCTATAGTTTGTTTGGTAGGGATTTCTTATTAGCAAAAAGTAATCAAGAGTTTTGTTTTGTTTTATTTTGTTTTGTTTTCCAGAGTTTCCTCTGTAATCTACAGGACACAGTAGAAGGTAGCCAGACAGAGCAGTGAACACAACAACCAGTGCAACGACCTGTTCAGGTTTAAAATTTGGGAATTTCCCAGTCTTAAGCGATGACAGGTGCTTTCTAGGTGGCAGGAAGTTTGCAACATATGAGAAAAGCACCTCAACATGGCTCCTAGCGAGATTGGAAAGGAATTTTTTTTTCCTCATAGGATATCTCAGCAGAATTGTTGATACAGATAAAGCTTGTTAAATTCAGGACTAAATATGTAATTGTAAATAAGAAACTAAGGGGAGGTGAGGAGCCCTGTAACTTAAAAATATTTCAAAGTCTATTCTCCTGAAACATGTATTATCATTCCCTATTCAAAAGTTTTCTGGTTAAAGAAGGTCATGTGCAGAAGAAGCTCTTCCCAGTAGTTATCCTCACAGGTAGTTACTCTTCCCCAAAGAGCACTGACATCTGCTCACATAAAAGCTAAAGAAAGGAGGAGGAAGGGGGACATTTGTTATTTACAACTTTTGCCTTCCAGAGCAACCTCTACGTGTGCTGAAGCCCTGCTTCCTGGGAAGTGGACGGACATGCTTGTTGATGGGAAAAAGAGAATAAAATCTTTCAGGTTTTTTTCCTTTGCTTCCATGCACACTCCTTGCTTTTGCTTTAGTAAAATCCCTTTATCTCGACCCACAGGTTTTTAAAATCTTATTTTCTTCCACTGTCCTGCTGAGGAGGGGAGTGATAGAAGGGCTTGGTGGGCATCTGGTGTTCAGCCAAGGTCAACCCACCAGAGTCCTTTCTGGCACCTGAACAAAGACACAAGAAGCAGCAGTTTTGTATTAATCGTGCTATAGCTATAGTAAAGTAGCAAGCTCCTGAGCATGTCACAGTTTGTCAGTGTCTTGGTTTGGAAAGACAGGTGTCTGCTAAGGAAGGCAGGAGCCTCCCCTGAAATGGAAAAATGTAAACCCCCTCCCTCTGAATTGTTATAAATTTGAAATTAAGGGGCTCTCAGGTAAAAATATAGGAGCAAGAATAACAGTTCTTAATTAGAGAAGAAAATAAAAAGATAAAATAAACAATGCAGTAGACCAAAACAACACTGACAGAGTCAGAACACAACCTGACACCCTGTTGGTCAGGGTGTTGGTAGCAGTCCAATTGGAATTGTGGCTGCAGTCCTCCTGGAGTGTCAGGTGTTGTTCTGTTGGAGCAGTGATCATGTAGAAAGGGTGTAGTCTTCCTCTGACAGTTGGAGGAGGCCTGGACAGCGTACACTGCTTTATCTCTTTATTTTGCTGAGCTTGGGAACATGTTAATACAAATAATGTCTCTGTGCTTTGCCCTTCCATTGATGACATTACTGTTCTGGGGGAGCTGTCTTGTGGAGAGAATGAGGGAATACTCCTCCCTCTACCTACCCAGGATTCATGCGGATGTGGACTGTTGGCATATTATGGGGTTTGGGGAATCTGGTGTAGTCCTGGTATGAGAAGACAAGTTTTGGGTGATACTGAAATGTGCCCTGAGGTGGTCAGTCCCTGGCTGGCAGGCTATGTGGGAGGATTTGGGCAAGTTCCTAGGTCAGTTATCACCTTCCATTGCCTGGGACATTGCATCTGAACAGGGGATCAACCCTGGCAAACTGGCCTGCCACCTGATGGAAGGGTGCCTTGCCTACCCCAATGAAAATTAGCAGCTTCTTGCCATGTATGGGGGCCTGGCCTGTGCCTACCAAGCCACAGTTCAGTGCTCTCAGAGGACTGTAGTTGAGGCAGGAACCCTAACTGCATTTGAGGACACTATGGCTGAGATTGGGACTCAAACCACAACTACAGTAATTGCCCTGGAAGGGAAAAAGTGGAAAAAGACAACCAAGGAGTCCATATTATTGATTAGAAATGGAGGAAGAAGGGTCAGATCAAGAAGCCAGTCCTTCAGCAAAGAAACAGGAGGAAAGAGTGAGAGTACTTAAAAGGGGAAAGGTTTTAAACTAAAAGATGAGAGATTTGGATTACATGTTAAGAAATTATTTATTTGGAGGGTAAATCAATCCCCAATGGTATCCTGGGGTGCATTAGGAAGAGCTTTTCCAGCAGGTCATGAGAGGTGATCCTGCCCCTCTACTCAGCATTAGTGAGACCGCATCCGGAGTACTGTGTCCAGTTCTGGATTTCTCAATACAAGAGAGACATGGAGATCCTGGAGCGAGTCCATTGGAGGACAACAAAGATCATTAAGGTGATGCCTTTTCGGGGCTACCTAAAAACAGAGGCCAGACAAAATTAGGAGAATAACAAGTGGGTATATTTATTGAAGGGCCTTCAGGTACATTTAGGGCAGATGAAGCCCACACGGGGGCTACACCCAAAAAATGGGTGACAGGTCACTGGTTTTCACACTTTTATAAGTTTGGTCCATTTGCATATTGGGGGTTAATCTTCTAATTACAGCTTCAGGTTGTTAAGTCATTTACCCCAAGTTTGTCCCCCCTCCCCCCCCAACTCACTTTTATTTACATTTCTCAGGGCCTGAGACAGTAAGGTGTCCTTGATTCCCAGGCCTACAGAAGAATTGTTTTGTCTGACTAAAATGGGAAAGCAGTAGCTAACACTCTATATGGAGTTTAGAGTTATACACTAAAGAATTACAGGATTACAAATACATGAAAAATAGAAAAGCTAAAATCCTATGGCATCAAAGGGACTGGAGCATCTCTCTTATGAGGAAAGGCTGAGGGAGTTGGGCCTGTTCAGCCTCAAAAAGAGATGACTGAAAGAGGACCTCATCAATGTGTATAAGGAAGGGTGTCACCGTTGAGTCAGGAATGGATAAATTAGTGACATGTGACACACTCCATGCATTTTCAGAAGGCTAATAATAATTTTATTAGGAACCCATTCCATTTTATACTCTATTCTGACACAGGCTGACCTGATTGGTCCTTTAATCAACACACTGTCACCATTGGCTAATTAAGAAACCACCCTTCGGTAAACATCTTTCCATAACACATTCCACATGTTAGCACACACCAGGTGCAGAAGCTTAAGATAAGAATTGTTTTCATTCTTTTCTCTGAGCTTCTCATAGCTTTTCCCAGAACGATGTCTGGGAAACTATCAGTTTCACTCTCTTAGCATTCACAGAAGGGTACCAAGAGGATGGAGTCAGGCCCTTCTCAGTGGTGCCAAGAAATAGGACAAGAGGCAAAGGGAAGAAATTGATGCACAGAAAGTTATACCTGAACATGAAGAACTTCTTTACTGTGCAGGTGACCGAGAACAAGAACAGACTGACCAGATAGGGTGTGGAGTCTCCTTCACTGGAGATATTCAAGAACCACTGGACACAATCCTGTGCAATGTACTCTAGGATGGGTCTGCTTGAGCAGGTAGGTTGAACCAGATGGTCCACTGTGGTCCGTTCCAACCTGACCCATTCTGTTATTCTGTGATTCCCTGGTAGTAAGGCACTGGAACAGGTTCCCCAGAGAAGTTGTGGATGCCCCATCCCTAGAGGTGTTCAAGGCCAGGTTGGATGGGGCTCTGAGGAACCTGATCTATTGGGTGCCATCCCTGCTCATGGCAGGGGGGTTGGAACTAGATGATCTTTAAGGTCCCTTCCACCCCAAACCATTCTATAATTTTAAGATTCTATGAATTCAAACAGGAAGCAGAAATTACCCAATCCCTGACTCTCAGGATCTCCTCTGGTCAAGATGACCCCAAGATGTATTAAAAGTCTCTTCCCCAACCCAACTGTCAAAGAAGGAGTCAGAAGTCTTCGGCTCGGGTTCTCAAGGTTGTTTATTATTTCTTATCTAAAATATTTTCTGTCTGGCCTGCCAAGGTCTGTTCAGCAGATCAGTCCGAGGCACTCTATCCCTCTCACGGGGCCAGCATTGTCTTTTATACTATAAACTACGTATTCGATATTTACAGTTATGTTCCAATACCTATCACCTATGTTAGACAGTGACTTTCTACTTTGCACCAATCCCAAAGTGCCACCATCACCAAGAAGATGGAGGCTAGGAAGAAGGGAGAAGAACAGGACAACGACAATGCCCAAATCCCTCCATCTTGCCTCCTAGACCCTTATAGCAAAAATCCCCAAACTTCCACTTTTTACCCGATGACAACTACTATTATGCTACTTAAACTTTTGTGACTTGTAATTCTTCATACAAGGTTGGTAATTTGCTCCATGGGTTAAGATTGAAATCCCAAGTGTCTTTGGCTTCCTGCCAGGGTCTCCGAGCCCCTGCCAGGATCTTGAGCCATCCAGGGCACCCAGAGGGATGTCCTGGGTTCTGACACCTGACCTCATAAGAAATTTGACACATGAAAATATTACAGCTGCCA
This sequence comes from Pyrgilauda ruficollis, assembly GCF_017590135.1. Taxonomy (NCBI): domain Eukaryota; kingdom Metazoa; phylum Chordata; class Aves; order Passeriformes; family Passeridae; genus Pyrgilauda; species Pyrgilauda ruficollis. Next base: position 6,356 of record NW_024525046.1, read on the forward strand.
GCCAGGTGAGTGTATTTCTGCCTGGCCTCTTATGCTGGAATAATGGGACCAACGGTCAGCAGTTGTAAGGTAAGGAAGCCCAATAGTTGAGATCCCTTGCTAGAAATCAGAGAATTGAAAGAGGAATTGGAAAAGAGGCATCAATTTGCAGTCATTGGACATGACTACTCCGAAGTGTGAGGGCAAGATATTAATTTAAGGAAGATCTTGTGAACTCCCCAGGAAAGTGGACCACCGTAGATGAAAGTATCTAGTACCTGAGAGAATTAGCAGTGCTGAAAGTCATCTATGGTGATCTAAATGATGATGAGGTCTCTAAAGATCCAGAGAATGTCCTGTGCACACAGGCCATGTGGAGGAAGATGATTCAAAGTACCCCAGTGTCATATTCTAACAGCTTGACAGCAATGTATTGCCCAGATATGGATACAATTGTGGAGGGAGTGTCTTCTTGGCTCCAAATCTTTGAAGAAAATCTTTGTACCTCCACATACCTACAGTCCAGTACCTCAGCTCTCAGGGGCAGCCCAAGAGATCAGTCCTTTCCTGCCCCAGTCAGATGGAAAGGAAGCCCTAGGCATATGTCATGTGGTGCACTCTGGTTCTTTTTGTGTGACATGGAGGAAGGACAGGAGGAAGTGGGATGGTGAACCCACCTTTAAGCTGGAAGCCCATGTACATGAACTGAGAGGGAAGACAGCTGTTAAGAAGGGGCCACACAAGAAGGCTGTCAGTGTCGACGATTGAGAGATGGGACTCCACTTAGGGCAAGCAAGAAGTCATTTATTGTTTTGAAATCTCAGTTTATATACTCTTACAGCTTTAGATAACATTTTCCACTGCCAAGCAATAACCACAATATTAATGTTTCTTAGCAATATTGCTTAACCACAATCTTACACCTGCAGTCTTACATTACTTCCTTAAAACAAAGCACAACATTCCTTTTCTTTCCTCCTTCAGATTTCTGTTTGATGTTCCCAGGGCTTTTGGCCCACCAAGGCCAAGATGTTCACATCATCCATTAACTCTGCAGTACTCTCTGCTGTACTGCTCAACTGCGTCCCCACATCTCCCCCTTTCTGTTCAACCATCAAAATTCTTTTCATGGACTTATCTATTAATCTTTGAATACATTGCAAAACACATGGCAAGCAAATCATCAAAAGCATTATTATAGCTAAAATATAAATCCCTGTCTTTATCAAGTTTTTAAGTCAGCCAGTAAGCCCACATCCCCCAAGCATCTGCCCAAGCCAGTCCCCATTGCTAACAACTTGTAATTTAATTACACTGTGTGGAAGGGGCTAACAGCGGGCCTGTTAGCTAAAGGAGTGAGAAGAAGCTTGTCATGGTTTGACTCGGAAGTAAGGTTTTTGGGAAGTTATGGTCAAACCAATCAGTGGCCTGAGAAGAAAGATGAAGCTGATAAGGAGCTCTCTCCAAGGCTGTCACCAAGGAGATCAAGAGAAAAGATAAGAAGAGAACTTTACAGCTGCACAAAGTATTTTTATGTAGTTAAGTCACTGTAACCTTTCACCAATGGTGTTATGTTGATTTATTGTGTCCAATAGCTAGGGTAGAAGAAGCATAAACAATTAGAAAGTGTATAAAAGGTCAGCCATGTTTGATAATAAAGAGTTGCCATCTGAGACTGCTTGTGGTCTCTGCTTCGTGTCGTGACCGCCTCGACAGCGACAACACTGTGTTGAAGGGCCTGTATGCTAGCATGGATAGACTGAGAATGGTCATACATGTTCATGCAGCATAAACCTTCAAAGTCTTCACAGCCATGTTCATGCACTAAAAGCAAAAAATCTATGTCAGCTCTATTTTGCAATGTTGTATGCCTTACTCTATCAATATCTGTTAATAAGCCTGTTAAAGCAGAGCTAGTAGCATTAGTTTGTTTTGCAAGCCAGTAACCAAGCTCGTTTAAAGTTTTTAGTGAATGTGCTGTGACAATAGATGGAATAATTGAGGCAAGTACTCCCGCCCTGGTTTCCCATGACTGTACGTTACCATCACAATCTGGGGTGTATGTATGTGTGCTGCATTTCACCCGTCCTAGCTTATGCAAAGATGTTAAGTTTATCTGTGAGGGGTGAAACACAGTTAGTCGCCCAAAAGTGCAACGGGCCTCCTATTGCCTCTCCTGGTATTCCTTTCCAAGCTCTATTTCCACAAATTAAAAATATATTGTCTATTAGTCTGATGGCAACTTCTCCTGGAATAACTTGGCGCAGTAAGGTGTGATTACACCAAGCAGAGGCATTGGCATAAATACCTGTACCTGAAACATCAAAGCCAGGGTTTATTTTTTCTTTGTTAACATAGGTCCAGGTCCTATGGGTGTAATTTAAAAAGAAACACACAAAGGACTGTGTGGATCCAAGAATGTCAAGCTCTTCAGGCTGCAGGGGGAGATGGGGAAACTCATTAATTATATCCATCCCTTGACCACTGCTGTTAGCAAAAAACCATACAGCCATCCGGCCTTGCTTTTTACGGTACTCTGTATCGCACCACCACTTTGGTTCAACTTGACCTAGGGTGGTACAATTTCTTTGGGTTGTTAAGTTGAATAAAGTATCCCACTCACTTTCCTGTAAAGGCATGGCAATGAAGCAAGTTTGAAAAGGGTTACTGGGAGAAATCATAGAAATGCACAAAGTAGATTAATTTAAAGCTGAAGCTAGCATAAGCCCAACATTACCTTCTGGAAGGGCCGGCACCACTACCATTTCTCCTTCGTAGAGACTGAATCCTATAAAAAAGATCAGCCTGAGGAGGCCAATCTTGTTCCCAAAAATACCTATGTGAAGGCAAGCCGTAATCCTGTGCACACACAAATTTTTAAAATAACACAATCACCATACGAATAGTGTAAAGGATCACACTGTGGGCAATCCTGGTGCTCTGATGTGCAATACTACTTTCTCTGACACTAACACATACACAGAGTCCATGCCTGGTGGGAATAATCTCTACAAATAAAGCAAGGTTTAGGGTTATTTTCAAATATAAGTCCAAGTCTCCTTTCACACTGTTCCCACTGTCTTTTGAGACATGGGGTTAGAAATTAACTTGGGGTAGAAATCAATTTTGGATTTGGGTGGAGTGTGCTGTTTTGAATTTTTTAGTCTGTAGCTTGCTCGCATAAATGAAGTGTGTTGTTTTAACTTGTTTAGTCTGTTAACTTGCTGTGCTCGCAAAAAGCCTGTGCTCGCAAAAAGCCTGTAGCTCGCAAAACTGTCCCAAACAAGGTGAAAGGAATCTGAACTTCCAAGCTGGAGGGAGAAAAGAGGGGCCCCTTGCACCTTGAAACAAGAAGCAAAGCAAAACTGAGGCTGCCAAGGTACCGAGAAGACTGATGGACAACCAGAGAGCTCTCTGCACATGGACTGATAAGAACTAATTGTAATGTGAAGTAGGGCTAGTAAATGAATATGCATGGACCTATTTCGAAACAATGCATATGCAACAGGCTAGGGGACAAAGGGAAGTCTAGACTCTCGGGGAAGCATGCATGTTCTTTGATCTTGCATGTGCCCAGCGCTGAATAAAATTATATACCTACTTCACAACTTTTACCAGTTGTGACGTTTTTTCTGAAAATCACTTTAATGAATGGAGACTTGTTCTGCAGTTAAGGATTCCACTATTTCAGGGACGAGTTGACTGTCCAGATTGTGAAGTGGCGAGAGGTTGAAGAGTCCCCTTGGGTCAGGTGAGAGTTGATTTGGGTGGCCATGGGATCTTGGTGGAGGTGGGCCCAATGATCTGAGAAGGCAAAGACAGGGATGAAGTGCCAGGGTGGTCAGAATCTTCAGGAGAGGTATTCAAATATTCTCTGAAAGGTCTCACATTCTTGGCTGGGATCCACCTCAGGCCGTTTTCTGTAGAGACACAAGCATAACCTCTTCCTCATGTGACGCGGGGATACGGTCCTATAATTTTACCTGTATCTGGGTCCTTAATAAGGGCTGGGGCCTTCTGTTTAACTTCTAACTGAGGGTTATGGCCAAAGTGCCTCACAATTGGGGAGTTAGGGTCCATTAAGGAACAATGCCTTCTGTAATCGCTCAACTGTGGTGGCATTCCCCATTCCCCCTTTCTGTTGTAGCAAAAGATGCTTAAGTGAAGCGTGGGCTCATTCGATTATAGCTTGGCCTGTCAAGGAATGAGGAATCCCCGTGCTGTGTGTTACCCCCCAGAGGGCAAGCAAAGCCGCAACTCTCTGGGAAATATATGCTGGGCTATTATTAGTTTTTATTTGCAAGGGAATACCCAAGACTGCAAAGGCACTTGCAAAGTGACGACAAATGTCTTTTGCTGATTCTCCAGTATGACAAGATGCAAACAGAGCACCTGAAAAGGTATCTATAGAGGAGTTAATATACTTAAGTTAGCCAAATTCTGGGAAATGAGTGACATCTGTTTGCCATATTTGAAGGCTTTGGAGTCCTCTAGGGTTAATTCCTCCAACAATGGAGGGAAAGGAGTGCCTCTGGCAGTCAGGACATACAGCAACAATGTGGAGGCTTGGCAGCTAGTCAAGCCAAAAGTGTGTGCCAGTGTGGCAGCATTCTGATGAAAAAAGGAGTGGCTATGTTTAGCTTGGGCAAACCAGTCGGGCAACGCTTGAATGGATAAAGTAAGCAAATCCGCTTGGCGATTTTCTTCTGCAACAAAACCAGGCAAAGTAGTATGAGAACAGACATGCATTACAAAATAAGGCTGTTGCCTCGCATCTAAAAGAAAAGGAAGATGTTGTAACCATTGAAACAAATCCTTGTTGGACACATCCTTCAGTACAGCAGCCTCAGCCCTCTCAACAATTCCTGCAACATAAGCAGAATACGTGACCAAATTAAAAGGGACAGACCATTGCTGAAAGGCTTGCACAACAGCTGCCAGTTCAACAATCTGTGGAATCTTGAAACAGTAGCTGATATGGGAAACATATATGTATATGAAAATTCAGAATTTTAGAAGCATATAATGTACTTAGGCGGGTGGAGGAAAACAGATATAGGTATATATAGCTTATTTAGCAAGTTTGCAAAAGTACAGAACACAGTTTGCAACAGGAATGTAACTTGCTAGGTAGAGACAACTTGTAACAGAACACATAAGAATTTAGATACTAGGCAAAGGCCATAAAGATAAGAAAACTCAGTAAAGCAAGACTCAGGTATTGTTGAAATCCATAAAGCAGAACCTTTTGTTTAAGGAGCCAGCAAGAACCAGGCTCCCAGGCTCCTGGTTTTGGCCAGGACAAATTGACCTGAGAGAAAGCCAAACCTCCACTGCGCCTGCCCAGAAGAAAGGGTGAAGCAGCAAACATTGAGGAAGATGATGTTACTCCATCAAAGACGACCACCCACGACCACCACCAGGCATGGCACCACCAAATGCTCTAGGTGGGGAATGGGCGGGCAGGGAGGTGTGGGCTTGGGGGATTAATGTGTATTTAAACCTGTAAACTGCCTCACCAGGTACACATGTCTTTGGTGGAAATATCCCCCATGCGTCCCAGCTGGAATAAAACATACCTGCTTTACAGTTTTAATTGTAAAGTCCTCATTCCACAACTCAGTAACAACATCCAAATCCTATCGGTGGGATTCTGTGTCCCACCAAAGTATCACCAACTTGTGCATGCAGCCAGATCCATCTGTAAAGATAGTTAAAGATTGTAAGGGAATCTCGTTTCTTTTGGGTTGTGTTAGGAAATTAAAATAGACTGCCACGAGCTTGTGCTTTGGAGGATGTAAAGAAAGTTGTCCAGGAAAATCAGTCAGGGCCATTTGAAATACTTCAGATTGTTGCAACAGCCATTGTAAATAAACAGCAGTAATAGGCAAACAGATCAAACAAAAATCCACACCTGCAAGTACGGTTAATCTTCCACAATAAGCAAAGCAATCATTTCATGTTGAGTGCTTATAGTTTTAGCCATATGGTGTGATAGAAAAATCCACTATGTGATCAACAAGGGGTCTGGCTCATTAGGATCCCACTGGTAAATCAAAGCCTGAGGTTGCTTAGGCAGGTTAGGGATTATTAAAGAAAAGGGCAACTCAGGGGCCCATCGGGCTGCTTGACGGTTTGAAATAGTATCAGCTACTTGCTGCAGTGCCTAGCAAGCTTCTGGTGTGAGCTGCCGAGGCAACAGATCTGGTTCCCCTTTTAACAGAGCAAAGGGCTCAGATCTGCATTCAAAATTCCTAACAAAGAATGAACTCGGTTAATTGTCCCCAAAAGCTTTTGGGCATCATGCAATGTGGTAATGTCTGTTTGAATTTGTAAAGGCTGAGGGGAGATCGTCTGGGTCCTGATGTGCCAGCCAAAGTATTTCCAAGGGGGTTGACACTGGATTTTTTCAGAAGCAACACAAAGCCCTGCTTGGGTTACAGCAGTGATGACAAGGGCTATGGCTTCCTCCATAACCTCTCGTTTTTCTGCTGCAACCAGAATATCATCCATGTAATGATATAGGAGAGCATCAGGCATGTTGTGACGAATGGGGCTGAGGACCCTTGCAACAAAGCATTTCAAATGGTAGGATTGTTTTTCATTCCCTGTGGCAGAACAACCCAATGATATCTTTGCAAGTGTGCTTGCATATTAATGCTTGGAACAGAAAAGGCAAATGTTGGGGCATCATTAGAATGCAAAGGAATAGTAAAAAAGCAATCCTTCAAATCAATGACTGTCAAATGCCAATCTCGAGGAATGGTAGAAGATGGGAGACCAGGTTGTAGGGCCCCCATGTCCTCCATAAGGGCATTAATTTTGCAGAGGTCATGGAGCAAGAGCCGCTTGCCAGTGTGTTTTTTAATAACAAACACAGGCGAATTCCAAGGGCTGGTAGAGGGGACTATATGCCCCTTTAGAAGTTGTTCTTGGACAAGTTCAGTGAGTGCGTGCAATTTAATCAGTGGCAGGGGCCATTGATCCACGCAGACAGGGAAATCAGTCTTCCAGGTCAATTTCACGGTGTCGCACACCACAATGGCCCCCATCAAAAATCAGACTGAATTTTGAAACCCCATTGAGAAAGTACATCTTGTCCCCACAACACCATGGGTACGGATAAAACAAATGGCTTCATAGAAGATATGTGGCCTTCTGGTCCTATCACCTGTATTAGATGGCAACTTTGATTACTGTGGCTACTCTGCCCAATCCCAGTGAAGGCCTCAGGCACCTCTGTGAGAGCCCAAGTGGTAGGCCATTCAGGTTGAGAGATAACAGTCACATCAGCACCAGTGTCTAAAATACCGGTAAGTGTTGCCCTGATTTTTTAAGATTTTCTAAGCCTTCTGATGTTTGCATTCTTGTAGCAAACTTTCTCACACACTTTCTGTAAACAACTTATTGTTTTGCATTCTTTTATGGAGGAAGAGAAATTTCATGGACTGTTGGTTTGTCCAGTGTCATTGGAGAGGTGACACTTTCACCCTCCAATCCACTGTCACCTTTGGAAATCTATAAATGTTGGAGTCAGAAAATAAACTTCCTTTTTTTCTACCTGGAGAACAGCAGTGTGTTTGTGTTGTGTTGTTTTGTGTCCTATAGTGACATCTGGTGACCGCTGAAGAGTACTGCAGCCTAGGCTGGAGGCCCAGAGTTTGGATTGCCGGGTGAGGTCATGTCGCTTTACCTCCCTCCCTGTTTGGCGCTTTGCCTGCCGTTGTTGTGGTAATGGCAACCCCTGTGGGTTTCATGGCAGTTTTAGACCTCTGGAGGAATTTCCTGGAATGGAGACAACTTTCCATTTCCTGGAGTTATTTTGAAAGATTATTTCTGTGGGCCAAACAACAAGGGATTTTTTCCAACCCTGAGGAGGTGCTCTCTGAGGAGACGTGGTCTCTCGTGGGACGCCGTCTCATGGTCGCCCTGTTTGATGATTGCTCTGTAGACATGAGACCGCTGCTGATGCAGTGGAAAATGTTAAACATGGTTTGGCGGGAGTCTGGATTTTGTAGCTCTCAGAGTTCCTTGGGGGACCCTTCCATCTCGGATGTGGATGAAGGGGAATTTGAATTTCTGCATGACGCAGAAGCTTCCCCTCCCCCCAGGAAGGGGAGCTGGAAGACGGCTCTGCTTCCGATGGTGATGGTTGGTCCCCCAGGGTGGATCGGGCTCCCAGCCAGCTGGTCCCAGGTGACCAGCCAGTGGGCGGAGCCCTGCAGGCTTCTGGGGGCCCCGTGGAGTAGGCTCGGCCAACCTGCCCCTCCCCATGCCTCAGAGGCAGTGGAGTGGGAGGGGAGCTGCCCTCTCCTTGTGTCTTCCCAGCACTCGAGGGCGACGGGGGGCCCCTGGATCAGCCTCCACCTCTGATTGAGTCTGGTTCGGTGACAATGCTTTGTCCGCATTGCAGTAATTCCACAACATATCCCCTGGGGGCGGCGGGAGAGGGTTCGCCCACTCCAGATTTGGGTTCGTCTTCCAGGGGGGCGGTTTCTCCTGTTTCTGAGCCTGCACAGCCTGCCAGGCATGCACAGGTGGTGGAAGCCCCCGGAGGCAGGGCGTAGGTTGGTGTTTCATCAGGCCCCGCCATGGTGGGCAGGCTGCCCACTCTGCTCTGCTCAGTGGGGACGGTGCCTGCTGTGAGATCCCATGTCCCTGGTCAGACGCTGATAGGGGCTGCACCGGCCTCCCTTGTGTCGCCCCACAGTGACGTGGGTCCATGGGCTGCATCTCTCCCTGTGCCCCGCCCCTCCCCCATGCCAGGTTTGCAATCTGTGCCTGCGCCTGTGTCTGCTGCTGTGCCCTCTGCCCGTGCTGTGGCGGACAGCACTGTCAGGCTGCTGGCTGGTTCGGCCCTGCAGCCCACGCCTTCTGCAAGTGTTGGGGCCACGGCGTGGCAGGGCACTGGGGTGTTCACCTTTACCTCGACTGATGATGCGGCTGGTGGGAGACCAGTGGTTTCCCAGGGCCGCAGACCCTCCTCGTCGGCTTTGTGGACTCTCCCTCCATGCCAGGTGACCGTGTGTCTGAAGGAACACGGGCGGTTCTGGCAAGAAGTCCGAGCTAATGCCGATGAGGTGGGCGAGCCTGCCTCCTCGCAGCATCTGCAGGATCGCAGAGGGGACTCCTCTAGCTCTGCTGATGCTGCGGGGGGTGAGGGGTCAAGTGGTGTTGCACCACCTCACAGTCAGGCAGCTGCTGTTGTCCCTGTGGGGCCCACGGAACGGGACACAGCAGGTGCTGCAGCCTTACCAGGGGCCCCTAGGCTTTCCCTGTGCTCAGGGGTGTTACTCATAACACCCATCAACCTCTGTCATTTAAGATAACGAAGGAAGTCCATGATACAGTTGCTCAACATGGTGTGGGGTCTGCTGAAGTTATGCAGATGCTTTGAATGCTTTCTGCTGAGGTGCTGACACCTTACAATGTCTTTGCTTTGGCACGTGATCTTTTTGACCCTGTGCAATTTGATGTTTTTGAGACCAAGTGGGCTCACTTGGCGGCCAGTGCAGTGCAGCAGAATGCTACGCTGGGACCGCAGGATCCCAGGCGTGTGGTTGGCACTGGCATGCTGTTGGGCACAGGCAATTATGCTGATCCTCAGGGGCAAGCTGGCTTCAATCCCCTCGTGCTTGACCAGTGCCAGACACTAGGCATGGCAGCAGTGGTTCAGACCCTGGAAATGGCTGCTCTGAAGCAGCCATTTGTGAGCATTGTCCAGGGGGCTGATGAGCTTTTCATGAAATTTGTAGGGAGGCTGACTGCCTCTGTGGAGAGTCAATTGGCAGATCCTGTGACAAGGAGGATTGTGATTGCAGACCTTGCAAGAAGTAACTGTAATGGATATTGTAAGAGAATCATAGAGGCTCTTCCTGGTGAGTCTACTGTCTCCCACATGGCAGAGGCCTGTTCAGCCGTAGGCCCCCCTGTTCAGAAGATGTCTGCCTGGGCTACTGCTGTGCAGCCAGTCTGGGTGGTGCCGCAGGGCAGGCAGCAACAGCAGGGGAATGCTCAGGCCAGCAAAAAACGGGGGAAGAAAGCACAGAAGGCGAAAATTCCCATGTTCCTGTGTGGCCGGTGTGGAAGGCCAAACCATATGACGAATGTCTGCAAGGCAACAACTCATGTTAATGGCCAAGCACTGCCAGGCTCGGGAAACGGGAAGCGAAGCACGAAGGAGAGACGCGCTCAGACACAAGCTTCTCTCCAGACCCTGGAGCCGATGGAGGTTTGCTCAACCAGCTTGCAGCCAGCACCCTGCGGTTCAGCAGGTGTGGACGTCTGCACAGCAGCAACAGTTGTTTTAGAATCTTATCAGGTACACAAGGTTCCCCTGAATGCCTTTGGTCCCTTGGGTGGGAGCATGAGTGCTTTCCTGATGGGGAGGTCTAGTGCCACCCTTCAGGGCATCATTGTGCATCTGGCGCTCATTGATGCAGACTTCACAGGGCAGATTTGTGCAATGGTCTCCACACCCACCCCCCCGTCACGATCCCAAAAGGGACCCGACTTGCTCAACTTGTGCCTTTTAAGTCCTCGGTTTGCAGGGCAGCTGACCGGTCATGTGGAGCTGGCGGCTTTGGATCCACTGTGCCTCCTCAAGTTCACTGGACCGCTGTCCTTACCAAGGAACGTCCCGAGATGATGTGTACCCTGTCCATCCCTGGTGTGATGCTGTCGGAGATCCGCCTCCGCGGGCTTCTTGACAGCGGTGCTGACATCATGGTTCTCTCCCTTGCCGCCTGGCCTCTGGACTGGCCCCTGAATCCGGTGGAGACGCCTGTCATGGGACTGGGGGGAATGGCACGGTGTTACGTGAGCCAGCGGTCCGTGCTGGTCACGAACCCAGAGGGACAGGAGGCCTGGATTAGGCCTCATGTTACTTCTACCCCTGCTAACCTCTGGGGGAGGAATGTTCTGTCAGAGTGGGGGGTGCGCATCAGGACGGGTTTTTGATGGGGGCCACTGTGATGAAGGGCGCAGAGTGTCCTACGCCTCCTGTACAGTGGCTGGTGGACAAACCTGTCTGGGAAAACCAGTGGCCCCTCCCTCAAGATAAATAGATCGCCCTTCGAAATCTGGTGCAGGAGCAGTTGGACCAGGGTCATCTGGAGCCTTCTACCAGTCCCTGGAACACTCCTGTCTTCTGCATCAAGAAAAAATCTGGGAAATGGAGGTTGTTACAAGACCTCCGAAAGGTCAATGCCATGATGGAAGGCATGGGAACATTGCAGGTGGGCATGCCATCACCTACCATGCTTCCTTCAGACTGGCTGGTCCTCATTGTAGATCTGAAGGATTTTTTCTTTACAATTCCTTTGCATCCCAATGACAGACCAAAATTTGCCTTCTCGGTGCCAGCAATTAACAACGCTGAGACTGCACAGAGATATCAGTGGAGGACCCTTCCCCAGGGCATGCGAAACTTTCCTGCCATATGCCAATGGTATGTGGCCTGTGCCTTGTCTGGAGTTTGCAAGCAGTTTCCTGATGCACATCTCTATCATTATATGGATGACATTTTGGTGGCTGCGTCCACCCAGGATGAGCTGCTGAGGATTCAGCCTCGGTTGCTCGATGCTTTGAATGCTCATGGACTGCAAGTGGCTCCAGAAAAGGTTCAACAGCAACCACCTTGGAAGTATTTGGGGGTCAAAATTCTGGAACAGACAATCTGTCACTAGGAGGTGCAAATTATGCGTTCTGTGAAGACACTGAATGATGCTCAAAAATTGGTAGGTGTCATCACTTGGTTACGTCCGTACCTGGGACTAACCGACACACAACTGTCTTTTCTGTATGATTTGTTGAAAGGAGACTCTGATCTAAAGTCGCCTTGCACATGGACCCCTGAGGCACATCAGGTGCTGGAGGTGGTTCAGCAAGCTGTTTTGGCTTGCCAAGTTTATCGCATTGATCCCTCCGTTGATGTCACTGTGTTCATCACCACTCCAGATTCGCATTCCACAGGCATTATTGGCCAATGGAGTGACAAATGGTCCGATTCCTTGCACATCTTGGAATGGGTTTTCCTGCCCCATCAGCCACAGAAGATGGCAACCCCATTGTCTGAACCGATTGCTCACTTGATAATCAAATGCAGGCAACAGTGTTTGCAATTGATGGGTGGGGATCCTGCAAAGATCATACTCTGGGTACAGCAGGAGGATTTTGTCTGGAGCTTTGCAAACAGTGTGTCCCTGCAGAGTGCTCTGGAAAACTTTTTACAGGGCAGATCACTTATCATCTGCCCAGCCATAGGCTACTGCATATGGCAAAATCCACACAAATCTCTTTGCAGCCCAAAAATAGTCAGGAACCTATGCAAGGACCCACTGTCTTCACTGACAGTTTGGGGAGGACAGGAAAGGCCATTGTTACTTGGAGGGACTGGAAGGTCATGAGGATAGGTCAGCCCAATTGGTTGAATTGAAGGCCGCTGTCATGGCATTTGAGAAATTTTCCCAGGAACCTTTCAATTTGGTCACGGATTCTGCCTATGTGGCCAACATCGCACAGCAGTTGGGTCATTTGGTTTTGAAGGAGGTCATTCAGGCTTGGGTTCATCCTTTCTATGTTCTGCATGTGAGGAGTCACACCAATTTGCCAGGCTTTATAGTGGAAGGTAACGCAAGGGCTGACAAGTTGGCTAACCCAGCGTGGGTAGCACCTCAGCCTGATATACTCGCTCAGGCCAAGGCATCGCATGGGTTTTTCCACCAGAATGCACATACTCTGCAGAAGCAGTTTCAGCTGACGCCAACTGAGGCTCATGACATTGTCGAGTCATGTGACAACTGCCATGCGCTTGCTCCGCCTTTATTGGCAGGGGTAAAACCCAGAGGCCTTAGGGCCTTGGAGCTTTGGCAGACCGATGTCACCCAGATTGCTGAGTTTGGCCGGCTCAAGTATGTGCATGTCAAGGTGGACACATTCTCCTCTGCAGTGTGGGCTTCTGCTCACACTAGAGAAAAGGCCTGAGATGTCCTTGCCCACTGGAGGCAGGCCTTTGCCGTTCTGGGCATACCTTCTGCTGTGAAAACCGACAATGGTCCTGCTTACGCATCTCAAAAGGTGCAGCATTTCCTGCAGTTGTGGGGTGTGTCACACAAGTTTGGTATCCCTCTTTCTCCAACTGGTCAAACTATTGTAGAACGTGCACATGGTACTCTGAAGCAGGTTCTTCAAAAACAAAAACGGGGAATGTAGGGTGAAACCCCACACAGTCGGTTGGCAAAAGCATTGTACACCATCAATCATCTTACGGTGCCGCAGAACTCAAATAACCCTGTCATTTTGAATCACCATCTCTCATTGCAGGCTGCGGATGAGGCATATCAGCCTGGAGCAAAGATTCGGGTGCGGAATTTGGTCACCAAACAGTGGGAAGATCCCTATGACCTTATTGTTTCGGGGCGCGGGTATGCTTGTGTATCCACAGATACTGGGGTATGCTGGGTACCTTCGAAGTGTGTTCGCCCTGACCTGTGACTGCAGAGACAGAATCTGGCCGACGGGCAAAATGGAAACCGTGACCAACCTGAAAGGCATCAAGTGGGTGAATCATTGAGTGATCACTTAGATGCAGATGACATGAGTGATTACTCCTATGATTCCTCCACAAATGGACACTGAATCTTGTTCATGTTTCTTATTTCACATTGTTCATTTTTTCTTTCTTTTTTCTAAACTGAAAAGGGTGAGATGTTGCCCTGACTTTTTAAGATTTTCTAAGCCTTCTGATGTTTGCATTCTTGTAGCAAACTTTCTCATACACTTTCTGTAAACAACTTATTGTTTTGCATTCTTTTATGAAGGAGGAGAAATTTGATGGACTGTTGGTTTGTCCAGTGTCATTGGAGAGGTGACACTTTCACCCTCCAATCCACTGTCACCTTTGGAAATCTATAAATGTTGGAGTCAGAAAATAAACTCCCCTTTTTCTACCTGGAGAACAGCAGTGTGTTTGTGTTGTGTTGTTTCGTGTCCTATAGTGACAGGTAAGCATTATCTGTTGCCCCCGTAACAACAGGGTACATTTACAGGTAGGACATTTTTCAGAAATTGCCTGCATCCATAATATTTGTGGAGTTCCTGTAGGGCCAAATCCTCCCATCCTGTTTTTGCATTTTTCTACAGGGGATGGCGAATCATGTGGGAAAGGAATCAACTGCATGATATGGGTTCTTTGAGGGACAGTACAAGGTGGAAAAGCAGTCCAAGCCATGATCTTAATTTCATCATTAGAGTCTGAGTCTATGACCCGGGGAGAACAAAAAGTCCTGAAAGGGTGGTTGAAGATCTTCCTAACAGTAAAGCACTTTTCTGGGACCCTGGTGGTCCAAAAATTCCTGCAGGAAGTAAATGAATAGAAGAGTCTAGCAAGATTACTGTGATTGAGGTTGCCAGGTCCAACCCAGAAGTGCCTGCAGTTGCTGGGTGAAGACTTGAGGAGACCCTTTTCTGGGTATCTGCAGGGTGGCTAAGGTATTTGTGTCTATGCCTGTCGCCATCCTGCACTCCAGGTCTTGTTTCCCTGGATCAGGTGACCTTCAGAATCATACTTAGAGTGACATTGGTTAGCAAAATGATGGCCTTTATGGCAACGTGGGCATACAGCAGAGGCTTTACGCTTAGCTCCTTTCAGAGCAAGGCAGTCTTTTTTAAGGTGGCCGGGTTTGCCACAGCCAAAACAAACTCCCGAAGTCCCAGAGGGGCCTTTAATGGCTGCAGCCACGGCCTCACATTTATGCTACACTGTGCCAATGTGATTACGCGCTTCAATCGTTTCAACTGAAGTCGGATTCTGGTTAGGCAAAGACTTAAGAAGTTTCTTAAAGTCTCCGTTCACATTTTCAACAGCAAGTTTTAAAAGCAAAATTTCATGAGCTTGAGGATGGTCAACCTGACACTCGAGTGCTTGCTTAAGGCGATCAATAAACTGCATGTAAGGTTCGAGGGGCTGTTGCACAATAGTTGGAAATGCCTTTTGCGGCTGCTGTGCATTGAAGACCTTAAGAAAGGCTAGGCACACTGCTTCACGGACTAACTCAAGGGCTTCCCTCAGGCAATCTCGGGCTTAGGAAGCAGGATCTGTGTGAGGCCCTGTTCCCATGAGATGATTAAGTGTAAGAGCTGCTAGAGTCTGATTAGCATGACCCACATAAGTTACAAGGAGAGCTTGCAGCTCCTTCCGCCACTCGGTTTCTCATAAAGCATATTGAGTAGAGGTTAGCAACCAATTTAAGATCATGTGGAGTCATATTGTAAGCATTAAATACAGAAGATAACAGGTTCGCAAAATACAGGGAGCCTATACCATGCTCTGTCACTGTCCATCAAAGTTCTTTAATCACCAAAAAGGACAGCGGTTCTCATTGGGGATTTTGCTTTCACTGACCCTGGTAAATGACAGGTGCCACAATTTTCCCTGCAACATCCAATTCCCCTTCTCTTAATGCTTGTTGCTTCAGGCAGACCCAGTTATCATGGGGGTCAGGGGGGTAAAGGTCTGGTTCTTTTTCAGAGTCTACAGGTCTAGGGTCAAAGGGGTCCTCTCCATCATCCTCGCTGTCTCTCAGACAATAGCCAGTGGCAAATGCCCCTACGGATCGCGGGGAGTCCCTCTCCCTCTTAGTCGCAAGAGGGGGAGCTGAAGGCTGTACAGAGAGGGGTGCAGTCTCTTCAGACTGTAGAGAACTCTGAGGCTCCACCTCAAAGGGACAGCAAGAGGGATCCCCTTTTTCTTCAGCATCGGATCTTTCTTGGGCTTTCAGGACCTCAAAAATTACCCTCCAGGAGGGAAGCATATCTGCAGCCACTTTATCTCCTTTTGTTGCATTATGCCACAGCTTAACTCCCACATTGTCCCACAAGTCCTTTGTAAAGATTGTGGACAGGGTAACTCCCAGCAGCTTAAACGCTGTCCATTTTAGCATGATTTTAAAGTCATGTGAAGGCAAAGATTTGCCATGCTTGGGTAGCAGCTTAGTCATAAGTTCAAAGATGTCTCTTTCTTGGCCAGACATTCCCTGACCCATGTTCCCCACAGCTCACCTCCTTTCCAGAGGGAATCATCGTTGGCCAGCTTCCTGCTTTCTTTCATCAGCACTTCAGTTCTGGGGGCTCACTGACTGCTGCTGAGCCGAGGCGGATCATCACTTCTTTACATGGGGCACCAACTGTCAGTGATTGAGAGATGGGACTCCACTTAGGGCAAGCAAGAAGTCGTTTATTGTTTCAAAAGCTTGGTTTATATACTCTTACAGCTTTAGATAACATTTTCCACTGCCAAGCAATAACCACAATATTAATGTTTCTTAGCAATATTGCTTAACCACAATCTTACACCTGCAGTCTTACATTACTTCCTTAAAACAAAGCACAACATTCCTTTTCTTTCCTCCTTCAGATTTCTGTTTGATGTTCCCAGGGCTTTTGGCCCACCAAGGCCAAGATGTGCACATCTCCCATTAATTCTGCAGTACTCTCTGCTGCACTGCCCAGCTGCGTCCCCACATGTCAGTGTCATTGCTGTAGACACACAAGATCAGTGATGTCCCAGACACAGAAGGACTGAAATCACCTCCTATTGGGACACACAAGACAGATGATGGACTTTGGACCTGGTTAGCATAAGAGATTTGATAAACAGGGTGCCTTGGCAAAAGCAAACATAACTTTGAGGATTAATTCAAGATTACATGAAGATTAAATCAAGATTACAAGAAGATTAAATCAGACTGACTTACCGGAAAAGAAAATTACATCAAGCTCTGCAAGCAAGAGATGTTGTAAAATGTATACGTTTGTTTATGTGATGATTGACTCAATCATTGTAGTAAAACATTACTAGCCTTCCTAAAATAGTATATAAGCATAGGTATTCCACAATAAATTTGGATTATTCTGACCATATCAGAGTGTCCCTGTCTCTTTCATCATTGCCGATAATTGGTGTTCTGCATGAGGAGAAAAACAGCCTATCTGGCTGCAGTCAGCGAGCCTCTGGAACTAATCGTGATGGTGAGAGAACCGCATCTAGGCCCACAATCACCTGTCTGCTGCGACTGACAGGTGAGCCAAGGGAACTAATCTATGGAACAGAACATGTCCAACAAGAGAGACATCTATGAAACCATGCTCGCCCTTCTGGGCAAGCATGGCTCCCCCATCCTAAAGCACAACCTTAAGTTGCTTTTAAGATGGGTGTCACGCATGGTTCCCAAAGCCATCCCTTCTTTTATATTCACTCTCCGCTTCTGGGACGAAGTCAGCGTAAAGCTCTATGAACTGGCTACGCTGCCTGGCCACGAGCGAGAACTACAAATGCTTCCTGCTTGGAGGGTGGTCATGGATGAGATTAAAAAGGAGGAAGGGAGTGAGGCAGCCTGCGAGGCTACTGCTGAGACAGCCCTGGCAACCGTGGCAGATTGAAACCTGCCCAGGTCCTGCTCCCTATCCCCCGTCCGCACGCCCTCCCCAATGAGCGCCAGGGATAGAACTTGGTCTCCATCTGCAGTCCCACTGCCACACTTCCAGTGATCCCAGAGCCACCGGATGCTTATCCCTTATGCAGCAGACACTGACTCTAGCAATGAAGGGGAACTAGACCCTTTTGATGCTGGTCCCGAGCAAGATCTGGACTTATTCCCTTTGGATACACATAATAATTGATTACGGATAAAAAAGAAAGCCCTTAAGGACAAAGACATTGATACCATGGCAAAAATATTTTTGGCCCTCGTGCGAGTTGGCCTGAGGAGGGTAGAATCCACAATAGGAGCCCCTGGGTCACTCGGAAATTAAGGAACTGCACCGTACCGTGGTGGAATATAGACCAGGGTCCCCTTAATTTATTAATTTATTAAGAGCAACTTTTACTACTGTCCTGGTTCAGGGCAAATTTGGGAGATAACCCCCAAAAGGGCTCCTCTAGAAAAGCAGATTCTATTGGCCCCTCCCCCCAACCGGTTCAGGAGAAAATACCTCCTTGGAGAAAAGTGGAAATAAACCTGCTTATTAAACAATAGAACCCAAACAATAGTAAACAATAAAACCTCTTTCTGCTCCAAAAAGAGATGGCAAACTCAGAAAAGTCCCCTCCCCGGGTTGCAGCTTGTCTCACTCAGTCTCTTATCAGTCCCTCCAGTGCTGGAAATGCCCCAGCCCAGGCCTGGCATGGTGGGCCACAGGTGGAGCTGCCGGTGCTCTTCTGGATGTTCAGTCTAGAGCAGGTTTGAACAGGTCCAAGAAAAAGAAAAACCACGGTCCAGGGAACTTGTTTGCCTCAGCTAGCTAAAACTAACTAAAAACAAAGGAGGGCTCTGTCCTGCTGTCTGTCCATCCACAGACAACACACAGTCCAGGACGAGGAATGTGGAGGAGTGAGCGCAGTGTCTGAAAACAAACTGTGCTCTTCTTCCCTCCCCCCTTCACTCTCTGGAACAAGTCTTAAAGGTGCAAAACTTATTATTCAGTATAAACAGAACAATATGATTGGGGATAAAAGTATCATATAGTCAACCCAGGACAACTACTCACCTCGTGACTCCTCATGATGTTAAGTTTTTGGCAAATCTGTTGCTCACACTGACACAATATGCAATATTCATGGTGCAATGGAAAAAAGGACTGGTGAATTTAATTACAGCGCATGCAGGGCATGCAAACCAAGCCCTGGCTGCCTTAACTATTGGCCACCTTGTGGGGGAGGGGATGCATACCGATCCTAATGGCCAAGCCATCTTACCGAGAGAAGCCCTAGAGGGTATTACAGAGGCAGCTTGCCTGTCATTTCTTAAGGCTTCTGATGCCAAAACCCCACAACAGTCCTTCATAAATATCAAACAAGGTCCACAAGGCCCCTATATGCAGTTTGTGGTCAGATTAAAAAAAACACTGGAGAGACAAATAGATAATTAACAAGCAAGGGAGGTTATGCTCCTCAAATTTGCCATAGAAAATGGTAATGAAGACTGTAGATGCCTTTTGAAATCTTTGCCCCCTGAACTTGAACCCACTTTGCTCCAAATGATACAAGTGTGCAACCGCTTGGGGACATTACAACACATCACAGCAATCACCTATCGAGCTGTGGGGCAAGGCATAGCGGGCGCTTTTGCTGCCCTGAAATTAACCCCTGGAAAGCAGCTAGTTTGTTTTGGCTGTGGGGAATCTGGACACATTAAAAGAGACTGCCAAAAAGCGCAAAAACCCAAAGCCCTGGGTATATGCCCTCCCTGTCGTAAAGGCCCTCACTTTGCTAATCTATGCTGCTCTAAGTTTCACCAGAATGGCCAGCCTTTAAAGGGAAACTCATCTTGGAGCGTGGAGCAGCACCGTGCAATGACACAAATCCCACAGCTGATGCAGCAATCAGGACTAACTGTCAATTTGCAACCGGCCTTGCCCCCGCCCGCCAGACCACCGTCGCTGACCTACGTGCAGCCACACTAGGGAAAGCTGGACTGGATATATCAAACAATATCACAGTAATGTTATTTGATTCATCTGTTCATTTGCTTCCCACAGGAGTTTTCAGACCACCAGGACAGCCTATGCATGCATTGCTTTTGAGCTGATCATCCACTTTGATAACAAGGTTGTTTGTTGTCCCTGGGACTATTGACTCTGACTCAATCGGGGAAATAAAGATCATGGCTTGGACCCCCCAGTTGCCCTGTGTAGTCCTGGCCAGGAGCCATATAGCACAACTCATACTTTTCCCAGCAGCACCCCTATCTGCACCCCCTATAGCTGAATAGAGGAAGGGGGGTTTTGGTTCTACAGGGGTCCCGCAGATTTTTTTGGACACAACATATTACATCTCAGCATCCCCCATGCCAATGCAAAGTGACTCTGAAAGGCAAAGACATACTCCTAACAGGGCTCCTTGATACTGGAGCTGATGTGACTTATCTCAAAAAGCCAATGGCCCAGTGTGATAGATGAGTAATGTGATGGTTGACTCTCACAATTAAAAGGCAACTATCATGTATATATGTTAAGAGAGGTTTTATAAATGTATAGTTGTGTTTTACCCCCCTTGCATTGTTATCACGGGGTGACCTGGGTTGTCGGAACATTTGGGAGGGTCGGCTTGTTACTATGGCAGCACCTGACCTCCAATCAAGATTTAAGGAAGTAAACTCCACCACTGGACAGCAAAGAAGGAGTTGATGGACAGAACTTTGGGAGGGGCTAAAGGGTTAAAAGGCGAAACCTCCATTGTGTGGATGAGCACATGGTGGGAAAAATCCTTTGCTCCCAGCACCGTAATATTTTCTCTATTCAGTCTTCTGTTGTATTTTTTTATTAGGTTTTAATAAACCTTTTAAATTTTTTGGAAGTGAGTATCATTTCTCACACTAGTGATTGGCCATTAACATCTGTGCCTCAGGAGTCATTGGGACACTCAACACCCCCACAATGGTCTATGGCTGAACTGCCTCAGGCAATTTGAAGCATTGGAAGGAGCAGCCCAGCTATCAAAAGCAACACTTGACACAGATCTAAAGCCCAGAGTGATATCTCACCTTAGTCAAACCATTTCTGCTACCAGTTACTTGCCTTATTAACAAAGTAATTTTATTGTGAATCTTTCAGTACAGCTATTTAGTACTATATAAGTAAATTTTTATTGTTTTAGCCTTCAATGTTTATATCCCATTATTTTATTAAGCCAAACTTAAATCTATCCTACAAGTAATCTTTAAAAGCTGCTGCAGGGGGTGTGGCCCCCCCAACCTGGCACCAACCAGTGTTACTAGAAAAATTCAAAGGTGTTTGTGAGACATGGGCTTAGGAATTAGAGGGGTATTGATTAGAAATAGATATTTAAATGAAATATTGTTTAATATTTGCTGCATTTTACTGTGCTAACTGCCTGTAAAGGGAAAATAGGGTATACGTGGGGGACAGGGTATACATGCAAGAGCAATACAAAATAATGCAAGGATGTGTGATAAGGGAAGGATGATGTTCATCAAAACAGGACAAAGTTACAAGGCTACCAAGATAACAAGGCTCCTCTGGACCCCCAAACCAGATCAAACCAACCTCATGGTTTGGACTGTGACCAAAGGATCAGTAAACATGCGCAAGAAGATGGGGTGAGAAGGTCAACTTTGATGAAGACTACTTACTTCATCCCCCTGTGACCCCCTGTGACCCCCAAGATGACCACCAGAGACAAGTAAGCAGGTGCAAGGGACTGATAAGTTAATTAGCATATGAAGTGGGACAAGGTGGAGCCAGGAAATGAACATGCATAAATGTATTGCAAACCCTAATGTATATGTAACATTTTAGAGGATAAAAAAGAACACTGAAAGCAGGTAGATGCGCATGCCTTTGCAGAGGTATCCTGCATGGTCCGGCCAAAAAAATACATGCCTACTTTATAACTCACTTTGTCTTTGAGTTTTAGAGTATTTCCACATATCATTTGTATAGAGGTGGTGTCTTATTAAATATCAGTAACATAGCAAAACTGCATAGTTCACTGAGAGTAATTAGATAAGTCATAAATTCAAGATTCTTTAGCCCACATTCAAGACAAACTTTGAACTTTATTTGTAATAGTTATTTGAGACTTAACTCCACTGTCAGTTTTATTAAGTGCTTGCTTTTCACTCCATAGTTTTAACAAGGTAATTTTATTGAAATTTTTTCAGAACAGTTGTTTATCTTGATGTTTAATTGTCATATGACAAATTTTCAGTAACCTTTTTGTAATAATAGAGTTTAAATAAGTTAATTCTTGTTAAGATTAATTTTGTTTAGTCTCAGTGATGCTACATTTTAAGTATATTTTTGTTATGTTTTACTGAAGTTAAGTTTTACTGAAGTTGATTTTAAGTTTTGTTGAAATATACCTGTTTGAATTATAAGATATAATTCCTTTGTTATACAAGTGAATGGCATAGAGCATAAATTAATTTTATCAAAATTTCCTCATTTAAATTACGAGATACAGCTATTTTGTTATAGAAATAAGAACAATTTTTGCTATTTTATTTTTTATAAGTAGTACTAAAGAACGAGTAACAATTTCATATTATGATTGCTGTCAGTTGTAATCTGTTTAATGCCTTTTTATCTTACTATTTCGCTAAGATAAATGACAAAAGCCAAATGCTTTACAAACCTTCACATATTGTTGTATAGCTATTTATAAGACATATATTATTTTAAAGAACTTTTCTAACTACTATTACTAAGAGGTTTTTAAAATATATTAAAGAGACTCTTCCAGTTAAAGCCTGGACCCTGGCCAAGTTCTAGTCTAAACTAGTAGAGAAACATACCAATAAATCCAAGTGTTTTCTACACCAAAACTATACTCAAGTAATTTTGACTTACCAAATTTAGACCTAAAATAGCTAAACCTCCTTTTGAAGTGAACTTGGAAATCTTACTCGAGAATGATTTTCTAAGCCCTCACTTTAAAAATGAAGCTTGCCAATTACTACACCAAATCAAATTTGATGCTTTACCCTCCTGAAACATCCTTGGAACCCCAAGAATTAGAGCCCCTGGGTTCTGTGAAAATGGATATTTGTGTTAATTTTTATACACGGGAAGAAATTAATCTAAAAATATGTTTCTCCCTATCACCCTGTATATAAGAATCAAACCTTTTGGTACAATTACACTTCTGGCAGTCTTTCTAAATCCAGGAATGCCCCCCTGCAGCTGCCATCAGGAATGTTTTTCGTTTATAAAGATCAAGACTGAGCCTTTAGTGGCTAAGGTCTTTAACTAAAAGATTCTTTTTAGGCTAGGTATGTATGTGATAATTTTGATAATAATTGTATTAATCATGATACCTTGCTTGCTTCAATGTGTGCAGAGATTAATTATTAAAAGGAGTGGTTTTGGTTGAAAAGAAAACGGGGAGATATTGGGACACACAAGACAGTTGATGGACTTTGGACCTGGTCAGCATAAGAGATTTGATAAACAGGATGCCTTGGCAAGAGCAAACAGAACTTTGAGGATTAAATCAAGATTGCAAGAAGATTAAATCAGACTGACTTACCAGAAAAGAAAATTACATGAAGCTCTGCAAGCAGGAGATGTTGTAAAATGTATACGTTTGTTTATGTGATGATTAACCCAATCATTGTAGTAAAACATTACTAGCCTTCCTAAAATAGTATATAAGCATAGGTATTCCACAATAAATTTGGATTCTTCTGACCATATCAGTCTCCCCATCTCTCTCATCATCGCTGATAACATCTCTTGATCCTGGTGAGGAAACTTCAGGTCTGGCACTATAAGGGCCAGATAGTGAACATTTTGACCAGGAATGGGAAGAGAGGGTCCCTGCCTTCGGCGAGGAGGAGGAAAGGGATGACCAGACATACTGGACTGTGTGGATTTAATGGCCTGGCCCATCAGATCCACAGAAGTGCAAGGCTTTGGTAGACACTGGTGCACAGTGATGCCATCAGGGTACGGAGGCACAGAACCCATGTGGATCTCTGGAGTGACGGGAAGATGTCAGGAGTTGTCTGTATTGTAGGGTGAGTGGAGCTTAACAGGAAATAAGTGGCAAAAGCATCCCATTGTGACTGGGCCAGAGGCCCCTATCATCCATGGCATCGACTACATCTGGAGAGGGTACTTCAAGGATCCAAAGGGGTACTGATGGGCTTTTGGTGTAGCCACTGTGAATACAGAGAAGGTCAAGCAGCTATCCACCCTGTCTGGCCTCTCAGGAGATCTCGCTGTGCAAATGTTTTGAGTTGAAGACCAGCAGGTGCTAATTGCTACCAGGTCATTTCAGAGATGGCAATATTGCCAAAATCCAAGAGTCCCTGGCTCCCATACATGAGTTGATTCATCAGCTGGAGAGCCAAGGAGTGATCAGCAAGACACTCATCTTTTAATAGCCCCATATGGCCAGTGCAAATGTCTGCCAAAGGGTGGAGGTTAACAGTCAGTTATCGTGGCCTGAATGAAGTGATGCCACCAGTGAATGCTGCTGTAGCAGATGTGCTGAAACTCCAATATGAACTGGAGTTGAAGGCAGCCAGGTGGTATGGGTTTTCGATTTTAACCCATGGAGCAAATTACCAACCTTGTATGAGGAGTTGCAAGTCACAAAAGTTTAAGTAGAATGATAATGAATTTATCACAGGGTGAAAAGTGGAATTTTGGGGGTTCTTAGAATACGGGTTTGAGAGGCAAGACAGAGGGATTTGGGCGTTGCCTTGTCCTTCTTCCTTCTTCTTCCTAGCCTCCATCTTCTGTGTGATGTTAGCACTTTTGAATTGGTTTAGAGTAGAAGTAGACTGTCTAACATAGGTGATAGGTATTGGAAAATAACAGTAAATAAAGTACACGTAGTTCTTAGTATAAAATGTTGATACCAGCCCAAGGGCAGGGAATGTGCTGCAAATCAACCTGCTAGACAGACCTCTTCGGGTCAGGAAAAGAATGTAAGAGATAAGAGAAAGTAAACAACCTTGAAAACCAGAGCCAAGGAACTCCAACTTCTTCTTCGAGCGCTGGGCTGGGAAAAAGAGACTTTCTAACGTTCTTGGGGTCATTCTGACCACAGAAACTCCGAGAGTATACTGCAATTGATGTTGATTATGCATTTTTCTCAATTCCTTTTGAAATTGAGGTTTTGGGGGGTTCACTTAAGTTAGCAATATGAATTAAGCATTTAAATTTTAGCTTGTAGAATTATGTGTTGAATTTTAACCTTTTACTTAAGAAACCTCTGCCATGGTACAAAGGGCATAGGAAAATGCAAATTTCTGAAGCTTCTTGTGATAAAGAACAATGCCAGGAGAAGACCAGGGAATGCAACCTAGATAAAGGAGCTCCTCTGTCTCCAAGCTGATCAAAAAGGACAGATGTACTCAGATAAGCACCAAGGGACCAAAGCGCATGCACAAAGGAGAAAAGTTCAAAAGTTCAACCATGAGGAAGACCACAACCTTCAGCCTCAGAGACCACCAAAGACCACCACCACGAACAACGGGTGCTCAGAAGGGTGTGGATCTAATTACCATGCGAGGCGAGGACAGGGGGGCCAGGGGTTGAATATGCATGGAAAGATTGTGTAATGTAATGCATATGGAACATCTTCGTGAATAAAGATATGGCTCAGACTAAGGCTCGGGGCACAAGCTTTCACCAGAGCTGTCTCGCTTGTGCTGGGCGTACTGACAATACATACCCACTTCATAACTACATCAGGTTGTGGAGTCTATCGCTTCATTTGGTGACTCTGCTGGGATGGACTCTGCTCACCCACTGGTCTGGTTGGGGGGCAGACACCCTCAGGCGCCACCCTGGCTCTTCCCCAGGAGGGACTCTGTACCTCTGCTGTACACTGCGGCGAGCAGACCACAGCCCATTGCGACTGCGGATCAAAGCGGTATGTATTAATTTCTTTTTTTAGGGTTGGCTACTGATAAGTCACATAAGAGACGTCTTTGCAGGCAGTTTTGCCCAGGGAGCATGCAAGCAACCATGTGCAGGGGAGAATCTAGTGGTGGGGGGGGGTCCCCAGCTGATAGAGCAGCTGGTGGAGCGTTGGTTTGTACTGTGATTGTATGCGGTTATTACATCCGGACATACTTGCTTGCATGTGTGTGGGGGTGTGAGTGAACGGTGAAACATGCTGCAGGGCGTGAGGTCTTGGTTTAGTTTCTCTGATAGCTGTGGCTTTTAAAAGAATATTTCAAGGGCACCGAGTGGCACGCACTGGGCGCTGCTCAGAGATCACTACTTTAAAGGGAGTCAGCGTGGCGGGCAGAGGCGGCGTGGAGCGGGACAGCGGCTGGCAGCCAGCAGTGCTTGGGAGAGAAGGCAGGGCATGCGCGTCACGGGTCGGCTCTAGTAAGCAGCACATGTGCTGCGCAGGCGGCTCTAGCAAGTGGGGCCAGCGCGGCATGGGGGCATAAGCCAGGGCTTGCAAAATTGCTCTAGGCATAGCTGGCTGATAGTGCGGCTGGCAGGCGCGTGGGGCACAAGCCGCGGTTTGTAGGGTTGTTTTGAATGCCGCTAGCTGATAGCGCAGCTAGCGGGAGCGTGGTACAAGTTAGGATTTGCACACTCCGCGTCGCTAGTTGGTAAGGGGCAGGAACTGGCTGAAGGTAGCCAACAAGCCCAGCTGGGCTAAGAGTTAAGTGTTTGTGTGATAACACTGCCCTTCAGTGTTGAAAACTGTTACTGGGAGATCCTTTGCATTAAGGGGTTTGCTGCTTGCTTTTTAGCTACAAGCAAGAGGTGACTTGCCCACGGTGGCTGCTTGTTAGGGATATAGTTAGTAATTTGTGGAAATAAACGGTGTATAAAAATATATGTGTATAAAATAAACTGGGGGGGGGGGGGAATTTCTTTAGAATGCCAGATTCCGGGAACCAGGAAAGTGCATCGTTCTATTCCCGGACGGAGGCTTTGTGCAGCCCAAGCCAGAGAAAGAAACCAACTTGAATATGAAGAACTCAATAAAGGAACAAAGACTTTCTGCCACAGGTGAAATAAACTGTATAAGAACTGCTACCTCGAAGCAGTTGGTGTGGACGGGGAGGTCAAAGTCCCAGTGGGTGCTTTCCTCACGTTCACCCGTATCACCGACCGGGGGTGATACGCTGTCCGTTTGGGTGGTGGCTGTTGGAACTGTATTATGGTCGCGCAATAAATTTTATTTTTCATATTTTTATTAAAATTGGCTATTTTTCATTTTTCATTTATAACTGCTGAACTTCAAGCCCGGGCCAAGAGAGCCCGGCCTCCCAGACTGGCTCTACACAGGTGGTTTCAGCTTGAACCAAGTCAGTGTCTCCACTCAGCAGGGGAGTGGGTAGTCATAGAAGGGGAGGACGGAGGGAGAGACAGAGTGTTCTTGGGAGGGATATACCAAAGTTTGACAACTAGCTATGTGTCCTTTGACTGGGAACAACCCCCAGTTGAAAGAGCGCTTAGAAACCCCTTGAGGTGTGGGCTGGAAGGGGTGATTCCCTGTTTCGTGTGTGGACTGACAGCTTTTCACTGGGAGCCAGACTGGCACACAGCTTGGGTTCTCCTTTGATGTAGAAAGTGTCAGAGGAGGTGGTATTGTATCTCCACGTGTCGTGCATGCAACCCCTGAACTACCGAGATACTATAACCAAGAGGTACATGCAAGGTGTGAAATAGTGAGTTTAATCTGTGGAAAAAGTTACCTAGTCCCTGAGACCTGGGACATCTTTGAAGAGGATTGGGAAAGAATAAAGGAGTGGCACAGCCATATCAAAAGGAAGAACTAAGGAATTTTTCTTTTCTCCCCAGTGGTTTGGATTGAACCCTTAGGAGTTTGTAACTTTGTGTGGGACTGAGCAAACAACAAATGAGTAAAAGTTAATGGTGGATTATTATCTTTAATTAATTAATTAATTATTAATAATTTCATATTAATAAAATACTTCATTAATTAAAGTATTGTTGATTGATAATTTGGTTATTAATATTTTTATAGTTTTGTTATTTGATTAATTTTTTTATTAATTAAAAATAAGTTTTGATTTGAGACTCATATTTGAACATTCGGAACTGAGTAAGCTAAAGCTTGCTCTAAAAAGACTTAATGTGAGCAAGGCAGAGTAAGGAAGTAACTAAGGCCAGCCCATTAGGGTGCGTCTTAGCACATTAGAGAGAAATAGCCGGCAAAGGGGGCATGGAAAATAAAAAAAGCCTAATTAAATATATCTCCCATTTGTGGCCATTATATCATGTAGAGGATGGGGCAAGGTGGCCTCCTACAGGTACATTGGAATATAATACCTTGTTACAGCTAATGTTGTTTCTACGGAGGGAAGGGAAATGGGAGGAAGTTTCTTATTGTGATATGTTTTTCTCCCTCCAAAAAAACCCTGAGTGGCAAAGGGATTGTGGCATCAGGGCCTCCTCTGACCCCCTCATTCTGGCTCTTGAAAGAGAAAACAGAAGCAAAATGGGAGAACTTAAATGGTGCTGCTCGGCCTGTAGCATAAAACAGAGATGCACCAGGACAGATAAAGTTTATTGCCCAGTACTAGAGGAACAAGAACAAGATCTAGCCAGCCTATTTAGCCCTCACTTGGGAGGGCAGGGGGGAAGGGGTAGGGACTTGGAAGGGGCATCAGCACCACCTCTGCCACCTCCCCAAGTGTGGGAGAAATAGATCTCATGGAATCTCCTCCTCCACCTATTCCACCTACTACTCTTACTCCTACTCCTTCTCCTCCTTTGGAGAAGACACCAACTCCAACCCCTCCCAGCAGCCCAACAGCATCCCAAACCAGAGGACAAATACTGCAGGCCCCTTTACGGGAGTCAGTAATAAGAGGTGGAGAAAGGATATTGATTAAGGTGCCCTTCTCCACCCTTGATTTGGAAGCATGGGAAAGGGTTGTGGGAAATTACCAAGATGACCCAGTAAACACTGCTAAACATCTGCAACACTTTATGAAGCAGCACAATCCAGACTGGGGTGATATTCAATTATTATTAGACGCATTCACTGAAACAGAAAAACAGTTGGTTTTAAAAACAGCAGGGGACCTGGTAGCAGACCACTTTAGACAACAAGTGGATCTAAAGGAACATTTTCCACTTCAAGACCCAGGCTGGAACCCGAACCAACCAGCAGAAAGACAGAGGCTAAAGAATTATCAGGATTGTATTATATTGGGAGTGGAAAGAGCAATGCCTAAAACTATAAATTGGTCAGCTTTATATGCTATTAAACAGGGACCCTCAGAATCCCCTACAGAGTTCCTAGACCACCTGAGAAACGCAATGCCATGTTATACACCAGTGGAACCTGTATCTGATGTGGGGATACAACAACTAATTAATCTATTTTTGGGACAGTTCACAGGGGATATTAGGCGCAAACTCCAAAAAGTCTGAGAAGAAGATGCACGGAATTTAGAAACTTTTTTGGGGGAGGTCTGGAGAGTCTTTAGCAACAGAGAAGAGGGGCATAAACAAGGGATGAAAAACTTAATAGCAATAGTGCAGGAGGAACGGAGAGAAAAACGTGAAAGCAGGCAGGGACCACCCAAGCAAGGCCCTCTTCAATTAGGAATAAATCAATGTGCAAACTGTAAGAAACAGGGCCATTGGAAGAAGGACTGTCCAGAACGGAAACAGAATGGTCAAGGGAATCAAAGAAGAGGAGGGGTGGTTGCCCATGTGCAGGAGGATTAGGGGGGACCGGAGGAGACTACCCCAGCAGGCCCTCTGGTTGTAAAACTGAAGCTGGGGGAAATGGAAAAAGAAGTAAAATTCTTAGTCAAATATGGGGCAACATACTCGGTTCTAAATACAGCCTTGATGCCCATAGGGGATGATTATGCTATGGTCTTTGCTAACCCGCTTAACACCTGAGCTAGCCTGGTTTACTGTTTTAGATCTGAAAGATGCCTTCTTTTGCCTCCCCATCCACGAAGCCAGCCAGAAAATCTTTGTATTCAAATGGGAAAGCCCTAAAAGTGGGCGCAAAAGCCATCTCACATGGACTGTATTGCCTCAAGGTTTTAAAAACTCTCCCACTTTGTTTGGAGAACAACTTGCAAAGGAATTAGACACCTGGGAAGCCCCTCCAGAGGAAGGGAAGCTGCTACAGTACGTAGATGACATCCTAATAGCCACACGGACAAGGGAAGCGTGTGTGGCCTGGATGGTAAGCCTCTTGAACTTTCTGGGGCTCCAAGGGTACTGGGCATCAAAGAAAAAGGCTCAAGTAGTAAAACAGAAAGTAACTCATCTGGGTTACGAAGTCAGTGCCAGACAACGTACCCTGGGCCAAAGCTGGAAGGAGGCAATATGCCAGACCCCAAAACCTCAGACTGCAAAAGATCTACAAACTTTCCTGGGGATGACAGGGTGGTGCAGGTTATGGATCTATAACTATGGACTGTTTGTTAAGCCCTTATATGAACTTATGGCAACTGAAAGCAGGGACATCCAATGGATAAAGGAAGCTATGCAGGCCTTCCACCAGCTGAAAAAAGCCCTCATGTCAGCTCCAGCTCTGGGATTGCCAGATGTGAGTAAGCCTTTCCTTTTGTTCTCCCATGAGAAACAAGGAATCATCTTGGGAATATTAGCATAGGACCTCAGCCCATACCGGAGAGCAGTTGCTTACTTCTCTAAGCAATTGGATGCAGCAGCTAAAGGGTGGCCTGGATGCCTCAGAGCTGTTGCAGCAGTCATACTGAATATCCAAGAGGCACGTAAATTCACCCTGGGCCAGAAAATGACTGTGCTAGTGTCTCACACGGTGTCCGCAGTGCTAGAGATGAAAGGCGGGCATTGGCTTTCCCCACAAAGATTTCTGAGATACCAAGCTGTTATGGTGGAGCAAGATGATGTGGAGATAGTGGTGACTAACATTGTCAATCCAGCCTCCTTCCTCAGTGGAAACCAAGGGGAGCCAGTGGAGCATGACTGCCTGGAGACTATCGAGGCAACCTATTCCAGCCACCCTGACTTGAAGGACACCCCTCTCAAGAATGCAGAAATCTAGTTTGCTGATGGAAGCAGTTATGTCGCCAGTGGAAAGCGACAAGCCCGGTACACAATTACTACCTGCAAGGAGGTAATAGAATCTGGACCCCTGCCAACAAACACCTCTGCACAAAAGGCTGAGACAATTGCTCTAACTCGGGCCTTGGAAATGGCAAAAGGGAAAGAAATAAACATATATACGGACTCAAAGTATGCATTTGGAGTAGTGCATGCTCATGGAGCCATTTGGAAAGAGAGAGTGTTGATGAACTCCCAAAGGAAAAATATCAAGTCAGCAAAGGCAAACAAAAACTGTAGTGTATCAAAATAGGTTGGCTTTGGACTATTTATTGGCTAAAGAAGGGGGTGTTTGTGGAAAGTTTAATATATCATATTGTTGAAAATAGATGACAAGGGGAATGTCATTCTGGAAAAAGCAAAAGATATCAGAAAAAAAATAATAACCCAGGTACCAGTCCAAAATTAGAAAACAATGTTAAAATCTAGCTGGTGGGGTAACGTACTAGAGATAGGATGATAGAAGAAATTAAGATTTTTTTCCTTTTATGTGTTACAACTGTTTTGATATTTCTTCCTTGTGTAATCCCCTGTTTTATTTTGCCAGCATAGTCCAGAAGATGCAAGTAGACAAAAAATATTGCTCAAGCCAAATGATTTACAAAGAATAACAGGGGGGATTGTGAAAAATGCATATTTTATGATTGTCTTTTTGCAAATATTAAAATGAATATTATATGTGTTATGTTAGAAAGTTATGCTGTATTAATTTTCTGAAGTAGTGTGTTAAATATAGTTTTAGGTTATAACATAATGTTAAAATAGAAACTATGCTATGTAAGATACTTTTTTTAAAGAAAGGAATGAGGTACTTTCACCAAGATAGCAGCCACAAGACACCTAAATCTTTCAGAGAGAAAGAATTTATTGCTCCCTTAGCTAACTTCCTCCTGGCTTGCTCAGCCCTGAAGACGCCATCAGGATTAAGAGGAAGAAGTTGACACTGACCAGACAGAATCCTTTGTTTGAATGGAAGTTATGCATCATGTATGAGATGTATGAATATGCAACAGGCTATTGCTTTTAAGGGTTAATCCTCTGTTAAAGGGTGTCTTTTTTTCAGGCTTATTTTGCCCAGAAAGAGGTACATGGACTGCCTGTAACTTTTTGTTTTTATTGTCTTGTACTGTCCTAATCATCCAAATTTTTATTACTCTAATTATATTACAATTTTTATAACCATTTTATTACTATTAAACTTTTAAAATTTTAAAAGCAAGTGATTGGCATTATTCACACTTAACAATAGGGACTTCTCTCCCTAAATGAACTGAAGAAAGACTATTTATAGGTAGTAAACTGACTAGAAATGTTGAACTTTTTCTTTACGTTGTCAGTGAGAAAGGAAAACTTGTGGGGACAGAAGAAGTGTTCTGAAGAGTTTGTTTTGGTTTTTTCCCCCTCTCTTTCTTTTAGTTGCCTTTAATAAAATTTTCTTTATACCCTTTTAAAGTCTTAAGCCTGCTTTACCTTTCTCCTAATCCCATCTCACAGCAAGAAATGAGTGCATTAGTGATTAGCCAGCACTGAAGCCCACCATACTCATTAGCGCATTAGTTAGGGAAATCTCAAAATTGAGAAATCTGAAATTAGTGAACCAAAACCACTACA
The DNA here is from genome assembly GCF_017590135.1 of Pyrgilauda ruficollis. Classification (NCBI taxonomy): domain Eukaryota; kingdom Metazoa; phylum Chordata; class Aves; order Passeriformes; family Passeridae; genus Pyrgilauda; species Pyrgilauda ruficollis. Next base: position 38,531 of record NW_024525046.1, read on the forward strand.
AAGGCAAAAAAACTGTTTGAGAAGGGGAAAAAAAGCTCAGATTCTTCTGAAAGCTGGATTTGCCATGAAGAAAACACAAGGTCAAGGGGCCTGCGTGGGAGATTCAGTTCTTGGAAATAAAATGGCAAGATGGATGCCATCATGACCCTATGGATATGGTTAACAAAATAGCAACTATGTCTCTACCAGCTAACAAGAAGGCAACACAAGCTTTCCTAGGCCTTGCAGTGTGATTTCATGGTTTACCCCAGAACCCCGGGTTTCTCCTTGAAAATTCCCTCCCAGGTGTGTCAATCATCCCTCCTTTCCCCACCCTGACCCCTGCCGAGCACTGTCTGTCAATCCTGGAATTCTAGAAGGGCGTCTAGTGATTGGGCAGATTCAAAAGATGCCTTCTACCCCTGGGGGACATTGGGCCATCCAGGTGTCCTTTGTTCCCTGAGACCTCCTCTCCTGTACCTGGTTGGTGAGCTCCCTATCCCTTCCCTCCTCCCCTCCCCAAGGTAAAAGGGCTAGCAATCACGCGGTCTGGAAGTTCTTTTGGAGGAGTTGCTAGATTCAGAGACCTGTGGGCCAGAATAAAATCTCTGGATTAAAACCCTCCATCAGAACTGACTCCTTCCTTCACTACCGCCTTAAAGCTTCTCCAGCAGAGGGAAACCTGAGGAGCGGACCCTCTACAAGAGGAAGCTCCATCCCGCCGCCACCGGAGCCCCGGCATGTCTGGACTTGTCCCCATGGGCTCAGCTGCAACATCCAGCTAGCCAAAAGTGTCTCTGGGGTGAAGCACCACAGTTGCCACTATTTGGTTCAGGCGCAGGGGCCAGACAAGCCAAGGCACGTCCCGTTCACAATATTGGTAATACTAATACTGGAGAATGCACATTCCAGGTTATAGCCAGCTTGTGAGCCCCCTCTATCAAGTGACCCAGAAGAAAAACCATTTTGTGCAGGGCTTTGAGCAACAACAGGCCTTTGAGCAGATCAAACAGGAAATAGCTTGTGCAGTAGCTCTTGGGCCTGTTCAGACAGGACCAGCCATGCAAAATATATTTTACACTGCAGCTGGGGAGCAGGGTCTCACCTGAAGCCTCTGGCAGAAAACATCAGGAGAAACCTGAGGTTGACCCATTAGGGTTTTGGAGCTGGGGTTATTGAGGATCTGAAGCCTGCTTTACTTCAACTGAAAAAGTGATATTAGCAGCCTATGAGGGCATTTGAGCCACTTCAGAAGTTGTTAGGACAGAAGCATGTCTGCTTTTAGCACCACAATTGCCTGTGCTGCACTGGATGTTCAAAGGAAACAACCCCTCGACACATCCTCATGCTTAGGAGGGGAATGATAGAGCAGCTTGTTGGGTACCTGGTATTCAGCCAAGGACAACCCACCACAACCAGGTAATGACAGATTAGAGAATGCTTATGAGTTATTTCATGCCTTTTTTTCTGAAGTGTGTTCAGTTCTTAAGTAACATTTTTGAAGTACCTATTTTAAAATAGAGAACCATTGGTGTGATATTCAGCTCATAAGAGTTTCCAGGATGGGACAGATGGGTGTCTCTGTCACTCACAGGTGTTATGTCCACTCCATACATGACAAAACCACCAATTGTCTTGCAGGGAAAAGAACTTGATGATGTGGTATTCACATATCCTCTGAACAGAGAGAGACACAGACTTGCCCAGGATTTTCCTGGGGAAGGCTGTGAAAAAGCTCAGAAAAAGTATGATAAACAATTTTTATCTCCACTTGCTGCATCTGTTGTTGTGCACATGTGGAATGTGTTATAGAGACTGTTTACCAGAGAGGGATTTCTTAATTAGACTCTAGTGATGGTGTTTTGATTCATTAACCAATTAGATCCACATGTGTGTGTCGTTACTGTCTTGCAAGGGTGATGGGTTTTTCATATAGTATAATATAGTATAATATAACTCAATAAAGCATTTGATCAGCCTTCTGCAATCATAGAGTCAATGCTCATTATTACCTGCTGGGGCCCACTACTACAATAGATTTCACCTGAGTGATTTCTCCTGCAGGGGAAATTTGACCAAGTCAGCTTCCAAGACACCCATGAATGCGTGGCTGGAAGAATATGTAGGTGTGTTTTTGTTGCACTAATTTGCAAATTATATAAACAGTGCCCAGAAAGACCAAAGCCAGCACAGGCTGCTGTAACTTGTATTAGGACTGGGTCAGTCTAACTGGTTTCATAACTCATTTTTGCATCATATACACTGTTGAATGGAAGAGAATAACTCACCTCTTTGACTCTGTTAATTTGTCTCCTGTTATTCATAGAATCATAGAATGTCTTGGGTGGGAAGGGACCTTAAAGATCATCTAGATCCAACTCCCCTGCCCTGGACAGGGAAACCCTTTCACTAGACCAGTCAGTCCTCCCCAAAATGAAATCATCTCCTCCCCTGAAGTTCTTTTAATATGGAGTATGAGAAAATATTTCATTTATATGCACCACTGTGGTGGTGCATATCCCCACCCCCCCCCCCCCC
>NW_024525046.1:41232-54558 GCF_017590135.1 Pyrgilauda ruficollis
CCCCCCCCTTTTCAGGCTGCAGTGTGATCTGAGAAATGATTGTTAGGCCTTGGCCTTGAAAACATCACCCGGGCTCAGCTCTTTCTGAGCTTATCAGAAATAGTCTGCTCCCAGGAACTGCTAACAAGCTGCTGTTTTCCTTATGGCCAGCCTTGGAAAATATTCCTCTTGCCTGAATGGCATAACATTCCTGTTCTCACACATTCAAAGAAAGTGCCGACCCAAACTGTGGCCAGGATGAAATGTTATGACTAAAACCTACTCTCTTGCGGCCTTATAAACAGTGGTCCGTTGAATGGAAGAGAATAACTCACCTCTTTGACTCTGTTAATTTGTCTCCTGTTATTCATAGAATCATAGAATGTCTTGGGTGGGAAGGGACCTTAAAGATCATCTAGATCCAACTCCCCTGCCCTGGACAGGGAAACCCTTTCACTAGACCAGTCAGTCCTCCCCAAAATGAAATCATCTCCTCCCCTGAAGTTCTTTTAATATGGAGTATGAGAAAATATTTCATTTATATGCACCACTGTGGTGGTGCATATCCCCACCCCCCCCCACCCCCCCCCCCTTTTCAGGCTGCAGTGTGATCTGAGAAATGATTGTTAGGCCTTGGCCTTGAAAACATCACCCGGGCTCAGCTCTTTCTGAGCTTATCAGAAATAGTCTGCTCCCAGGAACTGCTAACAAGCTGCTGTTTTCCTTATGGCCAGCCTTGGAAAATATTCCTCTTGCCTGAATGGCATAACATTCCTGTTCTCACACATTCAAAGAAAGTGCCGACCCAAACTGTGGCCAGGATGAAATGTTATGACTAAAACCTACTCTCTTGCGGCCTTATAAACAGTGGTCCAAAAGGAGACCCTTTGAGCTCTCCTGGACTGCAGCGGAGTGTGACCAGCAATCTCCCTCTGAGTAGGATGCCTCTCAGAGCCAGCAAACCCTCAGGGTTGCCATACCTGGAGGATCGCCAAAACATGACATGTCCTGGGCCAACACCTCACTCCTCGAGGCCCGATCCTTCACCTGTCAGGAGATGCAAAAGCATCTGAAGTGAGTATTTCACTGACCTCTGAGAGGAATTTTCCACTGATACCTTGCTTGCACTGACTGTTTCTGTCTGTGTGCATGCCCCTGTGCATATGCTATAGCAAATCTGAGACAAATACTGCTTTCTTAGATGTTTAAGCACCTCTGATATCTATGTATTCAGGCCTGTAAGTAAAGTTATAGTTATAAGCTTACTTAAATGCTGCTAAGTGTTGTTCTTTTGCTAAGTTGTTGAACATTAGTTATAAGCTAAGCTAAGTGTTGCTAAGTATCCTTCTGTTAAGTTGCTAAGTAGAACTTCAAAGTTATAAGTTAGGTTAACTGCTCTTAAGTGTTATTCGTCTGTTAGACTGTTAAGGTTAAGCTATAAATTAAGTTGGGTATAAGTTAAGTGTTTTCCCTATGTTAAATTACTAGACTTAAGGTATAAGTACTGTTGAGTGTTGTTAAGCTTTTAGGCCGTATTCCTTTATATTCTTGCCTGCACTGTCTTTTCACACACGCTCCCCCCCCACCACCACCACCACCCACACACACACACCCCTAGGTTGTTCTCAATCCATTTCTGTTTTGATTGCCTGGATTTTGTTTGGTTTGGTGTTGCTTGTTTTTCCTAGTTGTGCCTTAGCTGTCCTGTAAGTAGTAGACTGAATCTTGCCAACAAACTTGTGCTTTCTTGCTTAATATTAAATCTGACTTTTACTCATACCCTTGTTGGTGATTTTTTTAAGCACTCTCAAACACTCTCATTTGTGACAACCACAAACATATTGTAACTTTTTTGGAATATGTGGTTGCAGCTTTTAAAGACATATTTGCATCATCTTTAGTTGTCTTGGATACCAAGAGTGAAGTCATGCTTTTCAGCACAGACTATACAAAGTAGGCTTGCTACATGCTTATTTGGATGATTACTTGGTGCCTAAGTTCAACAGAACAATTAATAATTATCTCCATTATTTCCATGGGTTTCTGTACATTCAAGTGGGAAGGAAGAACCTCTAAATTCACACTTACAGTAAATGAGCTGAATAAAATGCGTACATATGCATAGCACTGAACAAGAATTATTTTCATACATGAAATCTGGGAGTCCCAGAGTCATTGTGCAGGACATCTGCAAAAATAGACTAAATGAAACAGTTGGAGTCACTGGGGAGCTAGACAGGACTTGAAGGGGGGGGGGGGGGGGTTAGGGGGAAGTTAGCAATGTGTGTTATTCATCATTTGTCATTTGCAGGGAAATGGAATGCCCTCTGATGCATCTGAAGAAGCACATAATTTATTTGAAGCAGTGAAAGAAGTATCAAACCAAGTAGCAACATAATCCCCTGGAGATGTCTTCCTACAGTCTTTTACATAATATTAGAGCCACTGTACTAAGAGAAAAATCCTGGTAAATATTTGCATGTAATGCTTGAGATATGAAACTGCTCATTCTTTGAAGTCAAGAGATTTTAGTGTTGTCCAGCATCACAACATTAAAACCTGCTACCTTTATCTAAAAAAATCATTCCATCTCATGTAAACCAAAGGCATTATCAGCTGTCCTAGTTACAGGGATAGGAGGTGGAGTCCAAATTGTGTATTGTACACCTCCTCTATGTCATCTTTAGTGGACTGTCTCTTTAAGACCTGCAGCCATCAGCAGCAGGGGGGCCATTCTTCTTTCTCCAGCCTGGCGCTGGGGAGAGCTGGGGCTACCTGGACCGCACCATCACTGCAGGTCCCCTGTTTGTCATTCTCTCCAGCTGGTGAAGCCCAAGCCTTGAAAAAAGACAGCTCCTGTTAAGGTTGCTGCGGGAGATGGAATGGAGGGGGTAACTGTTGGGAAAGATGAAAGTTTGACAATAAAGTTTAACAGATATGTATGCTTGGCAGAAAGCTCTCTGAATGTAGAACCTGAGAGTGGAATAGAGATGGAAACAAGTTTTGATATAGAAGAATAATAGATGTCTAGTTTAAGAATTGCTGAGCCAGCCATTACTGGACAACTAAAAAAGCAAAGGTTAAGTCGAGCTGGAAGGAGAATTTATGACTAGAGCAAAGGATATGTTGACCGCAAACAAAAAAGATGTTTTTACCAAGCAGAAATAGGTCTTAGGAAAAGCAGAAGATACCATAGGCAAAAAACCATGCTGATGTAGCAAGTAGAAAAAAGGTCTAAGAATTTTCCACTGCAAGAAAACAGAAAACAACTTTAAGCTTAAACTGTAACATACTAACTCATGTGATTGAATAGTAATGACCGTAATATAGTAATGATAGTAGTTATGATAGGCTATAGGTAATAGTAAAGGTATTATGTATGATGCTGATTGGTTGTTATGTATTAAGATGCTCAGCAAAGAAAAATATATAATGCATTGTAACCACAACTAAAGTGGCTTCAGGTTTGCCTATAAGCTGTAGCAGGCAGCTGTAGGCGTGGCTCTTTTTTCCACAACCCATGGCTGCTGTAACATCTTCTAAACAATAAATAGCATTTTGAAGAGTGGCCTGATGTCCCACATCTCTCATCTCAGGCTCTTACAGGTAACCTCCAGTCCAGTTGAGCCACATGCAGCCAGAGCCTGCTCAGGACCCAGCAGTGGGTTGCCTGCAGTTTTGCTGCTGCTTCCACAGAGTGAGAGATCCAGCATCCCCACCTCCATTGCCACTTGCCATCAGGGGGAGAGAGAGACTTCCATCACCATCACTGCTGCCACAGAGAGGGAGCAGGAAACAGTCACCACAGGTCCCAGGCTGTTCCAGGCAGTGCTGGCACCCCCCATCCACAACAGGAACTGTTCTGCTAGCCCCCAACATCTCATCTTTGTTCCAGAGGGGTCATGTGGAACTGCCCAGGAAGAGCAGCCATCCTGTCTTTGTTTTGAGGGACCATGTGGCACCTTGCCTTTGTTGATTAAACCATACCCTTTTTTGTACAATTTTCTTTTTATTGTTGTGTTTATTGCTATCTTTTTTTTTTTTTAGTAAATTGTGACTCTAACATTTTTAACCTCTCATAGTGTTGCAGCCGAAATAGCTGCTAATAAAGTCCAGGGTAAGCAAGCAAAAAGGGCCTTTGTATAATATCCACAGATGTTTAATTCAGCCACGCAGTAAGATGTTCAGTGTCCAAGGGCACACTCATGGGGGAAGTCCAGGTTTCTGTGTCAAGAGGTAGGGGCTGAACAGTGGCATTGGGACAGTATAGAGATGAGGGCCAATAGGAGAATAGGGAGGGAGTGGCCGAGGGACACAGCAACAAGGGGAAGGAGACAACAGGGTATAACAGCTTTTGAGGGAAGCTTCTTGTGTCCCCCTAACCTAACCCAGGGAATGCCTCTCAGGGTCCCCACATCATAGTTTGGTTTTTTCTTTGTTTTTTCCCTCCATTAAGCAGTCCCAAACTTTTCCCCAATATAAAACTATTATATCACCCTAAACCCCATCATTTTACTGGAGATGCCCTGGATGATGAATCACATTAGCTATGAAAGGAATGAGAAGGAGGTGTCTTTATGGTGAGAAACCACTGCTCACTTTAAAATTTTAGAAGGTTTATTAAACCTTAATAAATACAACAAAGGACTGAATAAGGAAAAAGGGCAGTGCTGGGAGTGTGACTGACTGCCACGAGCTCATCCACAAAATGGCTGCTCTGCCTTTTATACCCCTGGTGTTGCATCAACCAACTCTAGCCCTTCCCAAAGTCTGCCAGTCAACTCTTCTTCACTGTCCATTGGTGGAGATTTTATTGCAACTTGATTGGAGGTGAGGTGTTGTCATGCCACGCCTCCTCAACAACAAGCTTCCACCATTCCCAAATACCCCATGCTAGGGGCCCATGTACATGCCCTCCCTCCACATGTCCCCAACATCCCTGACAACCAAGGCTGTCCAGTGGCAGCAATGCAGGGGGGGAGAAGGGGACTATGGGGAGAAGAGGGGGTGTCCAAACAACAAACTACTATAACATAGCTATACATCAATAAAAATTCTCTTAACATACACACAATATTCATCCCTTGATTGCAAGAGCCAATCATCACATTACCCATTTATAACAATCCCCCCTTTTCCTTTTTATATGTCATTTGGCTCGAGCAATTAATTCCCATTTTCCACTCATGATTTTTATAGATTGTTTTGGCTTCTTTGTGGGGGTCTTCTAGTTTGTTTTGCTTCTTCAGCATAATTTGGATGGGTCATACCAGTGCAGGTTGACAATAGTGTGAGTAGTGAAAAGAGTACCCACATAAAACAATTGATCAAGAATTTGTTTGGATTCCAGGAGGGAAAAGCGAACTAAGGAGTAATAAACAGAAAGGGAATGATAGAGGCCCGGTATGGCTTCTTCCTCCACCTACCATGCCTACGGGGTTGCTGCCTGCAGCAGGATTATATAATCTTCTCAGTGGCAAGCACAGGGGTCAACCCAGTCTTGCCCTCTAGTTCCCGTCGTACTCCACTTGTCAATTTCTAAGTGAATCACCCTAGCACTTCCCACTGTTTCCCGTGTACTTCCCCTTAGCAGACATCTGCAATCCTCATCTACGAAATAGGACAATTGCATCAATGACCAATACAATTTAAATCTCCCGCTTAAAGTGTTATTTAAGCAGTGCCTGAGCTGGCTGGTGGAAGCTTGAATCTACTTTTTGGACGCCCTGGGGTTTTTCTGGTCACTTTTCAGTCTCTGCTTAAAAGTCAATCTTGTCTCACCCGGTCTGGATGTTATGGTTTATTCTTTTGGTTCTTCCACCAGGCCCTTAAGTCTGGTGGCATGAGTCCATCCCTGCTCCACAGTTCGCACTGCCGACTCAGTGGTGAGTAGCACTTGAAAGGGACCTTCCCACTGAGTGGTTAGAAGCTGGTCTTTCCATGACTTGATCATTACCCAATCTCTAGGGTTAACATTATGAATTCTGAAATCCAGGGTATTAGTTTGAGGGATCATTCCTTTATGCCCTAGCTCTTTTTAGGTCTGTGCTATAGACATATTTTCTGGCACTGGCTTCCCCCTCCTTATAGGTGGCAACTCTCTGTGGCAAAGTCAAAAAGGGTAGTCTAAACATCATTTCATAGGGTGAGACTCCTAAATCTCACCGAGGCTGGGTTCTAATTCTTAACAGGGCTAAAGGAAGGCATTTTATCTACGACATCTGGGTTTCAGGTATCAGCTTAATCAGAGTTCTTTTAAGAGTTTGATTCATTTCTTTCAACACGACCAGAACTTTGTGGATGCCATGGAGTGTGTAACTCCCATTTTACCCCCAGGGCTTGAACAACCTGCTGTAATAGCCTAGATGTGAAATGAGTTCTTAGGTCTGAATCAATCCTATTCACTGCTCTATATCGGGGAATGATTAATTGCAGAAGGGTTTTGCTTACAATACTGGCATTGGCTTTAACAGTGGGCACCACCTCTACACAATGAGTTAAGTGATCGACTTTCACTAGCAAAAATTTCTACCATTGTACCTAGGGAAGCTCAGTAAAGTCTACCTGGATGTTCTTAAAAGGTCGAAAGGCTAGTTCTCGCCCTCCTCTGGGTGTTTTCCTCATGACTTTCCTATTCACTTGTTGACATATCACACACCATTCAGTTACTTGCTTAGCTATTCCAAAAACTCCTATGCAGCCCCAGTTCCTTAGAAACTGATCACTCAGCACTTGTGTACCCCAATGTGTTCTGTTATGCATGCCTTCTAGCATTTTCTTAGCAAATGGTTTATTTAACAATTGTCTCCCATCTGGTAACTTCCACTTTCCTTCATTATCTTTCCTTGCTCCCATTCGGAGGAGCTCTCTCTCTTCCATCTCACTAAACATTGGGACTTCCTCCATTTCTCCCATGGGGGTTAACACCATCATTAATTTTTCTGTCCCAAATTCAGCTGCATCCCTAGCTTCCAAATCTGCTAAATTGTTTCTCCGTGCCTCCAGAGTCACCCCTTTCTGATGCACCTTAACATATACCACTGCCACTCCTTCTCGCAATTGTAGGGCCTCTAATACCTCCAAAATAAGCCTTTCATGAACTAATTCCTTCCCCTTTGAATTTAATAGTCCTCTCTCTTCCCAAATCCTTCTGAAGGTATGCACCACCCCAAAAGCATACTTTGAATCCATATGCACCATTCCCCTCTCTTGTGTTAATATTTTTAGAGCTCATTTTAGGACCTATAACTCACACGCTTGGGCTGACCAGTTGGAAGGTAATTTTCCCTTTTCTATGGCTACCAGTCTTTCATCGATTATAGCGTACCCTGACATCTGGTGCCCCTGGATTGCCTTTGAAGATCTATCAATGTACAATTGCTTCCCCCTTTGGAGTGGTTGATCCATTAGATCTTCTCTTACCTTAGTTAATAACCTCTAGGCAATAATGCATTAGTTCTTCCACTGGTTCTCTATATAAAAACTGGGCAGGATTGAGATGATTATCCACAATTAGCTCTAAATCATCCTTATCTATTAAAATGGCTTCATACTTTAACACTTGGGAATCGGTAAGCCATTTCTCAGCCTTTTGACTTAGGATACTCCTGAGTGTAGGGTGTATACTTTCAATTTTCCCCCAAAGGTTAGTTTCCTGCTTTCCTCTACTAGTAGGGTGGTTGCTGCCACTGCCTGAATGCATGCTGGCCACCCTCAGCTGACAGGGTCAAGCAGTTTTGATAGATAGGCCACTGGTTTCCCGGACCCTCCCCAGTCCTTGGCCAACACTCCATGTGCTACCCCTTTTTTTACATCCACAAACAGATAGAAAGGTTTGTTTAAGGCAGGAAGATTCAATGCCAGTGAACTGACTAACTTCTGTTTTAACCCTTCAAACTTCTGCTCATCCTCCTTTCCCTACCCAATCTCATCTTCTACTAACTTTTCATACAATAACTTGATGGCCTGAGTGTACCCTTCAATTCATAGCCTGCAATATCATAACAAGCCTAAAAGCCTTCTAACCTCCCTCTTAGTTTTCAGCCATGGAAGTGAGACTATTCTCGTAATTCTTTCAGGATTCAGTCATCAGCTCCTTTGAAAAATCATACGTCTTAGGTATTTTACTTCACATTCTACAAATTGAAGTTTCCCTTTTGATACCTTAAGTCCTTGGTTTCATAGAAAATTTAATAATGCTATGGTGGATTCTTGGACTTTCTTTTCCTCTCCTGAGAGAAGGAAATCATCCACATACTGGATAAGTTTTATTTCAGGTGCAGTGGAGAAAAGTTGTAGTACTTCTCCTAGTGCTTGACCAAATAAATTTGGGGATTCAGAAAATCCTTGGGGTAACCTTGTCTACTGAAATTGTTGCTTTCTCCCTGAATTGGGGTCCTCCCATGCAAAAGCAAATATATCTCTACTTTCCTCTGGTCATGGAGAAGCCCAAAAAGCATCTTTTAGGTCTATCACACTAAACCACTGGTGTGATGGGGGAATATTACTTGATAATGTATATGGGTTAGGTACTAACAGATATTGATTCACAGTTCTTTTATTCACCTCCCTCAAGTCTTGAACAAGCCGGTAAGTTTTATCTGACTTTCTTACTGGTATTATGGGTGTATTATGGGGGGGACATACATGGTTCTAAGGTTCCTTTTTTAATCAGTTCCTGGACCACTGACTGCAATCCTCACCTCCCCTCTAGGGAGAGTGGGTATTGCTGTACCCAAACTGGGCAGTTTTCATCAACTATTTTTATTACTATAGGAGTCATGTTTAACTTGCCTCGGTTTCCAGGTCTTGCCCACACTATTTAATGAATCCTTTTATCATCTTCTTCTCTTAGTCTGAGAAGCTTAACTACCATTTTCCCTTCCTCTGGGAGCACCCCGATGCCCAACTGCACCTGTAAATCCCATCCCGATAAATTGTACCGTGCTTCTGGAACTAATAGAATATCCCCAATTCCTGTTTTATTTGTCCCTTCAAACCTTACTTGCTTTATGACTAACACTTTAAACCCTTCTCCATTTGCACCCACTATTTGCACTGTATTTGACTCTTCTTGCATCTCTTTGGAATTCTACAAACACAAGTTCTTTCAGCCCCCATGTCTACCAAAAATTCAAATTCTTCCTCCTGGAGACCTATTTTTAAGGCTATCAAGGGCTCCTGATGGTATTCTGTCCCCAGGAGGTAGAGTCCCTGGCATCCCTAGTCTTCCACTTCTCCTTTTTGCTCGTTCTCATTAACCTTCAAGTCCCTTCCCCTTTGGGGACAATTTCTCTTGAGGTGTCCATTTTTCTTACAATAAAAGCAAATTTGTCTTAGGTTTCCTAGTTCCCCAATTTCCCTCTCAGGGGTCCCGTCCCAAGGAACCATATCCCACCTCTGCCTATCCTCTCCCAATCAAGATCTTTTTCCCTTATGGGAGTTGTTCCTTACATGCTGGTTTCCTTCTCTAATGGCAGTTACCATTACCCTGGCCTTTGCCTTCTCTTTTTCCTCATCCCTCCTGACGTACACCTTCTGTGTCCCCCTTAAGAGACCCTCCAATCCCCTTTCTTGCCAACCGTCCAATTTTTCTAACTTTCTCCGTATATCTGGCCATGCATGGGTGACGAAATTTATCTTTAGCAAGGTCTGTCCAGCTACTGTATCAGAGTCAATACCTAAGTACTGCCTCATATTTTTTCTCAATCTTTCTAGCCACTCTGTTGGGGTTTCTTCCCTCTTCTGCTGTTCATCAAATGCCTTATGAGCATTCTGGCTTAGTGGAGCAGCCTCTTTAATACCCCTTACAATTAATGTTCTATAATCCTCCATGTTTTGCCTTCCCTCAGGGCTGTTGTGTTCCCAATTAGGGCATACTGTGGACATTTTCAGATCTCCAGGAGGTCCTTGCATGTGCTCCCTTTCCCATATCCACATTCCCACCATGTGGATCATCTGTCTTTCCTCTGGTGTTAATAACATAATCATTATTGATTGGATTTCTTCCCACATATAAATGCTGAGCCCCAAAAATTGGTCTCTTTCACTAATCCAATGGGGTCTTCTAGTAATCCTTTTAATTCCTTCTTGAATATCCTCACATCAGAGGAATTGAGGGGTACAGTCATAAATCCAATTCCCCCATGTGCCCCACCCATCGGTACTTTCCTCAGAGGATATAACCCACTGCTTGGTTCCCATCCCCTGACCTGTTTTCCTCTCACTGTGCCATTCTGTTTCTAGTATTTTGACTAGGCACATCAAAGAGCAAGGGGGGTGCAGTCAGTTCCAGTGGGGGTGGAGGGGGAAAATATTCTAACGGGTCCCATTCTTTACTTTCTGTTACTTTAAACATGCCCACCCCTAGAAAGTGAAATCTCTCCTTCCCAACAGGCAGTGTAGTCACTCTCTTCCTGGTTGAATGGTTTCTTAGCCCTCACATGGATGTTTGAAGCCTGATATATCCACCCTTCGTCCAACCCATACCTCAGCCAATATACATGATTGGGCCTAATTTGCCCCTTAGTCCACTCTATCATACAGTACTGTATCATCTTAACCTCATCCTTGAAATAGAAATTTTAGAAGTTCACTTGAATTAACAAAATAAATTAACCTTTTACTTAAGAAACCTCTGCCATAGTACAAAGGGCATAGGAAATGCAAATTTCTGAAGCTTCTCGCATAAAGAACAATACCAGAGGAGACCAAGGGATACAAAGAACCCAGATAAAGGGGCTCCTCTGTCTCCAAGATGGTCAGGACTGACAGACGGACTCAGATAAGCACCAAAAGACCTAAAGTGCACGCGCAAAGGAGAACAGTTCAAAAGTTCAATCATGAGGAAGACCACAACCTTCAGCCTCAGAGACCACCAAAAAGACCCCCATGCAACCACCACAGTGAACCATGCATGCCCAGAAGGGCATGGACCTATTTAGCATAGGAAGCTAAATATTTAGCATAGCCTTAGCATTGAGGCGAAGACAGGCAGGGCCAGGGGTTGAATATGCATGGAAAAGTTGTGCAATGTATTGCATATGGAACACCTTTGTGAATAAAGATGTAGGTCAGACTGCAGCTAGGGGCACAAGTTTTCACGAGAGCTATCTTGCTTGTGCTGGGCGCTGACATACATACCCACTTCATAACTACATCAGGTTGTGGAGTCTATTTATTCCGCGTATCACTTCATCCTTACCTTTGGTGTGGGGGTCATATTTCCACCAGGCTAGTTTTCTTCCCGGGGGCTACCTGGGGGTATACCTGTTGATATCTCTTCACTTCCTTCTCCCCTTGGGGATTCCCTACTTGCTCCTAGTCCCATTCCTAATGGCCACTCACAGGTCCTTGCCACAAAAGCCCGCTTTCCCGACAGCCACAAGAAGAAAAAGGAATGAAAGAAAAGAAACTCCTGCCTTCCTCTAGGAAAGCACAAGCAAACAAACAACTCGGCAAAGTCAGGAGAACCAGCAAGAGATTGACTCACTGTCCCCATCACAATGGGGGCTGATGAGCAAGGTCGAACGGGCCTCAACAGAGCTATCTCTCTTCCAGCTTTATTGCCTGTGAAAAACGCCATTCACTCTTGTTAAGATTTTAGAAGTTTAATAGTAATCAAAATAGTAATAAAAATAGTAATAAAAATTAGGACAATAAGAGACACTAAAAAGCAAAGAATTACGGATGTCCGGGTGCCTGGCACTCTGCCACAAAGCACACCTTGCTAACAAAGGATTACCCCTTAAAAGCAATAGCCTATTGCATATTCATATATCTCATACATGATTCAAACATTCCTTTCACACTAGGGTGTTTCTGCTTAATTTTAGCTTCCCCCCCGAGATTAATACAGCACTACTTAGAAGAGATTAATACAGCATAACTTTCCAACATAACACATATAGTATTCATTTTAATGCTTGCGAAGAACCAATCATCATATAATATGCATTTTTCACATTGCCCACCACCAGCGCAGGCTCCAACACCCTCTCTCTCTCGGCCCCCAGCGGCATTTTTCAACACCGCCTCTCACTCTCCCCGGCCACTGCTACCGCGGCATGGTTTTGGCAGGCAAGGACGAGCTCCGCCCCAGCAGCCCGCTCTGGGAGCGGAGGGCTCGTGTACAGCCACCTGCACTGGGGGGAGCCCAGGGGCACGGCCCGTGCCTCGCCTCCCTCTCATCCTCTCTCTCCTTCTCGACCCCCCTGACCGGGGGTGGAGGCCGCCGCTCCATGCTTGGGACAGCAGGGGGCAGGGTGCCGCTCTTGCACACTGTACCCGCACATGCGGGACCAGGTGTGTGGAGGGGGCTAGAATGCACGTGTGGAGACAGGGAGGGGAGGGGTCCCCGCCTTCCCTTGTGTCGACGGGCTCCGTGGGGAAGTCACCACAGCCCCATGCCCTGGAGCCTTCCTGTCTTTTACCAGTGCAGGCAACTGCCGAACACCGCCCATGTGGACTTGCTCCTGCCCGCGGTCCGGAGCCTGCCATACAACCGAGTCGGCCCCACTGCATGTTACTACGCTTAGCATTTCCGAAGCGCCGCCAGCACCCTTATCAGGGCCGGCAGCGCTGGGTATTATTGCACCTAGCACTTCTGATTCCCCGCCGTCCACGTGGACTCGCCCTTGCCCATGGTCTGCAACTTCCTTTTGTGCCAGCGGGTGTCATGGGGGAGCTGCCGTGGCTCCGCGCCCCGGAGCCTTCCAGTCTTTTATACGAGCGTGATCCCTGCCGATCAGCAGTCTGTCGCTGTTGGGGCGGTCACGACACAACGAAGAGACCAGAAGCAGTCTCATTTGGCAACTGTTTAATACGAAATATGTCTGACTTTTTATACACTCTGTGATAGTTTATACTTCTTCTACCTTAACTATTGGCCACAATAAATCAACATAACACCATTGGTGAAAAGTTACAGTGACTTAACTAACTTTCTAAAAATACTCCATCCAGCTGCGAAGTTCTCTTCTTATCTTTCTTCTGTTCCTCACTTCTCTTGGTCTCCTTGGTTACAGCCTTGAAGACAGCTCCTTATCAGCTACTTCTTTGCTTCTTGCTCCTTCAGCTAACAGGCCCACTGTTAGCTCCTTCCACAATTCCCCCTTTTTGTTTTTGATCTGTAAGCACAACTGCTATGGACTTTTGCAGGGCCCTTTGCAAAAGTCCAAGCAGACAGGGGAAACACAAGGCAAGAATCATAACCATCAACAAAATTAACATTCCCATTCTCAGTACAATCATTCCTGTCCTTCATTCATCTATAAGTGCTTTTAACAACTTTATCTTATAAAACCGTGAACTATAACCACTCCCAATGCTCAAAAGGAGTTGCAGGAA
>NW_024525046.1:54616-88807 GCF_017590135.1 Pyrgilauda ruficollis
TCGTCCTCATCCCCCCCCCCCCCCCCGCCCCCGCTCGCAGTTCCCTCCACTCTCGGGTCCCACCCAACCATCCTTAAGCTTTGACAGACTCTGGTACAGATCCCTTGCAGTACTACCTGAAGCTGGGGTTCATGCACTCGGATTACTGGCAACCTAGACACACCAATTATGAGGATGGTGCCTTTTCTCCCAAGTCTCACTACCGGATTCCATCTCACATCCCAAGCACACTCCCGGACTCCATCTCCCACATGTGCAATACTCACAATCCTCCAGATCTTTCAGTCTGCAGTTTTTCAGAGGGCTTTTTCCCTTCTTCCCTCTCTTCTTTTTCATTATTTAGTCCTTTGTTGTACCCGGGGTGCCAACCTGCAAATCACCGGTGATCCCAGGAGAAATTGGCATGGCGTGCCTCTTGTCCAAAATCTCCTAGAGCCATGGAGGGTGGGGTGTATGTAGCAGTGCATCTCCTCACCAAAGACAAGGCCCGACCTGTCCCTTTCCCACATGTGCACCCAAAATGTTTTGAGCTGGCAATCTCCTCCAGTCTCTCACAACACCCCTTGGCTCGAGACATTGACCGGGACAATAGTAATGGTACATTTCCTCTCATGGCATCAGGGGGATCCTAATGCAGCAGACAGAGGAGAAAGGAAAGAAGAGGAATGTCATGGTTTGACCCGGAAGCATTACTATTTTTATAACCATTTTATTACTATTAAACTTTTAAAATTTTAAAACAAGTGATTGGCTTTTTTCACAGCCGACAAGGAAAGTATACAGAAAATCATATAATGAACAATTGCTACTTCAGTAATCAAAAGTATAAGTCTAGTTAATATAAAAATTTCCCTCTATGCAAATCATTGCCCCCCCCACCTCCATAGTCTCTAAAATTGCAGGCAAGGTGCAATGCAAACCAGGATCCAGGGGGTGTGTTCATGAAACCAGTCTTTCAGCTGCAGTGACCAAAGAGTCCAGCAGATTGGTTGATTTCTTTTGTGTTTCTTGACACCATATTCTTCTTCAGCGAAGTCTAGCATTTTACATGGATGAAGGTCAAAGATATAACAAAACTTGAGTTGTTCCAACCTCCTCAGTGTATCATTTCAGTCAGGGACCTGTGTTCAGACCAAATACCTTTCCAACTTTACCAAAGCCTTCAGTGGTTCTCAAACCCAAAATCTTTCTTCTTCTCTTTTGTCAACTTAACCACTTATGCCTTCTTCCTCTACAGCTGGAGAGAACTTTCCAGCTGCCACGTCTCCTCCTCTGTCAGTCCCTTTTGTCCCTCCTTCCAGGGGTCACCAAGAATTTGACATACCCTACTTCTGCACAGTCATGCTTTACACATCACTTACCATTTTTACATGTGCTTCTGAAGTACTAAGGCCTGAACAACAGGCCCCGAGTCAGTTGACCTCTAGATGAACCTTCCAACAAAATGTTATATATATTCACACATTAACAGAGTATTGTTATATGTATCCTTTTACTGGCAAAACATGTATTTACATTTCTGTATCTAGAAACTGGACAAGGCCACATCTGGCTTGCTAGGGGGTAGTAGGATCAAAGACAACTCCCTTAGTTCCTCCTTGAGCCCTGGCCAGGCGTTGGGAGAGAGCCAACAGGAGAATGAAAGTAGATGTTATGTCAGCTTGTTTAACAATATAAAAGCGGGGCTACTCTCACAGCAAAGTCAGGAAGCCTCACGACAATCCTGCAAAGTTGGACACATCACAGGATTTCCCAGTTACCAGGCATAGTTCTCCAGCCCTTCACTGTGACAGCTTCCCCCAGCTGATGATTAAAGGATATCTGGATGAATAGGTAAAGTA
Organism: Pyrgilauda ruficollis; assembly: GCF_017590135.1. Classification (NCBI taxonomy): domain Eukaryota; kingdom Metazoa; phylum Chordata; class Aves; order Passeriformes; family Passeridae; genus Pyrgilauda; species Pyrgilauda ruficollis. Next base: position 56,458 of record NW_024525046.1, read on the forward strand.
TTAGGGTAACTGGTGATGCATCTTTCTTAATCACTGTGGGCATTTGTAGCCATGATATTATGAAAAATCCTTTGCTGGGATTTTTCCTCTCCTGAGAAGCTGAGGAGCCTCAGGAGAGAAATGTAAACAATTACTATCAGGAATGAGGTACTTGCACCAAGGTAGCAGCCACAGGACACCTAAATCTTTCAGAGAAAACAAATTTATTGCTCCCTTATCAGAAGAAACTAACTTCTTCCTGCCTCTCACAGCCCTGAAGACACCGTCAAGATTAAGAGAAAGAAGTTGACACTGACCAGACAGAATTCTTTGTTTGAATGGAAGTTATGCATCATGTATGAGACGTGTGAATATGTAAAAGGCTATTGCTTTTAAAGATTAATCCTCTATGAACATGTGTCCTTTTTTGTCACAAAACAAGTCACAAAATTTTAAGTAGCATAACAGTAGTTCAGTACTCCTCGGGGTCACCTCGACCAGAGGAGATCCCAAGATCTGCCAACATGATGTCACCAGGCCCCCTGCCAACCCCCTGTCCCCACCCCCTGTTCCCACAGTGTCCTTGCCCCCTCCTCAGGTTCCCACGGTGGGGGCACGCCCACTGCTTGTTTCTATAACTGTAGCAGTGATTCCAATGCTTCCAATTCAAAAGAAAAGGAGCAGGGAACTGCAGACCCAATACAGAGTCCCACTTTCTCATTTGCCCCTGTTACGTATCAGCATGCAGGGCAAGGGGGAGGAGCCCCAGCTGCTAATTGGAAAGCTTTTGGATGAGAACTAATAAAAGAGGTCTGTAAAGGCCACAAACAGTATGGCCCACATAGCCCATACTTCCGTGGCCTTTTAAATGCTGAACTGAGTAAGACTGTAGTAGTCCCACATGATTTAAAACAGCTTTTTTCATGCCTCATGACCTCTACAGAATTCAAATTATTGGAAGTAGCATGGAAACAACTACTGAAAGAGGCTCTCCCAGACTTGCATGCTGATCCAAACACAGCAAAAGATACTCATGGTATGCCGATTACCATGGGACATCTGTCCGGTTAGGGTCAATAGTCTTTGGCCCCAACCCAAGCTGCAGCAATCCCCGTTGAAGTCCTCAAGAGAGTCAAAAATGCAGCTGAAAAAGCCTTCTTTACCCTTCCACCTGAAGGCCATCTTGAGCCATATAGTAAAACCAAACAGCTACCATCAGAGCCTTTTTTAAAATTTCTGGAAAGGTTAACTAGAGCTATTGAAATCCAAGTTGTCATGGATTGACTCTGGCACAGTGTCAGTGCTCTCATGAAAGGTGTATTTCTAAAATGGTTACTGTGAGATGTGACTCAGAAACAGAACAAAGCAGGCTCTAACTTGGGAATGGAGGGGAAAAAACAAGTCTATTAATTTACAACATAGACACAAAAGGGAAAAAAAGAAAAAACTATACATAACAATCTACAATGGAATACTTTCAAAACACTCTTCTTTTTCTTACTTCTCTAACATTCAATCTTCTCTAACACTCAATTCTCAGTCTAATACCATCTTTCACACAAGCTTCTCCTAGTTCATTAGGAGAGAGGAGTCTTTCTTTTGCACCATGGGCCTCCCCAGGAAACACAGTTAGAATGTCCTGTGTTTCTGTGTCACACGTGGCAGCTGCCTGAAGAGAATCTGTTGTGGTGACCATCTTCTTTCTATGTCCAGTGTTTTCACTACTGTCCATGGATCTAAACTGCTTCTTAGGTCCTTTTAAGAATGTCTTGCCTAGTTCCAAGAAGTGGCTGCCTCTCACCATTGGGACACCTGTCCCCCCCATATTCACTCCCCTGGGGCCTGGGGGTCTCAGGAACAGAGATCCTTCGCTGAAGGCAGAGGGCTCCACTATACTCTCCTTATCAGTCTCTGTTTCCTTTATTTCTTATAACGGCTTTGTCATTCCTGGCTTCAGGCCAACCGCCTCCCCCAAGGTGCAGTCTCTACATTACAGGAAGAAATTGGTTTCGTCCCGTGGCTATCTAAGAGAAAAGTCCAGCTAAAAAGCTACTCCATCATCTCCTCTATCCAGGGCACTTCTCATCTGCTGACATTTCTTCACCTACTCAAGCCTTCTTCTTCTTCTTTCCTATCCTCTGTCCCCTCTCAGTTCTCGGCTGGCGAGGATCAGTGTTTTTTACAGTTTCTATTGTTTCAGTACCAAAGGGGTTAAAACCTCAGCTGCGGTCTGCCAGCGGCTGGGCACCTTGCCCCCCCCTTCTTTTCCTGGCCATGGTGCCGGCACAAGATATCAAATTTCAAGCTAGCACAGTCTCTATCATACTCTCCCGGGGGGGTGGGCTGCCCAAAACATCCCAGGTCTCCTCCAACCCTGCACCTTGCAGGGGCTCTGGCCTCCCTTCCCACAGGCTGCATGGCCTCCCCCTCCCCCACCCAGACGCAGCTGGGCAGGGGAGGAAGTCAGTTGAACTTACCAGCGGGACTCAAAAGAGAAAGTCCCTCTGGGAATACTCTGCTTTTATTCCCTGTGTGTTCTCAGAGGCGTATCCAGGTCCCCAGTGGCCACACCAGGTGCCAATTTTCAAATCTGGCCACTGATTGGTTTGACCATAACTTTCCCAGAAACTTACTTCCTGGTCAAACCACGACACAAGTCAAAAAAGAGAATACAAGGGAAGAAGTTTTAGAGGAAATGGCATTTACAAATGCAAATGAGCAGTGTTGAGCTGCAATTCTAAGCTTACCTTTAGAACCCCCCCTACACTAAAAGATATGCTTCTAGTTTGTAACAGGAAAGTGCCTCTGATGAGTGTGGCTCAGGACACCAGACCAAGGCTGCTGCCAAGATCACCACAGGGAGTCGCCATTGCCAGTCCAACGCCCTTTCTTTCAGCACAGTGACACACTGGGCAGCAGCAAAGACCAGCAATGGTTGACCCCACAAAGCCACGTGTGCTTTGTAAGAACCTTGGGCACTGGATTTACCAGTGTCCCCTGAAAAAGCAATTTGATGAGTTTAAAAATAGCAGGGAAAGAGAACTACAAGCACTCCCAGGGGGTCAACAACAACAAAAAAACTGAATGGGGAGTGCCGCCAGCCTGCCAGGCAAGCAGACACAAAAAGAGCAGGCCAAAGGAATGGGGGAAGCGATAAAGAACAAGGGCACGGTAACTTCCCAATTTGTCTAAGTGAAGCAGATGCTTCAAGGACCACGTCTGCTGGTCCACCACTGAAGTTGAAACCAAATAACCTTTGTTATGACTTATACAAACCTTTGTTAACCACTACTTCTGTTAATGAGCCTTTCAGGTTGCAGCTGACAGAACCGCTCCACCTGAAAGACACTGACTGGCATTTTGTCACCATCAACCCACAACAGCAGGGTACTTGGCACCGAATTTACTGTAAGTACATTGTCATTGGGGACACCAAGCACACACCACAAGAGATCGTAATTGCCCCAGGAATAATAACATCAGATCCTGAGCAATTCGTTCTCTGGCTGCACTGTTTACACCCACCCCTGTTTCTTCCCAAAGGACAAATCGTAGCACAAGCTATCCCGGTACCAAGTCTGCCTGGAGGCACCAAAAAACAAGGGCCTACAGTCGCATGGGTCCAAGCTATTGGGAAGGACAAACCCAAAATCTGGTGTAATGTCAGAGCGAGTGGGTTGTCAAAATGCATTAAAATGCTCATAGACACGTGTGTGGACTGCACAGTGATCCCAATACAGGATTGGCCAGCACATTGGCCTTTGCAAAACCTGGCTGGTCACATTCGAGGTATAGAGGGCATGCAATTGGCTAGACAATCTAAGAGTGTCGTCCAAATCAAGGGGCCAAATGGACAATTGGCAAACATATATCCGTTTGTGTTAGATTATCCAGACCCCTTATTAGAGAGAGATCTTATGCAACAATGGAAAGTCACAATTGACATTCCAGACTCTCCACAGGATTTTTGGGCAGCGGTCACTGAAAAGCACCCTACCCAAAAACTGAAGTGGAAAACAGATACACCACTCTGGGTAGAACAGTGGCCGCTCAGTAAACAAAAACTGAAGGCGCTCGAGGAGCTGGTGGAAGAGCAACTGAAAAAAGGTCACATAGTGGAGACCATGTCTCCGTGGAACTCTCCTGTGTTTGCCATCCAGAAGGCTGACAAAAAGAGATGGCAGCCTCTCCACAAGCTCCTACAAATTAATAATGTCATTGAAGATATGGGTTCTGTCCAATCTGGTATGCCATCCCCATCGATGCTCCCACAAGATTGGAAATTAGCTGTTATTGATATAAAATATTGTTTTTTCCAAATTCCCCTACACCTGGACGATTTGGGCTTGGAAATTGGAAAAAGGACCATTGTTCCTCAAAAATTAGAAATCAAAACAAAGATTGAGACCCTTGCATATGTCCACAAGCTGTGTGGGTCTTTAAATTGGGTGAGACCCTGGCTAGGTCTGACCAATGAAGACCTTGCCCCTCTTTTTGATTTATTGAAAGGGGGAGGGGACCAGAGTTCCCCTAGGGCTGTTACCCCAGAGGCACAGAAAGCTCTAGAAAAAGTTCAGACAGCAATGTCCACAAGACAGGCCAACCGATGTCGGCCTGACCTGCCACTAAAATTTATCATCTCAGGTAAGTTGCCATACCTCCATGGAATCATTTTCCAGTGGGAGCAGAAACAAACACCTAAGGCAAAAGAAGCATCTAAAAAGGGCCAGGACCAGAGGGACCCTCAATTGATCACAGAGTGGGTTTTCCTCAGTCACCAAAGATTCAAGAGAATGACAAAGCCCCGAGAGCTGGTAGCAGATCTGATCCGGAAAGCTAGAACCCGGATCAGGGAGCTGGCAGGATGTGACTTTGAGTGCATTCACATTCCAATTGGGTCAAAATTGGGCCAAATTACTAAGGCAATGTTGGAACATTTGCTTCAGAAAAATGAGGCATTGCAGTTTGCTCTGGATTCCTACTCAGGAAAAATTTCTATCCATCGGCCCACCCACAAACTTTTCAAACAAGAAGTTCAATTCATTTTGAAATTGGAAAGTGTTCAAAGTCGGAGACCTTTAAAAAAGGGTCTGACCATCTTTACAGATGCGTCTGGGAGATTCCACAAGTCCGTTATGACTTGGAAGGATCCTCAAACCCAGCAGTGGGAAACTGACTTTGCTGATGTGGAAGGCTCACCTCAGGTTGCTGAATTGGCTGCAGTTCTTAAGGCCTTCGAAAAGTTCTCCGAACCATTCAATGTGATTACAGACTCTGCCTACGTGGCAGGAGTAGCATCCAGATTGGCAGATTCAAAGGATGCTCTCCACCCCCTGAGGGGCCATTGGCCCACATTGGCCCATCCAGGTGTCCTTTTCACCTGAGACCTCCTCCCCCCCGTACCTGGTTGGTGGTCCTTGGGTGCCCCCCCTCGCCCTCACCCCCGGGTAAAAGGGCAAGCACACCACGTGCTCGAGGAGTCCTGGTGGAGGTGTTACTAGATTCAGGGGCCATGCGGCCCAGAATAAAAACTCTGGATTAAAACCCTCCATCAGGACCGACTCCTTCCTTCACCATTCACCTTAAATCTTCTCCATTAGGGAAACCTGGGGAGCGGACCCTCTGAGAGAGGAAGTTCTATCCCACCGCCACTGGACCTCAGGCATGCCTGGACTTGTCCCCATGTGCTCAGCTGTGACTCATAGCTAGCCAAAGTGTCTCTGGGGTAAAAACACCACAGTTGCCGCTATTTGGCTCAGCAGCAGGGCTGGACAAGTCAAGGCACGTCCCATTCAGTAATATAGGTACAAAGCAATACTTTTTCAAGCTTATTTTGCCCAGAAAAGGTACCCAGTCTGTCCGTAACTCTTTGTTTTTATTGTCTCGTATTGTTCTAATCCTAATTGTCCAAATTTTTATTACTCTAATTTTATTACTATTTTTATAACCATTTTATTACTATTAAACTTTTAAAATTTTAAAAACAAGTGATTAGCATTTTTCACATAGTAAATTACACTATTCCTTAAGTTGGTGACTGTGTCTGTGTCTCTGACTCTACCCACTGGCAAAACAGCTTCCCTCTGTAGAGTAATTTTATGCTTTGCTCTGAGGAGGTAGGAAGACGTATACAAATCTGCCTAAGGTAAATTTAGGGAGAAATCTTCTCCACCCACTGTAGCAACCAGAGACAATATACAAACATTTTAAAATATTGCTTGCAACAAACTTATATAAAGCATATATGAACATAAATATCATAAACTTATCAATATAAAAATGTGTAAACACTCGATGCAGTGAAGAACAGCACCTCTTCAGTCCTGTCGTCACTTCATCCTCTTATGGAACACCTCTAGAAGGAGAAAACTCAGTCCCACTTGGACCTGCTTCAAAATGAGGAACTATCCACCCAAGGTTCTTTTGTATTCTCTGCCATAGAAAGTTTTGGTGATCCTTTAATCAAACTATTACAATCTGTGAAAAGAAACTTAGAAGACATAAAAAATGTGATAACGACTAATAAAACTTATTCAGTAAAACTTATTTAAATTATCTAGTACCTTAACAATACTGCTAAGGATTCTTAGCACCATGAGGACAAACTTGAGTTAGAGTAGCCAGCCACTTTTGAGACCTTTTCAGTTTTAGATAAAATGGTTTTTGTCAGATCCACACATTCTGTTGCATCCTATTTTGCAAATTTGGACTGAAGTCCATAAACCAACCATTAATATCAAAACTATGATGATTATGCCAATCAGTTTTCTTACAATTGCATTTAAATTTGGAATCCATTATGTTATCCAATCCAATATCTCTTTCCCTTGATTTTTTCTATTTCATTAAAGATCCTGGTGTTCTTTCTAATTTCTTCTGTTGCGGTGTGATGTCATGATTTGCCTCAGTTTGCCCTGGTTTCTCCCTGAAATCTCCTTCCCCAGGTGGCTTCTCAATCACCCTTCCTTTCCCCACCCTTGACCCCTGCTGGGCACTGTCTATCAAACCAGAAATTCCAAGGAGAGCGTCGAGCAATTGGCAGGTTCAAAGGATGCTCTCCACCCCCTGGGGGGCCATTGGCCTACCCAGGTGTCCTTCTCACCTGAGACCCCCTCCCCCTGTACCTGGTTGGTGCTCCCTGGGTCCCCTCCCCTGCCCCTCTCCCCAGGAAAAAGGGCGAGCAGGGCACGTGGTGGGGGGGCTGGTAGAGAGTTCTGTTGGAGAGTTCATGGGAGTTATTGCAAGATTCAGAGACTGTGCCACTAAATAAAAACTCTGGATTAAAAGCTCACCATCAGGACCCGCTCCTTTCTTCACCTCACCTTAAAGGTTTCTCCAGCTCACCCTGCTGGGCACTGTCTATCAAACCAGAAATTCCAAGGAGAGCGTCGAGCAATTGGCAGGTTCAAAGGATGCTCTCCACCCCCTGGGGGGCCATTGGCCTACCCAGGTGTCCTTCTCACCTGAGACCCCCTCCCCCTGTACCTGGTTGGTGCTCCCTGGGTCCCCTCCCCTGCCCCTCTCCCCAGGTAAAAGGGTGAGCAGAGCACGTGGTGGGGGTGCTGGTAGAGAGTTCTGTTGGAGAGTTCATGGGAGTTATTGCAAGATTCAGAGACTGTGCCACTAAATAAAAACTCTGGATTAAAAGCTCACCATCAGGACCCGCTCCTTTCTTCACCTCACCTTAAAGGTTTCTCCAGCTCAGGAAGGCCTGAAGAGTGACCCCCTCAACAGCAAGCACCAGCGCGTAAGCTCTGGAGCTCGGGGCATGCCCGGACTTGTCTCCATGTGCTCAGCTGCAAGCACAGGTACTGAATAGCATCTCTGGGGAGAAAACACCACAGGTGCCGCTATTGGTCAGCAGCCGAGGCCAGACAGACCAAGGCAGTCCCGTGAGTAATATTGGTACACTCCAATATCTTCCAAATCAGTTTGAATTCTCAAAGTCTGGTCCACGTCTACACAGGAACTGGTGTTGATGACTATGCATACAACACCTTTGGAACCCAAAGTTAAATCTAGAGCCATTCAGTCTTGGTTAACTACCTTCAAAAGGCTGATAATTTCTTGTCGCAAAGTGCTCATTGCATTGTTTCTTCAGTTTTCTATTTGTTCGATAACTCTGTATATGTTCATTTGTGCCTTCTCCAATTCAGATACCCCTAACCATGGTAAAAGCCCTCTCACAAGCTTGTGAAATGCAGGGGACCTCTCAACTAAGGTATTTAAATTTCATTTTGCCTTGTTATAAAAGATCATAGAGGTCCTCTGGAGAATTCCAATTTATCAATTACATAGCTCTTTGGTACCACAGTTTCAATGGTGCATATTCCTTGCCATCCAAGGGGTAGAGCTTTTCTAGCCTGGTTTCTGCAAAGCCAGCAGTATCCCATATTATCTGGAACAGGCCACCAATGGGTATTTAAAATACTCATCATTGTTACATCCCAATAAGAATTACACTTGAGATAATCTCCTACCATCAATCCTTGGTTGCAATTAGGTGTAGCAGGCACAGGACCTGCAAGGCCTCCCTGGTGGTCAGCAGCCTAAGATAGGAAATGCCTAGTCATGATGACCGGACCTAAGAAGCCCCTCTTCCGCCTTCGGACCCTTGTTATCTCTCTGTAAAACGAGAAGTCATTTTCACCTCAACCTGTACTATTGGATTGTTTCCCAAAACTCCTATACCCTATATAAACCCCTATTTCTGCCCAGTTCAGGAGAAGAGCTGTCACTGAGACCCTTTGCAGAAGATACCAATGACACCTCTGTGAAGCCTCATACAGCGCTTCTCCTCTCTCTCCCTGATTCTGCTGCTGCAGCACTTAGCTGTCAGAGCCCAGGACGTCCCCCTGACAGTCCTGGATGATCCGAGCCCCAGCCAGGGGGCTTTGAAGCCCTGGCAGGGGGGTCGGAGACCCTGGCATGCAACCAAAGACCCCTGCAGCTTTGAGTTTGACCCATGGAACAAATTACCTCCTTTATATGAAGAATTAAAGGTCACAAAAGTTTAAATAGCATAATAGTAGTAGTTATAGGGTGAAAAGAGAAATTTTGAATATTTTTACTATAGGGGTCTAGGAGGCAAGATGGAGGAATTTGGGCGTTGTCCTGTTCTTCTTCCTTCTTCTTCCTAGCCTCCATCTTCTTGGTGATGGTAGCACTCTAGGATTGGTGTAAAGTAGAAAGTCACTGTCTAACATAGGTGATAGGTATTGGAACATAACTGTAAACATCGAATACATAGTTTATAGTATAAAAGACAACGCCGGCCCCATGGGAGGGCAGTGTGCCTCAGACTGACCAGCTGAACAGACCTCGGCAGGTCAGACAGAAAATATTTTAGATAAGAAATAATAAACAACCTTGACAACCCGAGCCGAAGACTTCTGACTCTTTCTTCAACAGCTGGGTTGGGGAAAAGAGACTTTTAATACATCTTGGGGTCATCTTGACCAGAGGAGATCCCGAGACTTAGCAAGCAAAGAGCTGAAATCACTAAAGAGCTGAAAATCACCAAAGAGTTGATCTCACTTAAGAGCTGAGCTGCTTGCTAAGATTGCCTGAGGCTTTGGAGCCTGCCTGAGGGGCCCAAACAGGCTGTGCTTAACTGGACTTCACTGCCTGGGACACCCACGGCAGCCTGGGTCGGGGAACCCCAAAAACCCTGGAGCCACATTAATTAGGTAACTATTTTCTGGTAAGGGACTGCTCCTGGTCCTTTTAGGCATCGTTGAATACACAGGGTCTCTATGACTACTACTTCTACCGATGGGATTTGTCGACCTATGGGGGTTTGGGTTGCTTTTCCTTCTAAAAGGAGCATCATTCTATTTGGAGGAAAAACATTGGAAAATATGTTTGATGTTGGAAGTCCCATCATCTGAATGCTTTCATCTGAATGAGTGGGAAACGGAACAAATCCAACAGTCACTGCTATTTGTTATCAGTGTTACAGCTTGCATTAGTTTAAGGTGTGAATTTCTTTTCCAAGGGTCAAGTAGTATTTGTGTGTGATGTTAGAGTGGTCCTTAGGGAACAGGGTGCTGCTCTCTTTTCTTTCTTGCTCACTTACCCCTCTGGCATTTGAAGCCATACTTACTATTACAATCATTAGGTAGAAGGTCCTGCTAGGATGGTTGACTAATCCAGGAACAAACAACCATGCTGCCATACTGGAAACATTGCTCTGAAAATACAAAAACATAAACCATTTAATATTTTTAATTTTAGAGTTTCTGGCTTTGTTGCAGCTTTGTCTGCACTGGATTTATTGTTTACTATACTGTCCAATACTGTCCTCTGTGTCCGGAGTCTCCTAAATTACGCAAGTAAAGTGAGCAACACCTGTCCACAGCACAGAACCAGAGGTGGTCAGGGTTGGGCCACTGTTTGTTAGTTCTTGAGAGTCCATTTTTCTTCCTCCCCCCCATCGGAACAGGGACCCAAGGCAGCAGCACCAACACCAGCGGCTTGGGGGATGCAGTGCTGGCACTGGTTGGATCCGGGTGTCGGAGTGTGCCAGCCACCTTTGCCAATGAAGCTGCTGCTTCTGGAGAGATAAGAGGGGGAGGGCCTGCCACTGTCTTTGTCTCTCCATGTGTGATTTTCTGTGGAGGGCACCATTTTGGGTGAGGGGTATTCTCTGCCATTTTGAGTTTCTCTTTGTTCCCTGGGAGTCCACGAGATTTCAGCAAGTTTGTATCTAGTGATCATTACTGTTATTTCCCTTGCCTGTTGCTATTTAATTTTATTTAGTAATGTTATTTTTTACTTATATCTATTCATAATCTTCTCTCCTTATTGGTAGAAAGGGATTGGTTAAAACTAAAGGGAAGATAACTAATTTTGGACTGTCCAGCTCTTAAATTGTCTTAAACCAAGACACATGTGCTGATGAAGCCCCACTATATAATAAATTACCAGAAAGTGAGAAGCAATATGCTTTGTTTACTGATGGGTCCTGCCATGTTGTGGGAAAGCATCAGAGATGGAAAGCAGCTGTATGGAGTCCCCTATGAGAAGTTGCAGAAACTGTTGAAGGAGAAGGTGAATTGAGTGAGTTTGCAGAGGTGAAAGACATCCAGTTGGCCTTAGACATTGCTGAACGAGAGAAATGGTTGATACTTTATACTGACTCATGCATGGTGGTAAATGCCCCGTAAGGGTGGTTGCAGAGATGGAAGCAGAATAACTGGCATTGCAGGGATAAAACCATGTGGGCTGCTGCATTGTGGCAAGATATTGATGCTTAGGCAGACAATCTGGTTGTGAAGGTATGTCATGTAGATGCTCAAGTCAGGCCACTGAAGAACATCGGAACAACCAGCAGGTGGATCAGGCTGCTGGGATTGAAGTTGCTCAGGGGGGTTTGGATTGGCAATACAAGGGTGAATTGTTTCTGGCTCAGTGGGCCCAGGACACCTTGGAACATCAAGAAGGAGATGCAACAAATACATGAGTGTCCTGGTTTTGAGACAAATTTCAGGAGAAAATGCCCTGGAATGAGCATTTCCTCTAAAGAGAAAGGGCTTCAATAACTCCCTTTTCTTCTGCCAATGAAAGACATGGATACTGGTGGATGAAAGTGAAAAAAACTCCCCAAATGTTTATTAACAAATAAAAAAAAAAGGAGGGGGGGCTGCAAGGCACAGAATAGGATTGAATAAATGCTAAATATTGAGATTTCAAAACCTTAACCCCCCCACCCCCCCCACCAGACTGCATGGCCAGGAGACAAAGATGATGGCTGCCCTTCTTTGTCTCAGGGGATGGGAGGAGCAGGAGATCATATAGCTGCTTGATTCAAAGGAATCTACTCCACAGTAAGGCACTGTAAAGTAAAGCACACCGTTACTGGCCCAGCTGGCGGGAACATGCAGCATGTAGGGGGTTAACACCACACCTCCATGTGCATCTCCACCATGCTCATCTTACAGAGGTTATTTATACGTTTACAAGTTCGGCATCTGCCCTGTTTGTTCGTTTATCAAGTTACAGTCTTAAGGGGTTGGGGTCTTACATAACTTGTGGTTTTCTTATCTTACTGTTACAAACACAGCATGCTATTCTTATTTAATACATTCATCACACCTATTTTGCTAATGCTTTCCTAATTTTATTATTGCACACTTTATTGCTATATTAGTTATACTTAATCTATAACTGAGTATTAGTTATGTTCCCATTCTTTTATTACATTTTTCTATCCTTTGTGACTATTAGAAACAAAGGCCACTCCTCAGTTAAAATTTAAAGAAAATCTAATAAGAGACAATAGGGGACAATGTCAATAAAACAAAAGGAACAGGGCTAGGTACTTAGCCGCAGCCAGAGGCACGCCAGTCAACACAGTAACACCCCTTATATACCCTGGATGTATTGCATCAGCCTAATACATATTTACAAACAGTTATACTTATTCAAACATTTTAACATAGTTCCTCCTCTGTCCCGCCTTTTTAGAGCATGTGCAGCTGTCCTAGCCATGGTCGTTTGTTACTTTTTGATACATTCAACAGGTTTTGAGCCCTTCATTGGTTAAATGTGAACATTACAACGCTTCACCAACATTGGCATAAGGACAAAATATTTTCATTAAAAGAACTCTAAACTTTAGCAAAACTTCTTTTACAAAAGTGAACATTATAAAACACATATTATTCACTCTAACAATTGTGAAAGCCAACACTGTAATATATTTATCACAATCCCTCCTTTTTATAAATCATTTGGCTTGTACACTGCCTTTCCGCCATCCACCAGGTGGGTCACTTGGTCATAAAAGGAGATCAGGTTGGTCAAACAAGACCTACCCCTCCTAAACCCATGCTGGCTGGGTCTGATACCCTGACCATCCTGTAAGTTCTGTGTGATGACACTCAATATAAACTGTTCCATAACCTTACCAGGTACTGAGGTCTGGCTAACTGACCTGTAATTACCAGGATCCTCCTTCCCACCCTTTTTGTGAATGGGCGTCACATTGGCCAGCTTCCAGTCATCTGGAACCTCACCAGTGAGCCAGGACTGTTGGTAAATGATGGAGAGTGGCTTCGCAAGATCATCTGCTAGCTCCCTCATCATCCTGGTATGGATCCCATCTGGTCCCATGGATTTATGAATATCCAAGCATCTCAGCATTTCTCTGACTGCCTCCTCTTGGATAATGGGGGGACCATTCTGCTCCCTGATACCATCAACCAACCCGAGGACTGTTATCCTGAAGGCAAGTCATCTTCCCACTGAAAACTGAGACAAAGAAGGCATTAAGCAGCTCTGCCTTCTCCTCATCTGCAGTTACTAAGTTCCCTTCTGCATCTAATAAAGAACAAAGATTAATCTTATGCTTCCTTTTACCATTAATATATTTATAAAAACATTTTTTATTATCCTTTACAAAAGTCGCCATTTTAAATTCAAACTGAGCTTTGGCCTCCCTAATTTTTTTTCTACATACTCTAGCAGCCCTCTTAAATACTTCTTGAGAGACCTGACCCTCCTTCCAAAGATAATCCATCCTCCTTTGAGATCCTCCAATTAATTCCCTTTTATTTCTTTTCAAGGCTTCGTAAATTGGTACCCCTAAGTCATCCCCATCCTAAAAAAAAATCCTGGCTATATAATTCCCAGAGTACAACTCCCTTTCCACTGGGGGGGGGAGTTTTGGGTAAGCTCTTTTCCCACATATCCAGAATAAGCCATCTGGTGCTCTCCAATAATCATTACTTTGTTGATGTATATTTTCCCAAAATTTGGATATCTCTGGGATTTCAGAATAGGGATTCTTGCCTATATCATTACACAGAAAAAGCCCAGCTTCATTATTATATTCACAATTTTTATTAGTTTTTCTCTGGGCCCAGTACACTGTTGGTTCTTCAGGGACCCACAGTGTAAAAGTCCCATTACTAACTTTATATCTCTTACAAGGTGTACTTCCTACTCTGTTAAAAAATTTTTTTCCAAGTTCACCAGAGGCACTCTTCTCCTATCACTGTTGAACTCAAGATCTACCCTTCTGGTCAGTTTTCCCCTCTAATATTTGTTCGGTTCCATTTAAGGAGTTCAAAAGGGCCTAGGCTACTGCCTTTCCATGGCCATTCCTCTGTTATTATGGGCCCCCCACAAACCCAGCACTTGGTTACATTTAGTTCTCTACTTATTCTTTCCCCCAAATCCACAAACAGGTTTTTCCCTAGTCTAGGGATTTCTATTTCCTTTTCCAATTGTTGTTTGAGTTTTGCATGCAAATCTTCATGTGGGGTTGACACTGGGTTAGATTGCTGTATTTGCTTTGTCATCTTGCTCACTATCTGTTCTTTTACCAAATCCTGGACTTCACCCCTGAGAGCAATTGTAAAGCAATCCCATCTTTTCCCCTTTGGGCATTTACTTCCCAGCCTTTGACCACCTTGTCCTAAGTTTTCTGCCACCCAGTATTGGAGTTTACCAATATTACTGAACGGGACTGCCTTGGTCTGCCTGGTCCCAGCTGCTGAACCAAATAGCCGCACCTGTGGTCCTTTCTCCCCAGAGACCCTATTCAGTACTTGTGGTCGCAGCTGGGCACGTGGGGACAAGTCCGGGCACGTCCCAAGCTCCAGTGCTTACGGCTGGAGCTTGCTATTGATGAGGGGGTCACTCCTCAGGCCTTCCTGAGCTGGAGAATCCTTTAAGGCGAGGTGAAGAAAGGAGTGGGTCCTGATGGAGAGTTTTTAATCCAGAGTTTTTATTTTGGGCCGCATGGCCTCTGAATCCTGCAACAACTCCAACAGAACCTCCAACCACGTGGTGTGCTTGTCCTTTTACCTGGGGAGAGGGCGAGGGGAGGGACCACAGGAACCACCAACTAGGTATGAGGGGAGGGGGTCTCAGGTGAGACGGACACTCGGGTGGGCCAATGGCCCCCCAGGGGGTGGAGAGCATCCTTTGAACCTGCCAATCACTCGACGCTCCCCTTGGAATTTCTGGTTTGATAGACAGTGCCCAGCAGGGGTCAAGGGTGGGGAAAAGGAGAGGTGGTGATTGACATACCACCTGGGGGAGGAAACTTCCGGGGAAACTGAGGCACACCATGACAACACACCACAACAACCCAGAATGTCTGCCCGTTCTGTGTACAGTTTTCTAATTTGAATGAGTCATAACAGTATCTGTTGATGTAGGTGTGAGCAGTGAAAAAAGAACTTTGGGTTTTTCCTAAGTAAAGCAATTGGTAGCATTTATGACATGGATTTGCTTGAGTTCCAAAAGGGAAAAGACAAAAAAGAGGAGTAACATACAAAAAAGGAATAGCAGAGGTCTGGTATGGCTTCTACCCCCACCTCCCATGCCTATGGGGTTGCTACCCGTAGCAGGTGTGTATGATCTTCTTGGTGGCAAGTACAGCGGCCAACCTGGTCTTGCCCTCTATTTCCTTGTCACTCTCTTTTCTCTAATTTCTAAGTAAATTGCTTTTTGCCGTCCTGTATTGTGGTTTTTCCACTGTTCATCAGGTACTTCCCATTTAACAGACACTAGTAGTTCCCATCCACAAAGTAAGATAATTATATTAGTACAAATTACATACTAATTCTAGTACATTAGGACCCCCTGACCAATACAGTCCTGATCCTCCTGCTTGGAGCAGAAGTGTCCCTCCCCAAAGGGGTATTGGAGGTTTCTCAAAACTTTTCCAGACAGTACTTGAAATCACTGATATGAACTTGGCCTTGTTTCCCAGTTATCTGTGATCCTTGGAATATTCCTTGGATCATTCAAGTCATCTCAGTTCATTACCTCCCAGTCCTCATTTAATAGTCAGTTTTGTATCACCCAATCTAGATGTTATGGTCCATTCCTTACTTTCTTCCACAGGTCCTTTGATTCTGCTGGCATGCATCCACTCTCTTTCCTTGGTTTGGATCGCAGCTTCGGTTGTCAGTAGTACCTGAAAATGACATTGTGGAGTTAAAGATTGTTCTTTCCATGTTTTAACCAATACCCATTCTCCCAGGTGAACATTGTTGTGGATGCGACAGCCTGGTCAGAGAGTGAGAAAACAAGATAAGTTTTCTCACAGCAGACTTGTGAGACTTTTTAGGGAGTTGTAGAGAAACTATGATAACTTCTTATTATAAACAACCTGCAGGTGGTGTTTTCCTGTTGCTATAGACCATGACACGGGGCAAGCACCAAGACTCAGATCAGAAGGCTGTATATGCTATTTATTAAAGCAACATGTTGCCTTTATAGTTGTATAGGATATTTACATTTGCTTAACAAAATACACTGCCCATTGGTCATGAAAAAGAAACAAAACTCTTAATAGGTAAAAAGGAGCCATGTCACTTTGTGAGCCAACCAAAGTCCATATCTTTTGACTTTCTCTCTTTCTTCACGTTGTCATGGTGATAGCCTTGGTACCTTCCTTGAGAGAGATACGAGGTTTTCCTTATCTTCAGGAAGCCTTTGCTGGCTCACAAGAACAGCACAAAAATGTCTTTCCTAGATTTTCCTACTCTGATTTTCTGTTCTTCTCAAAGATTGTTTTTGAGAAAGATGTTTTTGTTAATCATCCAATCAGATAGAATGTATAGGAACAGTCTATAAAAGAGAAGAGTTTTTCACATTAAAGCTGCTGTTGTGCAAACCAGCCTTCTTGGAGTCTGCGCTGCTTTCTTACTCAATAGCGACATCTGGTGACCGTGCCATGTTTGGCATCAAACAGACGGAGACGCTCAGGACCCCCACCGGAACGCCACTGGGACCCCAACACCCTCTATTCCCCTGGAGAGGTTATGACCTTTTCCTGGCGTCCTCCTGGAAGAGACTGGGACCGTGGTTTTGCTCTGCTAGCTTAGAACAGCGAGTGGGGATGAATCCCCCAGCACAGCACACAGTCCGTGCTTTGCTGGGGTTGGGTGCCGGTGTTTCCGCGATGGGAAACCATGCTTCTAAAGAAGAAGACATGGTTGTTTCTGTGTGGAGGGACATGATTTCTTTCAGGGGACTCTCTGTGTCGGATGATTCACTCTGCACTCTGTTAGCATGGGCCAAGTCTCATGACTTCCCAGTGGATCTGGACGCTGCTTTTAGCCCGTTCCTGTGGGAGGCATTGGGCCACTGGCTCGCAGAGGAGTTTTCTGGAGGGGATTTTGCCGTGCCTCGGCTTATGGCTGTGTGGAGATGCTTGTTCTGTGCCATCCCGGCCCTGGACAGTGCATCAGAGATGGGGAGTTCGGAGGGCAGGGATGGCGCCAACACTTTGGGGGGACGATCGCCAGACCGGGCAACTGCGTGTTTTTCTCTGGCTCCATGCGGGCCAGCAGGAGGCGTGGGGACTCCCCACGGAACCTGTGTCTCGTCTGGAGGTTATGTTCTGCTGACAAGTCCTGATCCCTACTTCTCTGGGAGGTCGCCGTCTCCTCCCTCTGCAACATTAATGTCGCCGAGAGCGATAGCTGCTTGTCGGCCACACCTGGGAGACGGCGCTTCTCTGCCTGCGTCCCTTTCGGCCCCTCCATCGCCAGCAGGTTGGTTCTCCCCTTTCCTGCGAAAAGCAGCTGGCGGGTCGCTGCGGTGGCCAGCTCAAGATCCCCCCCTCCCCCACATTGCGAGTGAGAGCGGAGTCAGCTCTGGCATCAGCGGTCGCCACAACAACACTGGCCACTTCCTTGTCGTCAGCCATGGAGCCTGCGCAGTTGTACCGGACGCATCCATCGTCAACACCTTCCGGCAAGTGTCTGTTCCAGCTGACGTCACGCCCCCGGCCGGCTTCCCCCTCCTTTTCCATGGTGCCTGCAAAGACAACAGTGACCGTGACTGCCACATCAGCGCCATGTCTCCAAATGGTAAATTGCACAGCAGGGGCTGTGTCTCCTTTCGCTTCCCCATCTTTGGTTGCAGGGCAACTGCCTGGTCCTCTTCCCGGCGCAGCGGCTGACTTGGTTGACTTAATGTCTTTTACACCTTCGCCATTGCAGCCTACGGCAGCTGCGGTAGTGCTGCCCGCCGCCACACCATCCGCAGCTGGACCCCCATCTGTGGCACAGCCGGCAGCCGGCCCCCGTGTGCCTGGGCTCACAATTGGCCTTTCAGCCTCACAGTCTGCAGTTGACCACTCGACTCTGGAGCCTTTAGCCAACCCACCACGCCCTGCTGCCCACTGGCTGTCATCCCCATCCCTGGATGGGGACAGAGACAGCGATGAATGCCAACAGCCAGTCCCCCAGCGGGGGCGTGCCCCAGTGGTAGAACGCCGGCACCAACAGGCGGAATCATCGTCCATGCGTAACCTCTGGACTTTGCCTACCTGTTGACTGACCTGTTGGGACGCAGTTAAGATGCGAGCTTCAGAAGCTGGGGATGGGGATCTATCGGACAGGACAGGGAGGCCACAGTGTACAGCTGACACAACACTTGCTCTGGGGGGAGAGGCCACGGATGTTGTTCAGATAGCTTATCTAGCATCTGTGGGGGGGACACAGGTGGTTCAGGAGGACCATGTTCTGTCACAAGGCCAGGTGCAAGCTCTTCCCATGTATAAACCTGTCCCAAATTCAGGACACTCCAACAGGCATGATGTGATTGCCTGGCGGGTGATCCAGGATTTGCAGGACAAGGTTGCAAAATATGGCCTTGGCTCTGTGCAAGTTATGCAGGCTCTCAGAGTGATAAACTCGGACCTGCTTGCTCCATTTGATATTAAACATATTGCTCAGGCACTGTTCCAGCCTGTGCAATATGAGGTTTTTTGGACAGCTGGAGGCAGGCTGCTGAAAAGGTTGCAGCAAGCAACAGGCCTTGAGAAGACCCTAGGTTTGGCATGGGGATGGACGCTCTCCTCAGGGAGCAGGACTTTTCTAATCCTGATTTTCAGGCTACCTGGGACTCTGCTGTTCTTGAGCAGTGTCAAAGGGTAGGATTTAATGCATTGTTGAAAACTATTGAGACGGCCTCCCCCAGGCCACAGTTTACAACGAGAATTCAAGGAGCAGGTGAGCCTTTTTTGCCATTTGCCGAGAAGCTTGCAGCTGCCCTGGAGAAACAGGTTGAGGATGATACCTTAAGTAAGATTTTATGCAAGCAGCTAGCTTGGTTCAACTCAAACAGTGAGTGCCAGAAGATCATAGATGCTCTTCCAGGCGACCTGACGCTAGCAGACATGGTCAATGCATGTGCCAAGACAGGTGCTGTAGACCACAGGGTGTCCGCTCTAGCTGTTGCTTCACAGCCAGGCCAGGTACCCTTAGGGGGCGGACAACAGAAGAAGAGCAAAAATAAGGGCAAGAGAAAGCAAGGAACGCACACACCAACAGGGCCGGGTGCCACCTTCTTGTGCACTAGATGCCTAAGGGCAGGTCATTACTCAAACCAATGCAAGGCTAAATTTCATGCCAGTGGCCAGCCTTTGGCAGGCCTGGGAAATGCGCCCTGACACAAGTGATTCCTCAGAGCATGGTGCCGGCTCAGGTCTGCCCAGCCAGCTCGGAGGCATCACCCATGGCTTCGCTGGCATGGATATGTGTACCACTGATGCAGTCATCTTGAAATCCTGTTGTGAACATAAGGTTCCTTTGGACATGTTCAGACCTTTGGGACAAGGACTGGGCCCGCTGCTTGTGGGGAAATTTAGTGTCACCCACCAAGGAATCTTTGTTCACCCAGGAGTCATTGACTCTCACTTTTCAGGTCAGATTTGCGCCACAGTTTTCACACCTTCCCCCCATCACTATTCCGGCAGGGACTCGGATTGCTCAACTTGTGCCTTTTCAGTCATGTGTCCCCAGGACTGACCAGCAGACTCATGGGAATGGTGGCTTCGGATCCACGGGACTGCCACAAGCCCTCTGGTCTCCGGACCTTTCTGCTCAGTGACCCCAGATGGTGTGTACCCTGACCCTACCGGGTGCTCACCCACCGATGATCAAGCTTCAAGGTTTGATCGACACAGGGGCGGATGCAACAATTGTCTCCCTCTCTACGTGGTCTCCTACGTGGCCTTTGGCTCCTGTGGAGTCAGCCGTCATAGGGGTAGGGGGTGCGACACGTACCTTGGTGAGCCAATGGTTTGTGCTGATCACTAATGCGAATGGGCAGACGGCTGCTGTTTGGCCCTATGTCATTTCATGTCTGATCAATGTCTGGGGGCGGGATGTGTTGGACGCCTGGGGAGTGCGAATTGGATGGATTTTAATTGAGGCCACTGCATTGCAAAAAAAAAAAAAAAGAAAAAAGAAAAAAAAGGGGATGCCTGGAGAAACCAAATAAACCACCTCACAGTGCCACAGAATTCAGAGAATCTTGTCATTCTAAATAATTTTCTCTCGTTGCATTCTTCAGGTGAGACGCACCTGCCTCAAGTGAGGGTCCGGATATGGGACCTAGCCACTAATAAGTGGGAGGGCCTGTACTACCTTATCACTTGGGACCATGGGTATGCATGTGTTTCCACAGATACTGGAGTACGATGGGTACCTGCGAGGTGTGTCTGCCCTGACTTGCGACACCAAAGACAGAATGTGGCCAACAAGCAACCCTCCAAATTACGATCAAGAGGATGATCATCAATGAGATGGCCCCTCCCCGAATGGGGAGTGAACATTCCATCCTTTCTTTGTTTCTGAAAAAGAACTGTCAACAGGCTAAGACTGTCAGTTTTAAACAAATTAATGATAAGTTGTTATTGTTATTGTATTATTAGACTTAGTATTGAGATTGTAATAGAATAAGTAAATGATTTTAGGATTGATAGTGCATTTTCTGTAAGAGGGAATCACAAGATCCAATCTGACCATTTTAAATCGGCCTCCGATTGAGGAACCTCTGGAGCTGTGTTTGTTCTCCTTCCTGCAAACACCGCCTCCTTCTTTAAACAAAAAGGGGGACCTGTGGATGTGACAGCCTGGTCAGAGAGCAAGAAAATGAGATAAGTTTTCTCACAGTGGACTTGCAAGACTTTTTAGGGAGTTGTACAGAAACAATGATAACTTGTTATTACAAACAACCTGCAGGTGGTGTTTTCCTACTCTGTTTTTCCTCAAGGATTGTTTGTGAGAAAGGTGTTTTTGTCCAATCAGGTAGAATGTATCAAAACAGTCTATAAAAGAGAAGAGTTTTTTGCATTAAAGCTGTTGTGCAAACCAGCCTTCTTGGAGTCCGTGCCATTTTCTTACTCAATAGCGACTCATGGATCTTGAAATCAAAGGGTGTGGTTTGAAGGATTAGCCCTTTCAACCATAAATTTTCTAGAGTTCGTGCAATTGCGGTGACATATTTCTAATGCTCGCTTCCCCTTCTTCGTAAGTAGTGTTTTCGTGTTGGGTGGTCAAAAAGGGCAATCCAAACATCATTTCATAGGGTGACACTTGTAGATCTGATCTGGGTTTTGTCCGGACCCTCAGTAGTGCCAGACACAAACACTTTACCCATGACATCTGAGTTTCAATCATCAGTTTAGTTAGAGTCCTTTTTAAAGTTCGGTTCATCCTCTCTACCCAGCCTGAAATCTGTGGGTACCATGGGGTATGTAATTCCCATTCTATTCCCAGGACTTGAGTTATTTGTTGTAAGACTCTTGATGTAAAATGTGTTCCTGAATCCGAGTCTATCTTGTTAACCATTCCATACCTGGGAATAATTTCTTCCAAAAGGATTTTACACACCACATTAGCTGTAGCTGTAACAGTTGGGACAGCTTCTACCCAATGAGTTAAATGATCTATTAATACAAATAAAAAATTTCCATCTCTGCACTTGGGGAAGTTCAGTAAAGTCCACTTGGATGCTTTGAAATGGTTGCAGGGCTAACTCACGACCTCCTGGTGTTGTTCTTCTCATAACCTTTTTATTTACCTTTTGGCAAGTTATACATCTCTCAGTTACTTGCTTTGCTAATCCAAAGATCCCAATGCACCTGTCCTAGGGTGACATTATGATGCTGAATTGTATCCCCATTCATCTGTTTCACCCAGAAATAAGTTTTGTGCCTTTAAAACTAGATCTGAAAGTGAAGGGGGGGAGAAGGAAAAGCGGTGGATTTTTTTTGCAGTTGTATTCAAAAACAAAGCGATATGAGCTTCAGCTCTCTCAGTGTGTGTTGCCTGCAGCACAGACAGAGAGCAGGAGAGAACTCCCCTTTGCTTTCAGTTAGTTTTTTATCTAGCTGAGGCAGAGAAGTTCCCTGGACTGTGGCTTTTTCTTTTCCTGGAACTGTTCAAACCTGCTCTGGACTGAAAACCCAGAAAAACACCAGGAGCTCACACCTGTGGCACACTGGGGCCCAGGATGTGGCATTTTGCAGCACAGGAAGGACTGATAAGAGACTGAGCGAACGGAGCTCCACCCCACAAAAAAGACTCTTTCTGAATTTACCATTTCTTCAGAACAACGAGAAGTTCCTTTGTTTAATATTATTCATTTTTCCTATGTTTGGGAGTACTTTGCTTGTTAAATAAACAGGTTTTTTCCACTTCTCTCTAAAGAGATTTTTCTCCCGAACAGGTGGGGATAAAGGCCACTGAATTTTGCCCTTTAGGCAACATCCCTTAGGAAGTTCCCTTCCAAATTTGTCCCAAACCAGGACAAATACTTTTTGGCACCCAGCACGTGGCTTGAGAAAGTGGAAAAAACCTGTACTAATTGCATTTTGGTTGTACTTACTCTGTCTTGGAATAAAGCAGTCAGTAGCCATGCTGCTTACATTTATACTGTTTCTCTGGGTTGAGTTCTTCATGTTTCTCTGGCTCCTAGGCTTTTTTGAGGTTTTAATACCTTTCTGGTCCCTATGCTTCTTTTCTTATCCGGAGATAGTTCCAGTATTGTCCCTAACACATAGCTTTTACAAAAGAGGGGCAGAGATTAGAATAGCTATTTTCCTGGGCATGGTGATGATTTACAGGGAGTTTACAAAGATACTAAGGCTTGTTTAAAATATGTATAGTTTATGGTTTCTTCGTCCTACCCTGTGTCCTAGTTCCAGTATCATTTTTTGGGGGGTTATTAGTAATTGCACCCAGTTTGTTAGAGGAATCTGTTATGTCACTTTTTGAAAATTTTCAATTTCCCCTGAATGTTAGAGACCACTTTCCTGGTATTTTATCTGGTAAGCTTCCTCTATATAGTCTGCAGCTTGTCTAGAATGAGGGCTAGTATGTCCAGAAGAGCTGATGAGACCCCTGACCCAGGAGTAGACCAAAGTGTGGGAAATCCTGAGTGGTGTGGGGAATGAGAGGATATGGGCTGAACCCTGAAGGAATTTTCTGGCCCTCTAGCCAGTCTTTCCACATAGACAAATACAGAACCCAGCTGAGGTGGGGAAATAGCAGAAAAAGAAGTGAAAAGATGATTCGAATGAGAAAAAGCTCATTGCAATAAGCTGGGCCTTGGCATACGCTCATCATATGCTGCAGATAAAAGCAGGGGGGCAGGGAGAAAAATCAGCAGCTACCCCAGTCACTCAGGCTGCAGCTAAACCAGACAGTGAGCCCAAGCCAGCAACTAAACCAGACAGTGAGCCTAAGCCACTGATGATGGCGATTGATGAAAGAGATGGGGCATCTCTTGGGTCGTATGCAAGAAGAAGCCGTTTATTCTTTGTGAAGCAGGGTTTATATAGTTTTACAACATCAGCTAAAATTTTCCACTACTAAACAATAACTACATCACTCATGTCTCAACTATGTTGCTTAACCACAGTTCTGCAGGTGCAGTTCTACCTGGCTACTCTAAAAGAAAGTATAACATTCCTTTTCACTTCCCCCCATCTTGGTTTGAAAAGACAGGTGTTTGTTAAGGAAGGCAGGAGACTGTCTTGAAATTGAAAATGTAAACTTCCTCTCTCTGAATTATTATAATTTTGAAATTAAGAGGCTCTCAGGTAAAGATATGGGAATAGGAATAACAGTTCTTTACTAGGAAAATTAAAAATACAAATGCAATAGTAAAAACAAACAAAAAAACCCCACTGACAGAGCCAGAATACAACCTGACACCCTGTTAGTCAAGGTGTTGGTAGCAGTCTGATTAAATGGTGGCTGCAGTCCTCCTGGAGTGACAGGTGTGGTTTTGTTGAAGTAGTGATCTTGTAGAAGGGTGTAGTTTTCTTCTGAAGGTCTAGTGGTGTAGATGGGCCTGGTCTTCCTCTGGGAATCCAGTGAAGAAGAAAAGCTGCTCCTCTGAGAGTCTAGTGGGAAAAGGCTGGCTCTGGTGTTCTAAATCTCAGATTATATCTAGGTAGGAATGTTTGGCTCCTCCCCCTGGGCAGAGCATCTCACAATGGGACGATATAATTTTGTCAGTCATGCAGTGAGATTCAATGGCTTATTAATAGAAGATATTTCCCGGAGGGGGGATTGGTTGTGGAAGAGATAAAGAAAACTGTCCAATTAACAGAAGAAAACTGCCCCACCTCTAACAGATGGCAAATAGAATACACATCCCCACTTCCAACCTAAGACACCCTCACACTCCTATTCATTGATGCCATGGTTTCCATCCCACCAAGGTTAGCACATCTATGTCAGTTTCAGCCCTGCTCTCTAGCTGAAACCCCACATCTCCCCCTTTGTTTTCTGCCAGTAAAATCTTCTTCATGGACTTATCAATTAGTCTCTGAACACACTGCAAAACACATGGCAAGCAAATTGCTATAAGCAGCAACATAGCTAAAACATAAATCCCTGTCATAACTGAATTC
Organism: Pyrgilauda ruficollis; assembly: GCF_017590135.1. NCBI lineage: Eukaryota > Metazoa > Chordata > Aves > Passeriformes > Passeridae > Pyrgilauda > Pyrgilauda ruficollis. The sequence goes on from NW_024525046.1 coordinate 81,119, forward strand.
TTAAGGCAGCCAGTAAGCCCCCATTTCCCAAGTATGCATCCAAGCCAATTGCTATAATCTACAACCCTTAATTTAGTGACACTGTCTCTAAGGGCTTGTATGCTGGCGTTGTGAAAAATGTGTATTTTATGATTGGCTTTTCGCAAGTATTAAAATGAATATTGTATGTGTTATGTTAGAAAGTTATGCTGTATTAATTTTCTTAAGTATTAAATTCACTATTAAATATAGTTTTAGGTTATAACATAATGTTAAAATAGAAACTATGCTATGTAAGATATTTGGTTAAGAAAGGACTTGCACCAGATAGACGCCACAGGACACCTAAATCTTTCAGAGAAAGGGAATTTATTGCTCCCTTATCAGCAGAAAACTAACTTCTTCCCACCTTGCTCAGACAGGAAGACGGCATGAGGATTAAGAGGAAGAAATTGACAGTGACCAGACAGAATCCTGTGTTTGAATGGAATTTATGCATCATGTATGAGACGTATGAATATGCAACAGGCAATTGTTTTTAAGAGTTAATCCTCTGTTAACCGGGGTCCTTTTTCGGGCTCGTGTTGCCCAGAAAAAGGTACCCGGACGTCCGTATCTCTTTGTTTTTATTGTCTCATATTGTCCTAATCTCAATTGTTCAAACTTTATTATTCTGATTATATTACTACTATTAAACTTTTAAAATTTCAAAAACAAGTGATTGGCGTTTTTCACAGCGTGAATAGAATGAGAGCCATCAGATAAATTCATGCAGCATAAGCCTTCAAAGTCTTCACAACTGTGTCCATGTGCTAAAAGCAAAAAATCTATTGCAGTTCTATTCTGCAGCATAGCATGTCACACTATCAACATCTGTTAATAGGCCTGTTAAAGGAGAGCTAGCAGCCTTAGTTTGTTTCGCAGGCCAACAGCCAAGGTTATTCAGGGTTTTTAAGGCATGTGCTGTGCCAATAGATGGGATAATTGAGGCAAATACTTGTGGTCCAATGTTCCAAGACTCAATGCTATCATCGCAATATTGGCCATATGTGTGGGTGCCACACTTTGTTCATACTAGCCTATGAAAGAATGTTAAATTTTCTTGTAAAGAGTGAAACATGGTCAGTTGCCCAAAAGTACAAGGACTTCCTAAAGCCCTTCCTGGTGTTCCTTCCCAAACTCTGTTTCCACATATCAAAAATATGTTGTCTAGTAATCCAAGGGCCACTTCTCTTACAACAATTTGCCATGGCAATGTGTGATTACACCAGGCCAAAGCATTGGTATAAATGTCTGTACCTGAAATATCAAAGGCAGGACCTATGTTTTCTCTGTTAACTTGATACTAGCTCCCACGGGTATAGTTTAAAAAGAAACACACAAAAGTCTGCACAGATCCAAAAATATCTATACCAAACGCTTCTTGCCCCTCCCCCCAGACCCAGCGGCCCATGTCGGCGGCTGGGAAGGAGAAACTTTTTCAGGAATTTGAATCCCCATGATGGATTTGGGGTCCCCACTTGCCCAGGACAAGCAAGTGTCGTCTGCTCCCTGCTGCACCGTTCTCCCCCGTTATACAAATGAGTGTTGCCCAGCCCTCTGATCAGCGGTACCATCCCCATCCCCTCGGGGCTTGGGACCAGAGGTAGCAACTCCGGAAACGACCTCACCCTCGCCACTGGTGCGTGCAGGGGGAACCATGCATCCCAAACCCTAGAGAGAACCCCCCGAGCAAGCCAGAGTCGGCCCGCGAAAAATGTCTTGCCCCAGAAAAGCACTGAGCTTCAGAGTTGTCAGCTGGGAGGCACCTGCTGTGAGCAAACGAGCCACGCCTCCCCAGGGAGACAGGCTGACACCCCCTGCTGCTGTCCCAGCTCACCCCCGCAGAAGCAGCCTCGGGACAGCCCGAAAAGATCGGGGGGGAGTCCGGCCCGGCCGCAGGTGCCACGGCAGCTGCCGCCGGAGGCGGCGGGGGCAGCGGGAGCGCGCAAAGAAGCACTGCTGCTGTCTCTCTCGGTTCCGGGCGGGGCGGGTCCGGCGCGGGCTCCGTCGCTGCGGGAGGGGGTGGGGGTGGGGCTGTTCATGGGCTCTGCAGCAGCCGCCGTCGGAGGCGGGGCCGCGGATGGCGCGCGGGGTGATTCTGCCGGCTGGTCGCCGTCCTCAGCCTCTTCTGGAACCGAAACCGGGTCGGCAGGAGGCAGTGGGGGTGGCTCCGCTGGCTGGTCGCTGTTCTCAGCATCACAGCAGGCATGCTGAACCAGAGCCGGGCCGGTAGGAGGCAGTGGGGGTGGGTCGGAATCGTCCACAGCTTCAACATTTCCCACCGCGGCGGCGGGCGGGGCCTCCGCGGTCTCAGCCATCACTGGCTGTGCTGGAAGTGTCGCCCCGGGCGGGGCCGGCACCTCCCGTGGGGTAGGTGGGGGCGAGGCCGGCGCCGCCGAAGCTGCGGGTGTCTCTCAGCCCCAGGAGGGGTGGAGGAGGAGGCGGTGGTCCCTCTTCCACTGGCTCCGCTGCCGGGACTTCTGGTGTGCCATTCAGCGCGGGGCCAGCCGAGCTCTCCAACGCGATGCGGGCGGCCGCACCCCTTGTCAGGGGCGGGGCCGGTGGAGTCTCCGCGGCTGCCGGAGCGTCTTCGGGCCAGCACTCAGCGGCGGAGGCACGTCCCTCCCCAAGGTCAGGCTGCCGTTGCTCGCAGCTGCCACTGTTGATCGCGTTTCCTGGCAACCTGAGCGAAGCAGTGAGAGACGGTGCTGCTGATGTCGGCTCCTGCGCATGCTCCAGAGAGTTAGAAAAAAAAAAAATCTTCTCAGCCGGCATCTTGGGCAAAGCCTCTCCCCCGCTCTCTGCGCGGGGTGCAAGCCGGCGGCGGGGACTGTCCTTGAAGAGACTTCTGTCCCGCCGGCTGTGGCGGGGGGACCTGGTGGCCCCCCGCACGGGGGGAGACCCACGGAGCCAGAAATGGTCCCCAAACGAATGTGGTCGCCTCTCAAAAATGTGAAAAGCAGCTCCCAAGTGGGCAGCTGGCGATGGACCTTCCCAGTCCATTCGAAATGCCTCCTAAGATAAACACCCAGGGCATTCCACGCGCGGGGGTCCCAGGAGGAATGCATGCCCATTGGGAACCCATGGCGTCTGGCCCAGGCAAAAAACTCATAAAGTTATTGCTGGGGCAGAAGAACTCCATAGTCACGGAGCATGAGCTCCCAGATTTCCAAAGTGAATTTCTCTTCCCATGAAAATTGAGTGCTGATGTCTACAGACATCTCTTCCCAAAGTCAAAGCCCACCCAATTGGGCAGTGCCTGCCAGAAGAGCTTCCCCCAGCCCCTGCCTTTAAGGCTTGGGGGCCAAACACGGCCAGAAAAGACCGGGTCTCCTCTCTAGGAAGACTCAGGAAAGGGATAATACCTTTCTCTCTGGGGAAAGCAGGTGGCAGCGTCCAGGCTCGGGGTCCCGCGGGGTCCTAGAGGCTCTTCCCATCTGTCCCACGACGATCTCTGGACACGCTTCTGGGATTTTTTCTCGGCAGATTCTTTCTGTGCTCAGCCATGCTACGAACTCTGCCCAAATTCAGAGTCTTGGTTCTCCAGTCCAGGCCACAGTCACTTGTCCAGGTTCACCACTTATTACTAATCAAGGGCGACTCCGTGTGAGAGGGAGAGAAAATTATGCATCTGACTCCATCATCAGAAGGCTAAATAATTACTTTATTATTCTATACTATATACATTGCATCTAAACTGAATCTGCCTTGCACTCACCCTTGCTCACAACTGCACAGAACTGCACTAATCTCCTGACTCTCTTGTGACTGTCCCGTGACAGTCCGACACACACACACTTCTTGGCCCTGATCTTTTGGAGCCAAACAAACATTCTGGGGCATATCCCATGACATAAAAATTGCTAGAGAAGAAAGTGCACAGTCTGGAAACTACAGAGTTTTCCAGCACAATCTCAGGATGTTTAGTATCCTCAGACACCCACAGAAGAAACACGAACTTCTAGTGTCATGGAAACCTGTGGAAGATCAGACAGCTACAGAAGCTGAGCTGGGTAGTGCCGCTGACCTCTTGGCCCTGGTACAGTGGAAGCTGTGGGAGAGATAAACTCAAGGCAAGAACAGAAGTGAAGACATCATGACTGGTCACTCTGACCACTCTGAGGAGAGAATGTAACAAGGATGTTGCTAACGCAAAAGAATGTAACAAGGACCTGAGAACTGAAAAGATTGCGTTACTACGGGAACAGGGGCAAAGGCGTCCCAGTGAGAAATTTTGCATGGAACTATGGAAATATGTGTGAGTTGTGTAATAAACTGGTGTCGGGGTCCGCTGTTATGTGTCTCTGCCCCGACACGGGGAAAGGTGGTTCTGAGCGGCCGCGATCGGGAAGGATGAGTCTGGACTCTCAGATTCTCGGTCTTCAGTCTTGTTTATTATCTCTTATCTACAAAGTTTTCTCTCTGTCCAGCCGAGGTCCGCTCAGCAGGACAGTCAAGTGCACTCTCCCTCGCCCACAGGGCGGCTGTGTCTTTTATAGTAAAAATTACGTGTAACATATTTACCTTTATTTCCCAATACTATTCACCCTTATAGACAAGTGTACCTTCACCATGAACCAATCCCCAAGTGCCAACATCACCACAGAAAATGGAAGACATGAAGAAGAAAGAAGAACACAGGACCACGCCCTGAATCCTCCATCTTGCCTTCATGACCCCCCTGTACCTATTTTTCTAAAATTTATATTTCCCTCCATAAATGTATCATTCACACCCAAGAAGCTCTCATTTCCTCCTTCACAGGTTCTTCTCCTTTTGATGGATCAAAATCCAACCACCAAACCCTTTTGGCTGCATTCCAGGGTTTCCGAGCCCCCCAGGGGCTCCCCTGGTGCCTCTGCACATCCACAGTGATGTGTTGAGATCCCACAATCAACTATAAATTCTAATGCTTCTCCATGGGGGCCTACTTTTAAAGTTATCAAGGGCTCTAGATGGTATTTATCCCCCAGGAAATAGAGCCCCAGACATCCCTAGTCTAATTCTTCTGAATGTACCTCTTGGAATACTTTCAGGTCCTTGTTCCAGCAAGGTCAATCTCTCTTATAGCATTCCTCTTCTCTGCAATAAAAACAGACATTTCTAGTTTGCTCCTGAGACCTTGATCGTACAGGGGTCCTGTTTCCTCCCCTTTCCTTATCTCTGGAATCCGAATATCTGGGAATAGTACCTGGGGGCTGCGGATTCCTCGAGGGGTTACTTTCTCACATGGTGGCTACCATAATTTTAGCTTTTGCCTTGGCTTTTTCTTCATCCCTCCGTACATAAACTTTTTGGGCTTCTTTCAATAATTTGTTTAACCCCTTATCTTGCCATTCCTCAATGTTTTCCAACTTTTTCCTAATATCTGGCCTGGCATGGGTGGCAAAGTTAACCCTTAACAGGGCTTGTCCTGCTATACTATTGTGGTCTGTCCTGAAGTACTGCCACATGTTTTGCCAGAGCCTCTCTAGGCATTCAGTTGGACTTTCTTCCTTTCCTTGCTGCCCATCAAAAGCTTTGCTAACATTTTGCCCTCAGGGTTCTGCCTCTTTTATCCCTTTCATTATTGGATTACGATAATCAGTCATATTGCCTCATCCTGCTGCATCATTGTGACTCCAATTAGGAGATGCTATTGGCATTTTCTGGTCCCTTTGTGGGCCTTGTTGATTTTCTCTTTCCCAAATTCTCATTCTGGTAGCCTTAATCAGCTGCCTCTCCTCTTGGGAAAATATAATGCCCATTATTGACTGCATTTCTTCCCAAGTAAAAATGTTGGGGCCTAAACATTGGTCTAATTGTTAAGCTAAACCTATGGGATCTTCTAATAATCCTTTATTTTCCCTTTTAAAATTTCTGACTTCTGAAGAGGTCAAAGGAGCATTCAGAAATCCTATCCCCCCTTGAGCCCCTCCCATAGGCACTTCCCTTAAAGGAAATAAGCCAACTTCTTGATCTCTTTCTAAATCAGACCAGCCTTTCTGTTCCTCAACTATCATGACCTTAAGAAAGACCTGTTTCCCTTGCTGTGGGGTGGTGTCAGGGGAAGACTTATTGAGCAGTCCTCAAGTTTTTACTGAACTTCCCCTCATAGTTGGATGATCCCATAGGGGTGGGGGAAAAGATAGAGGAATATTTGGGAAATGCAGATTATACATGGAAGGATTGGGGTTTTCTTTTCGGGATTTTATTTGGGTCATCAGAGAAATGAATGATTTTGCAGAAAGCTCGGCAGCTGTGGGAGGATGAACATCCACAGGCAGCAGGGGGTGCGGGACCTAATGTACCTACAGTGGATGATGCCATCCCACAGGCTGACCTCCAGTGGGACCCAAATAACCAGGCCAGTCTGTCTCACCTCCGCAATTACTGTGCTTATCTGATTAGGGCAATTAAATCAGCCGGTCCCAGAACTAACAACATAGCTAAGGCTATGTTGTTAGAAGAAACATGAAAGCCCTTCTCATCGGGTGGAAAGGATTAGGGATGCTCTGCAAAAGCATGGGGGAATGGATCCTGAGGGGCCAGCCTTTGACACATTGCTGAAGGTACAATTTATTACTAAGGCCTGACCTGATATAAGGAAAGGAGTACAGAAAGATGAAGAGTGGCAAAATAAGCCTCTGGAGGAATTGGTTAGAAAAACACAACAGATATATGTAAGAAGAGATGAGGAAAAGGTTAAAGCTAAGGCAAAGATGATGGCAGAATTTTTGCAGCCCCAAAGAAATAAACCACAGGGTCCAAGGGGTCCCCCATAACAGAGGGGACAGGGTCGGCCACAAGGAAGTGGCAGAGGCATTCCCTCCCCAGCAGGGGAGAGCCAACCCAAACAGCGGTTAGGGCGAAACCAATGTACTATCTGCCGGGCAGAAGGGCATTGGAAAAGGGAGTGTCCACAGAGACAGCTGGACCCTCAGGAGGAGGAAGTCCGGAAGATAATGGAAATGGATTGTTAGGGGTGTCAGGGGCTCCCATTATATCAAGGACCCATCACTCTGGAGCCCTTGATAACTTTTAAGGTGGGTCTACATCCCTTTATTTGAATAAAGTCAAAAAGGACTCCTCTGTCTCCTTTTTGGACATAAACCTCTGGTGTTTGTGGATTAATTTTCCTAACAACTGGGAGCTCGTCCGGGATCTTTCCACCATCCAGGGAGGTGGGCAGTGAGCGGAGCTGGAAGTGCACCACGCCCACTTAGGGTGATCAGCTCCCCTTGGTGGCGGCCAGCTCTGAGTGATTGATTGGGTTCCTGAGACTGTCCAGGAGACAGACGAGTGGAAGACCAGGGGGGTCCGTGAAGAGTTCACAGGGAAGGACCACTGAAAATCTCACCAGTGAGTAAAATGGGATCTTCAGGGAGCAAACCTGGGAGGGCACCCATGGAGAGTAGCACAGGTAAAACAAGGCACTCATGGAGGTTTGCAACGGTAAAGCCAGGAAGGGGTCCCAGCAAAAGGGATGACGATCCCATAATACCTACGGAGAGTCCCTTGGGGAGAATGCTGAGGTTTTAGAACAGATTATACATTCACCCAGAGATAACTATGGAGATCATGGTAAAATATTGTTATTTTGTGTGGCCAGAGTAGGAGTTGCTAAGGGGGCATATATGGCCACCTTATGGAACAGGTAGAATTCATTTGTGTCGAATTTTGTGGAGG
>NW_024525047.1:0-1593 GCF_017590135.1 Pyrgilauda ruficollis
CAGCTTTTCACATAATTACTGTTCCTTCAGCAACTTGTTCCCTGAGAGAAGCACGATCAGAAAACAAGGTAACGCATTCCCAAGGAAATAATTTCTGGGGGAGTTCAAAGAAGGTGTTTCTGAGGAGAATGAAAATATCCATCAACCCCCAAAAATTCAGATTAAAGCAACATCTTCTAAAAGATCCTGGTAATTAGCTCCGATTTCTGCAGTTTCCAGTTGACAAAGCTGAAGTTGGATTGGACAGGATGGGTTTGGGGTGGAAGGGACCTTAAAGATCATCCAGTTCCAACCTGCCCATTGTGGCCACCAAGGCTGATCCTTCTCATTCCTTCTCCCAGACTTGGGTTGTTCAGAAACCTTCCCTTCTTTAACCTCTCCTGCCTGCGGTTTCTTCTGCACGTTTCTCTTCAGTCCCCCATGGCTGGGACCATCTCATTTATGAGGCTGACCCTGCCTTCTCTTCCATCTTTTCCTGCTGCACTGGGAATTCCTCAGTTCTCCTCTCTGCAGCTGGAGGAGCTGCTCCTCTTCTTCTTCCCTCCTCCTCCTCCTCCTCCTTCTCCTCCTCCTCCTCCTCCTCAGCCTTTCTGGCATGGCTGGAAGGAGCTGGGGGCACTGGGATGTGCAGCTTTTACTGGGATGTGCAACTCACACTGGGATATCCAGCTTTTAGTGGGATGTGCAGCTCTTACTGGGATGTGCAGCTCATACTGGGGTGTCCAGCTCACACTGGGATATCCAGCTTTTACTGGGATGTACAGCTCTTACAGGGATGTCCAGCTCACACTGGGATGTCCAGGTCACACTGGGGTGTGCAGCTCACACTGGGATGTCCAGCATCCAGAACCTTCCTGGGGCTGTGGGGTTTGTGCATGGGGAACAGCTCGGTCTGAGCCCCACACTGGGCACTGATCCTCACACTGAGCACCAGTCCCAAATCAGGCACCAATCCCAAACCAGGCACCAATCCAAAATCAGGGACCAATCCCCACTCCAGACCCCAATCCCCATGCCCTGATCCCCACTCCAGACCCACCAGCCCATGTTCCACATTTGTTGCAATATGACACGAAATGAACAACACTGACACGCTGAGATGTTAATGGCAAAAAAGGGTCATTTGTTTTTGGATCTCGATATTTATAGAATTCTAAAAGTGACCATGGATTGGAGGATGAAATTGCTACCTCTCCAACCACACTGGTCAAACTAACAGTCTATCAATTTTTTATTCTTCTACAAAGGAATGTAAAACAATTATTTACATGAAAAGTGTGCGAGAAACTCCATTACAAAAACGTAAACATCAGAAGGCTTAGAAGAACTTTAGAAGAACAGGGTGACACACATTCCCTCCTCTTGCTGTTCCAGGCCTGGGCACTGATGGAGGCCAGGCTTCCCACAACCACCAATCCCTTCAGGAAATTCCACAACGTTTTGAAACCTAGCTGTCACTGGAGGGCCAGGTATTTTCTTTGCTGGGAATATCCCAGCAAAGGCAGGAATGATGAATCTGACTCCATGTTCTCAGAAGGCTGATTTATTACTTTATTATGCTATGTCATATTAAAGAATACTAAACTGTACTAT
>NW_024525048.1:0-1595 GCF_017590135.1 Pyrgilauda ruficollis
GGCAGGGCCACCTTCCACTAGCCCAGCGTGCTCCAACCCCATATCCATAAATACATATGGGTATAAATGGATAACTTGCCATCCTAGGGCCAGAGATCTCCTAGATGTCTGTCCTTTCTGATCCAAAATCATAAATATATATTAAAATACAATATCAAATGTACATTATCCCTTACATTTATACATAAAATGCAAAACATTATTGGGTTAAATGTATGCACCAACACCTACATGTTACTGGATTTTCTTCTCCCTCACAAACCTTCATGAATCCCACTTCATTTCCAGCTGAAACCAAGGTATGGATGAGAGCCCTGGCATGAGGGAAGAAAAACAAAAGAGCCAGACAGAATTCCCTGTCCCTGATAACAAATCAGAATAAAAGGATTAAAGATAAAAATCCAATTCTTACCTCACCAGAGGAACATCGGGATCAGAAGGTTCATTGAGGAACCCTCTCCATCAGCAAAACATCCTTTAATAGAAAAATCATTTAATTTTTATAGTGAACATAACTTTACTTCAGGATCATGGGGTGAGTTTGCTCCAGGTGTCCATTGCAAACAGCTCAGGCTGTCCTGGATGGATCCCTGGAGCAGTCAGCTGGGATTACAGGGGGTGAGGGCTGATCCAAGCCTCCAGGTAAGGAATGAGCCCAAAAGGCTTCCAGGCTACTCCTGGCCTAGCACTGGGAGCTCTGTACAGGACCCACCTGCCAGAACATGACCCAGAGTCCATTAAACCTTCTTATTCTGCTCCAGGTGTTCCCAGGAATATCTCAGCTGCCCACAAAGTAAAGTTTGGGTCCACAGATGGGATTTATCAATTATCAATAACACATCCCATGATATATTTGGTGGAATTAGAGGGATCAAGAGACTCCAGGCAGGCTGGAAGAGGATGTCCAAAGGAGACCCACGCAGGGTCACAGAATCCTGGAATAGTTTGGGTTGGAAAGGGCCCTAAAGATCATCCAGCTTGTGCTGATGTTTTGGTTGGGTGTAGCTCTGCAAACAACAACATTTTAACATCAGTGTTGGAATTTAGTGAGTTTCCATACCAAAATTTCACCACTGGCTCCCATTAGTTCCTGCTTTATTCCCCATCCCCCAGGCACAATTTCAAACACCCACTCTTTTCTCAAAATAATAAATAAAACCAGGAAATCCAGTTATTTCCATAAGAAACTTTTGATACTTAGAAAAGAATGACCAAGAAGGCAAAACAGCTTGTAAAATATGTTAAATAATTATCAGGTAATTAAGTATAAACCTTTGAACTGTTTATCACTCAATCCTTCCTCTGCCTTTCTGCATTTTCCAAGAAAACTGGCAGTTTTTGCTTTCATTAGTATTTCTGCTCCATTTCTTTGTCATTGACCCAAAATCAGATCTATTTTATCTTTTTCCAGGACTCTATTGCACCAAATCACCACTGGCTTCCCCAAAAACCTTATTTTCCCACCTTCCAGCTTGCTTCACAAATCAGAATCAGATTTATTCCAAGCCTCCTGATGTTCTCTGAGCCTAGACTCCAAACCACCACGAGAGCTGGTGACACTGGTCCAAGGTTGACCTAAATTCTATTTTTTTTTT
>NW_024525049.1:0-1593 GCF_017590135.1 Pyrgilauda ruficollis
GGGATATATGGGATTGGGGTATGGGATGTGGGGTACATGGGATATGGATTATAGGATTTATGGGGTATGGGATAGATGGGGTATGGGAAAGGGGATGTGGGATATGGGGGATGTGGGATTGGGCATTGGGGTATGGGATATGGGATATGTGGGATTGGGGTATGGGATATGGGATATATGGGATATGGGATATATGGGATATGGGATAGATGGGGTGTGGGAAAAGGGATATGGGATATGGGGGATATATGGGATTGGGACATTGGGATGTGGGGTAGGGGATATGGGATATATGGGGTTGGGGCATTGGGATGTGGGGATGTGGGATATGGGAAATGGAATATAGGGGATTGGGGGATTTGGATACGGGGTATGGGATATGGGATAGATGGGATACGGGAAAGGGGATATGGGGGATATGGGATTGGGACATTGGGATGTGGGGTATGGGATACATGGGATAGATGGGATATATGGGATTGGGGCATTGGGATGTGGGGTATGGGATATGGGAAATGGGATATATGGGATTGGGGCACTGGGGTATGGGATGTGGGGTATTGGGGATGTGGCATATGGGATATATGGGATTGGGGCATTGGGGTATGGGATGCAGGAATGGCAATGGGACATGGGGATATGGGATACGGGAATGGGATGTGGGATATGGGATTGGGATATGGGATATGGGATATGTGGGATTGGGGCTGTGGGATATGGGATTGGGACATTGGGATGTGGGGTATGGGATATGGGAAATGGGATGTGGGGGATAGCGGATAGGGGCTGTGGGATATGGGATTGGGGATGTGGGATATATGGGATATGGGATTGGGGCATTGGGGTATGGGATATGGGGTATGGGGGATATGGGATACAGGGACTGGGGCATCGGGATGTGGGGTATGGGATCCAGGAATGGGAATGGTGAATTGGGGTTGGGGAATGGGATTGGGAATGGGATTGGGAATGGGATTGGGGAATGGGGAATGGGATCCAGGAATGGGAATGGGATTGGGGGTGGGGATGGGAATGGGATCCAGGAAGGGGATTGGGAATGGGAATGGGAAGGGTGAATTGGGAATGGGAATGGGAATGGGATCCAGGAATGGGAATGGGATTGGGGATGGGGATGGGAATGGGATCCAGGAATGGGATTGGGAATGGGGATGGGGATGGGATCCAGGAATGGGATTGGGAATGGGGATGGGGATGGGATCCAGGAATGGGATTGGGAATAATGAATTGGGGATGGGATTGGGGATGGGGAATGGGGATGGGATCTGGGAATGGGAATGGGATCCAGGAATGGGATTGGGAATAATGAATTGGGGATGGGATTGGGGATGGCAGTGGGATCCAGGAATGGGAATGGGAATGGGATCCAGGAATGGGAATGGGGAATGGGAATGGGAATGGGATCCAGGAATGGGATTGGGAATGGTGAATTGGGGATGGGATTGGGGATGGGAATGGGGATGGGGATGGGATTGAGAGTGCTGAATTAGGAATGGGAAAAAAAAAATTAAAGGAATTGCCTGGAATCCCAGCTAAAAATCCTGGAAATCCATGGAATCCTGACTAAAATCCTGG
>NW_024525050.1:0-1593 GCF_017590135.1 Pyrgilauda ruficollis
CCCCAAAAAATCCCATAAAATTTCCTACAAATCCCATAAAAACCCCATGAAAGTCACCCCTGTAAATCCCACAAAACCCCCAAAAACCCCCAAAATTTCCCATAAAAACCCCATAAAATGCCCCAATAAATCCCATAAAATCCCCATAAAAATATCATTAAATCCCCCAAAAAAGACATAAAGATCCCCAATAAATCCCATAAAATCCCCATAAAAATATCATTAAATCCCAAAAAAAAACCATAAAAATCCCCAATAAATCCTATAAAAATCCCAATAAAATTCCCATAAAAATGCCAAACAAACTCCATAAAATCCCCCAATAAATCCCCAAAAAATCCCATAAAAGCCCCATAAAACCCTACAAAAATCCCATAAAAAATCCCCCAAAAATCCCCAATAAATCCCATAAAACCCTACAAAAAATCCCATAAAAACCCAATAAATCCAATAAAAACCCCATTAAAATTCTATAAAACCCCCATGAAATCCCCAATAAAATTCCCATTAAATCTCCAATAATAATAATAATAACAATAATAATAATAATAATAATAATACCCAATAAAACCCCATAAAAACCCCAATTAATCCTACAAAAATCCCATTAAACCCCATAAAAACCCCAATAAAATTCACATTAAAACCCCAAAGAATGCTATAAAAATCCCTTTAAAACCCCAATAAATACCCCAAAAAATCCCCAAAAAGCCCAATAAAAACCCCATAAAATCACCAATAAAATTCCCAATAAATCCCATAGAAACCCCATTAAAAATCTCATAAAACCCCATTAAAACCTCAATAAAATCCCCATAAAATCCCAATAAAACTGCATAAAAATCCCCATAAAAAGCCCATTAAAACCCCATAAACACCCCAATAAAACCCCATAAAAACCCCAATAAAATCCCACAAAATCCCCAATAAATCTGCATAAAAATCCCCATAAAAACCCCATTAAAACCCCAATAAAACCCCATAAAAACCCCATTAAAACCCCATAAATCCACCAACAAATCCCCATTAAAAACCCCATTAAAAGTCCAATAAAATCCACAATATAACCCCATAAAAATCCCATTAAAGCCCTATAAAAACCCCCTAAAAACCCCATAAAACCCCCATTAAAACCTTAATAAAACCCCAATAAACCCCCATCAAAACCTCCATTAAAACCCAATAAAACCCCCAATAAAACCCCATAAAATCCCCATCAACTGCCATAAAAACTCCCATAAAAACCCCATTAAAACCTTAATAAAACCCATTAAACCTCCATAAAAACCCCCATAAATCTCCAATTAAAACCCCCATAAATCCCCAATAAAACCCCAATAAAACCCCAATAAAACCCCAATAAAACCCCATTAAAACCCCACAGAACCCCCATCAACTGCCATAAACCCCCAGAAAACCTGCTAGAACTCCATTAGAACCCCATAAAACCCCATAAAACCCCAATAGACCCCATCAAAACCCCATGAACCCCCAGACCCATTAACCCCCTAAGGCCCATTAACCCCATAAGGCCCATTACCCCATAAGGCCCATTAATCCCCCAGTCCCATTAACCCCCCATAAATCCCCATT
>NW_024525051.1:0-1591 GCF_017590135.1 Pyrgilauda ruficollis
ATCGGTGGAAAAATGGCGAAAATTGGTGGAAATTTGACAGAAATGTGAAGAAAAAGAAGGGAAAGGAACAGGAAAGAAAGGGTTAAATAAAGTTTGGGATCTTGGGGATCAGGTTTTGGGGTGAAAAAGGGGGATTTTGGGAAAAAAGGGGAAAATCTGGGGAAAATCTGGGGAAAATAGGTGAAAATTTGGGGAAAATCGGTGGAAAAATGGGGAAAAAATGAGGAAAAATAGAGAAAAAATGGGACAAAAATCAGAATAAAAATAACTAAAAATGTAAAAAAAAAGAAGGAAAAAATGGGGGAAAAATGAGGAAAAATTCAGCAAAAAAAGAGAAAAATTAGAAAATTATGGGGATTTAGGGGAAAGCAGAAAAATGTAGGGAAACAAGGAAAAAATAATTAAACATTTTAGAAAAGTAAAAAAAAAATCAGGAAAAAATTGGAAAAGAATAGAAAAAAAAAAGGAAAAAATAAGAAAAAGTTTGAAAAAATTAAAAAAAAGCAGAAAAAAATCAGAAAAAAATCAGAAAAAAATTTATAAAAATATCAGGAAAAATCAGAAAAATTAGAAAAGAAGTGGAAAAAAAAATTAGAAGAAAACCAGAAAAAATCAGGAAGAAATCAGAAACAAAAATCAGAAAAAAATTTATAGAAATATCAGAAAAAAACAGAAAAAATCAGAAAAAAAATGGTGAAAAAACAGAAAAAATCAGGATAAAATCAGAAAAAATATCAGGAAAAAATTGGAAAAGAATTATAAAAATATCAGGAAAAAATCAGGAAAAATCAGAAAAAAACCAGGAAAAAAATTATAAAAGAATCAGAGAAAAATTAGAAAAAAATCAGAGAAAAATTTATAAAAATATCAGGAAAAAATCAGGAAAAATCAGGAAAAAATTATTAAAAAATCAGGAAGAAATCAGAAAAAAAATCACAAAAAAATTATAAAAATATCAGGAAAAAATCAGGAAAAATCAGAAAAAAACCAGGAAAAAAATTATAAAAGAATCAGAGAAAAATTAGAAAAAAATCAGAGAAAAATTAGAAAAAAACTGGAATAAAATTGGAAAAAAATCGGGAAAAAATTATTAAAAAATCAGGAAAAAATCAGAAAAAAAATCAGAAAAAAATTATAAAAATATCAGGAAAACTCAGAAAAAAAAATCACAAAAAAATTATAAAAATATCAGGAAAAAATCAGGAAAAATCAGAAAAAAACCAGGAAAAAAATTATAAAAGAATCAGAGAAAAATTAGAAAAAAATCAGAGAAAAATTAGAAAAAAACTGGAATAAAATTGGAAAAAAATCGGGAAAAAATTATTAAAAAATCAGGAAAAAATCAGAAAAAAAATCACAAAAAAATTATAAAAATATCAGCAAAAAGCAGGAAAAAATCAGAAAAAAAACAGGAAAAAAATCAGAAAAAAATTATAAAAAAATCAGAAAAAAATCAGAGAAAAACTAGAAAAAAACTGGAATAAAATTGGAAAACAATCGGGAAAAAATTATAAAAGAATCAGGAAAAAATCAGAAAAAAAATCAGAAAAAAATCATAAAAATATCAGGAAAAAGTCAGGAAAAAATCAGA
>NW_024525052.1:0-1590 GCF_017590135.1 Pyrgilauda ruficollis
GGACACGGGGGTGTTGGGGACACTGACGGGTGACGCCGGGCGGTGGCGCGGGGACGCTGACGGTGACACCGCAGTTCCCGGCGAAGGCCATCTCCAGGACACAGCCCAGCAGGCCACCGTCACTGACGTCATGGCCGGCCAGCAGGACACGCTCTGGGGACACAAATGTCACCAATGTCACCAGTGCCACCGTCACTGACGTCATGGCCGGCCAGCAGGGCCAGCTCTGGGCACACAGATGTCAGCAGTGTCACCAGTGTCACCAGTGCCACCGTCAGTGACGTCATGGCCGGCCAGCAGGACACGCTCTGGGGACACAAATGTCACCGGTGTCACCAGGGTCACCTCAGGTCACCCAGGGTCACTAAAGGTCATCAAATGTCACCTCAGAGGCTCCAAATGTCACTTTGGGTCATCAAATGTCACCCAAAGTCACCTTGGGGTCACCAAGTGTCACCCAGGGTCACCTCAGGGTCATCAGTGTCACCTCAGGTCACACAGGGCCACCAATGTCACCTCAGGGCCACCAATGTCACCCAGGGTCACCAATGTCACCTCGAGTCACACAGGGCCTCCAAATGTCATCAAATGTCACCTCCAGTCCCACAGGGTCACCAATGTCACCTCAGGGCCCCCAAATGTCACTCAGGGTCATCAGATGTCACCTCAGGGCCACCAAGTGTCACCTCGGGTCACCTCAGAGTCATCAAAGGTCACCCAGGGCCAGCAAATGTCACTCAGGGTCATCAGATGTCACCTCAGGGTCACCCAGGGTCACCTCAGGCCACCATGGTCACCCAGGGTCATCAAAGGTCATCAAATGTCACCTCGGAGTCACCCAGGGTCACCCCAGGTCACCAATGTCACCTAGGGTCACCTCCGGGTCACCAAATGTCACCTCAGAGCTCCAAATGTCACCTCAGGGTCACCAAATGTCACCTCAGGGCCACCAATGTCACCTCGGGTCACACAGGACCTCCAAATGTCACCAAATGTCATCTCAGGTCACCCAGGGTCCCCAAGTGTCACCTCAGGGTCACCAAATGTCACCTTGGGGTCATCAGATGTCACCTCAGGGTCACCAAATCTCACCCAGGGGCTAAAAATGTCACATCGGGGTCACCAAGTGTCACCTCAGGGTCACCAATGTCACCTCCCCAAATTCCCATTTTTTCTCCAAAAATCCCCATTTTTCACCCAAAGAGCCCCCAAATCCCCATTTTTCACCCCAAACTCCCAAGACTGACGTTTTTCACCCTAAAATTTCCATTTTTTGCCCCAAATCACCATTTTTACCCTAAAATCTCCCTTTTTTCCCAAAAATGGCCATTTTCCACTCAAAAATCACCATTTTTCACCATAAAATTGCCTTTTTTCCCCAAAATATCCATTTTTTCACCCAAAGAGCCCCAAAATCCCCATTTTGCACCCCAACATTTCCAATTTTTTGCCCCAAAAATCTCAATTTTTTCACTCCAAAAACCCAATTTTTTCACCCTAAAATTATCATTTCTCACCCTCAAATTTCCAATTTTTTGCCCCAAAAAGCCCCAAACTCCCCAGTTTTCACCCCAAAATCCCCATTTTTCA
>NW_024525053.1:0-1589 GCF_017590135.1 Pyrgilauda ruficollis
ACCTGGGCCAGGTCCAAGATCACCAAGAATGAGAATTTCAGGGATTTTGTGGGATTTTTATGGCATTTTTATTGGATTTTTATGGGATTTTTGTGGGATTTCACTGAGATTCTTTAGGATTTTGTAGGATTTTGGGTTTTTTTGGGTGTTTTTTGGTGTTTTTGGTGTTTTTGGCTCACCTGTTGCTCTGGGCCAGGTCGAAGATCACCAAGGATGAGAATTTCGGGATTTTTGTGGGATTTTTGTGGGATTTATGCACAATTTCAGTGGAATTTTGGGGGATTTTTGTGGGATTTTTGTAGGATTTCACTGGGATTTCGTAGGATTTTGGGGATTTTTGGGTTTTTTTGGGTGTTTTTGTCGTTTTTGGCGTTTTTGGCTCTCCTGTTGCTCTGGGCCAGGCCCAAGATCACCAAGGATGAGAATTTCAGAGGAATTTTGTGGGATTTTTATGGCATTTTTACTGGATTTTTATGGGATTTTTGTAGGATTTCACTGGGATTTTGTAGGATTTTGGGGGATTTTGGGATTTTTTGGGTTTTTTTGTCGTTTTTGGCGTTTTTGGCTCACCTGTTGCTCTGGGCCAGGTCCAAGAGCTCCAGGGATGGGAATTTTGGGATTTTTGTGGGATTTTTGTGGGATTTTTGTGGGATTTTTGTGGGATTTTTGTGGGATTTTTGTGGGATTTTTGTGGGATTTTTGTGGGATTTTTGTGGGATTTTTGTGGGATTTTTGTGGGATTTTTGTGGGATTTTTGTGGGATTTTTGTGGGATTTTTGTGGGATTTTTGTGGGATTTTTGTGGGATTTTTGTGGGATTTTTGTGGGATTTTTGTGGGATTTTTGCACAATTTCAGTGGAATTTTGGGGGATTTCACTGGGATTTTTTAGGATTTTGGGGTTTTTTGGGGTTTTTTGGGTGTTTTTTGGCGTTTTTGGCGTTTTTGGCTCACCTGCTGCTCTGGGCCAGGTCCAAGATCACCAAGGATGAGAATTTCAGGGATTTTGTGAGATTTTTGTGAGATTTTTGTGGGATTTTTGTGGGATTTCACTGAGATTTTTTAGGATTTTGGGTTTTTTTGGGTTTTTTTGGGTTTTTTTGGTGTTTTTGGCGTTTTTGGCTCACCTGTTGCTCTGGGCCAGGTCGAAGAGCTCCACCGAGGTCGGGTTCCTGCCGGCCCTCTGGAAGAGCTGCGTGTAGAATTCCAGGTCCCACGAGTCAAAGGCCAGGCCTGGGGAGGGGGAAAAAATCCCAAAAACATTCCCAAAACGGCCGACAAAATCCCCAAAATTTAAAAAAAAATATTAATAAACACAGGAAAAAAAAAAAATCCAAATTTTGGGGAAAAAAATTCTGAAAATATTCCTCAAAAATTTCACAAAAAATAATGGAAAAAAGTCCAAATAAATTCGCAGAAAAATTGCTAGAAAATAAAAAAAATCCTCCCCCAAAATTTCCAAAAAAATCCAAAAAAAAAGTCAACACTTCCCCAACAATTTCCCTAAAAATTCCCCAAAATTCCCAAAAAAATTCCTCGAAAATCCCCCCCAAAAATCCAAAGAAATTCCCCAAAAAATTCCCAGTGCCCC
>NW_024525054.1:0-1589 GCF_017590135.1 Pyrgilauda ruficollis
AGGGCTGCACAGCTCTCTGGGCTATGGCCCACTGCTCCCATCTTTGTGTCGACAATGAAACTCATGAGGAGACATCTGCCCCTTCATCCAAGTAATTAAAAAAAAAGTTAAACAATATTGGGTCCATTATTAAACCCTGGGGGACACGGCTAGAGACAGGCCACCCTCTGCCACTGATTACAGCCCTCGGAGAACTGCTGTTCAGCCAGGTCTCAACCCACCTCACTGTTCACTCAAGCCCACAGTTCCTGAGTTTGCCTGTGAGGATGTTGCGTGAGACAGTGTAAAGAGCCTTGCTAAAGTCATGGTAGATGACATCCACTGCTTTCCCCTCATCCAGCCAGGTAGTTTGTTCATCATAGTGGGAAATCGGGTTGGTTAAGCATGATTTAACTTTTGTGAATTTGTGCTTACTACTCCTGATCACCTTGTCCTTCACATTGGTTAGAGATGGCTTCCAGAATGGGGCGCTCCATTGTCTTTCAAGGGATTGAGGTGAGGCTGATTCTGTGGTAATTTCCTGGGTCCTCATTCTTGTGCTTTTTGAAGACTGGGGTGACATTTGCATTTTTTCAGTCCTCAGGCACCACTCTGATCTCCACAAGCTTTCAGACATGATTGTGAGCAGCCTCACTGTTGTGACTGCCAGGTCTCTCAGCGATTTTGGATGCATCCAGTTAGGGCCCATAGACCTGTTGATCTCAAGTTTGGATGGGTGTTCTCTGACCCAATCCTACTTGACAGAGAGAAAGTCTTGCTGCCATCATTCCATTACGCTGGTCTCCTAGATGAGAGATCTCTGAGGGCTGGTCTTGTCAGTGAAACCCAATGCAAAGAAGGTGTTCAGTAACTGCCTTCTCTGTGTCCTGCTACCAGGCACCCCTCCATTTAGTAACAGGCCCACACTATGCTTAGTTTTTCCTTTGTTATTGATGTATTTGAACAAGTCCTTTGTTTTGTCCTTGTCCTTGACCAGATTCTTGAAGGGCCTTGGCCTTCCTTCTCTCATTTTTTATTTATTCTGGCAACCCTGGACTGACCCTGTGTATTTTCTGACTATGGCTGAGTAATGACTGGAGCTCCTTATTCATCCATACAGGTCTCTTGCCCCCTTTGCCTGATTTCTTGCTCATCAGGATGCCTCATCCTTATACCTGGAGAAAATGGTCCTTGAAAATCTTTCCCTCTTTTTGTTAAAGGTCATTATAGAGATCCTGGAGACTGGGAAACCTTTTCATTTCTACGTTGATTTGGATTTGTGTTTCACAGCTTGTGCCTTTGTAGGTCTTGGAGGCACAAGTAACTATGACTTCTAGCACTTGTATCTTTTTTTTGTCTACTGGCTGTAGGAGATTAGTGGTGTTTTATTCACATCTTTTCTTTGAAGTCTCTGGTAATCAAGAAAATGACTTTAATCTCTAGGAAATTCTTTGGAACTGAGACATTTGGACATCCTTCCAGAATGTTTTATAAAATTTATGTTCCTTAGCAGAGAGTTGTTTTTTTTTTTTTTTTTTTTTTTTTTTTTTTTTTTCTATTGAAGCCATTTCAGGAAGTGGAGGCTTTGATGAGAAAATGAGCCTATATAA
>NW_024525055.1:0-1589 GCF_017590135.1 Pyrgilauda ruficollis
GGGCTTTAGCAAGTGCCATATCTGCACTGGAAATTGCAGTGTGGCTTCCAGGGATCCAACCTGACCCTGAACTAGACTGTCCAGAAATAGGGAAAATTAGCCCATGGCAAACTCTCCTCAGGATTGCTGCAGCCAAGGAACTTCCAGGTCTCAGTCAAACAAGCTGGGCTTGCTTAAAACTAGTTTTTGTTTCTATGAATTGTATCTCAGGCTTCAGTAAAGATCCATCCAGTTCTGGTTTTCCTACTTCAATCTAGGGAAAATATTCTGTGTGCTACAAGAAAAGCTTTATCAGTTGTGAATGACAAATGCTGGTGGGGCCAGGAATTTTTGTAGAATATCTTTAAGGGCTGCACAAGCATCAGCAACTAGGCAAGGAAGGATGCTGAAGTGGAAGGGATCATGTCTTGGGTCCATTCTCCATCTAAAAGGGATGTTCAAGCTGCATCAAAATAGCAGTAACTCTGTTTTGATACTACTAAAACAAATTCCTGAGAACGATGTGTGAGAAAAAAGGATGGGTTTAATGATTTTGATGTAATCTGTGAAGTTTAATTAGGTATCCAGTTTTAAATCCAGTTATGTTTGCATAACTGGAGGAGGCTTTAGTACCTCCTCTTAATTCAAGAGGCCATGTGACCATGTTATTTTCTCACAGACTGCCCTGCAAAAGGCCTGTAAAGTTGAAAGCCCATCAGAAATATTCATTACTTTTCTCTGTGACCTTCTTTATTTTATTTCTGAAAATTTGTTTACTAACAATCTACAAAATGTGAGTCAGCTTCACTTAAAAAAGCAGAAAAATAGACAAACTTGAGTCAGCCAAACTAACTGTTCCTTCCTTTTTATCAGAACTGAACCTCAGGGAGGTCTCAGAAGAGGTCTCTCCTGCCTTCTTACTTTGCTGAAGAAATGTTGTACCTTGCATATAATTCCAGTTTGTGAGGATTTACACTGTAAAGAGAGTGAACTGAACTGTCCAGTGTTCAGCCCCCTGTGTTGTTCCTGGTCCCAGTTTGTGTCATTTTAGGCCTCTCTAGGGTCACTTGCATATTGGTCATTGCCTCAGCTTCTCCTTGGAGTCAAATGTGAATAATGATGAGCTGGGATCAGGCCTGTGAAATCCCAGAGCAAGGGCTGTGCTTTCCTGCTGTGCAGTTCATGTTTCACTCTGAGTCATGCTTCAACAGGTTCAGCAGCTGTGCATGTTAAAGTGTTCTACAGGCATGTTCTTTTCATGTGAAGGGAGATGGAAAGGCAGAGCCTGAAAGAAATCCAGGTTGATAAATATCAGCTGTGCTAATTTTAGCTACAATTAAAGGTTTGCAGCCTGTGCATGGCTTGGGACCACCATGGACAGTTGTTTCTCCAGTTTTGATTGCTGTTGTTTTGTATGGTTGAAAGGAATGAGTCCTTTCCAAACTGGCAAGAGCAACGTGTGAATGTGTGGGCCTGGCCACCTCTGTTTAACTGCTTTGGCATGGATGTTTATGATAGCCCCCAGCTCTAATCAGACTTCCACCCACCTTTTTGATTTCACTAGGATTTGAATCTGGGAATCACATCTGCATGTCTGTACTACCAACTCT
>NW_024525056.1:0-1590 GCF_017590135.1 Pyrgilauda ruficollis
TTTTTTTGCCAAACCGAACCTCTTTGCTTTTTGTCTCCTTCTTCCGCTTCTTTTTTACTTTGCTTTTCTCCTTGGGTGCCTTGGCGCTGGCGGGCTCCCGGATTTTGCTGCTGGGCAATATGGAGTGGGTGGAGAGGCGCAGCTTCTCCCCCGTGCCCACGGCCACGCTGGTCTCCTCCTCGTCCGAGCTGTCCGACAGGATGCGGTGGGCAGCTTTCTTTGGTGTAATTGTGTTATTTTTAGTATAAGTTTTCACTTCCATTTTGGGTATGGAAATGAAACTGTTTGCTTTAGTCTCTTTCCTGTAATCCTTTTTCAGCAAATGCTTGTCATCGACCGGTGGGACCCGGTCCTGCTCATCGTCCTCATCGAATTCATACTCATCCTTCACCGGGGTGATGGTTTTGGGGGGCTCCTGGGCCTTGGGCTTGTGCTTCAAACCCTTCTCAAACTCTGAGTCTGTGTTATTGCCATCAACGGAGCTGGAGGGAGCAAAGGAAGGGGCATCCTCCTCTTCTGAGGTCTCTGCAGAGAGAGAAGAACAGCGTGTTAAGGACTGCCAAGGGCTCTGGGGAGGGAACATTACTGGTCTCCTGCACACACCAACCCTTGCAAACAGCCCTGATGCCCTTTGCAAGCCTTTGCAAACTGGCAGCCAACAGCTTGGAATGCCAGCTTGGGAGATCTTTTTGGAAGGAAGCTCTTCCAGCTCCAACCTGCAAAGGGTGTTCCTCAAAATAACATCCTGAGTGTATCATGAGAACTTTGGAACAGGGTTATGGCTGCACACAGTGTAGGTGAAGGCTCTCCAAAAGACTGAAAACTCTAATTTGCACTAATTAAAACCTGCAGAGTGTCCCACAATGGTGGCACTGGAGGAAGAGGCTCTAGCAGGGACAGCCTGGAAGCAGAAACTGAAACACCAGTGCTGGGACAGCTGAACAACAGGAACACAGGGTTGGCACACAAACCTCCTCCTCTCCACTGGAATTACCCACCTTCCAAAGTAAGATGTTCATTTACCTGCAACTGGCTTGCAATCCTACATCCCAGCTTCACCAGGGAAGCAATTTCAATGCTGGATTCCAGAGCAAACAGCCCCAAAGCTAAAGCTGGTGGTTATGGTGTCTGAATTTGGGTTACAGCTACAGGTGGGCTCCTGACCATGGCAGCATCTGACAAGAGTCTAACTTCCCTCTCCTCCTAAGGTCTCTGTGTCAGCTGCAGGCCACAGCTGTCACTGCCACAGCCACAGCAAGGCCAGGCTCACCTGTGGAGCTCTCTTCACTGGAGGGGTACGTGGTCTTCCCCAGGAGCAGGTTCACCATGGTGGGAGAATTCGCTACTTTCAAAGGTGTCTCGCCCTTCCTGTTGCTTTGATGAGGATTCCCTCCATAATGCAACAACAATTTCACCACCTGGAAAGAGAAATTGAGGCTTGAAGATGCTCACGATGATTTGATTCCAGGGGGTTTTTGCATGATTTTCATACATATCTAAAAAACTGGTGTCTTCAGAACATGCCTTGTGGTACTAACATAAGAGAGAAGTCCCAGCAACATTCCCAGAGAAGTGGTGGAATCACCATCC
>NW_024525057.1:0-1692 GCF_017590135.1 Pyrgilauda ruficollis
AAAATTTGTTATTTTCTTTGGTAAATGTTCTTTCCTTTTTTTGGTAAAGATGATTTACTTTCTTTTCTGTTGTCATGGAGTGGGGATAAACAACAAGAATTGGGGTGGTCCTGCAGGGTTTGAACCCCAAAAATGAGCCCTGGGCACTTTGGTTTGGCAGCTCCTGTGTCCTGGACCATTCACCTCCTGAGGAAAAGCAGATTTGTTTGGTAAAGATTCTTTATTTTCTTGGTAAAAATCCTTTCTTTTCTTTGGTAAACATCTTTATTTTCTCTGGTAAAGATTCTTTATTTGCTTTGGTAAAAAGTCTTTATTCTCTTTGGTAAAAATTCCTTATTTTCTTTTCCTTTGTCATGGAGTGGGGATTAACAGCAAGAACTGGGGGGGTCCTGTAGGGTTTTTACATCCCTGAACCCCAAAACTGAACCCTAAAAATGAACCCTGAGCACTTCTCCTGGAGCAAGTAACTCATGAGGAAAAGCAGATTTGTTTGGTAAGGATTCTTTATTCTCTTTGGTAAAGATTATTTTTTTCCCTGTGTCGTGGAGTGGGGATTAATGGCAAGAATTGAGGGGTCCTGCATGGTTTGGACATCTCTGAACCCCCAAAAAACCCTAAAATAACCCCAAAAATGAGCCCTGGGCACTTTGGGTTGGCAGCTCCCCTCTCCTGGAGCGTGTACCTGCTGAGGAAAAGAGCAGCCTCGGGGTGCTTTGGTAAAGATCCTTTATTCTCTTGGTAAAAATCTTTATTTTCCTGGTAAAAGTCTTTATTTTCTTGGTAAAAATTCATTCTTTTCCTTGGTAAAGATTCTTTATTCTCTTCCTAAAAAAATCTTTATTTTTCTGGATAAAAATTTGTTATTTTCTTTGGTAAAAATCCTTTATTGTCCTTGGTAAAGATTCTTGATTTTCTTTGGTAAAGATACTTTATTTGCTGTGGTAAAGGTGGTTTGTCTTCTTGGGTAAAAATTTGTTATTTTCTTTGGTAAATGTTCTTTCCTTTTTTTGGTAAAGATGATTTACTTTCTTTTCTGTTGTCATGGAGTGGGGATAAACAACAAGAATTGGGGTGGTCCTGCAGGGTTTGAACCCCAAAAATGAGCCCTGGGCACTTTGGTTTGGCAGCTCCTGTGTCCTGGACCATTCACCTCCTGAGGAAAAGCAGATTTGTTTGGTAAAGATTCTTTATTTTCTTGGTAAAAATCCTTTCTTTTCTTTGGTAAACATCTTTATTTTCTCTGGTAAAGATTCTTTATTTGCTTTGGTAAAAAGTCTTTATTCTCTTTGGTAAAAATTCCTTATTTTCTTTTCCTTTGTCATGGAGTGGGGATTAACAGCAAGAACTGGGGGGGTCCTGTAGGGTTTTTACATCCCTGAACCCCAAAACTGAACCCTAAAAATGAACCCTGAGCACTTCTCCTGGAGCAAGTAACTCATGAGGAAAAGCAGATTTGTTTGGTAAGGATTCTTTATTCTCTTTGGTAAAGATTATTTTTTTCCCTGTGTCGTGGAGTGGGGATTAATGGCAAGAATTGAGGGGTCCTGCATGGTTTGGACATCTCTGAACCCCCAAAAAACCCTAAAATAACCCCAAAAATGAACCCTGGGCACTTTGGGTTGGCAGCTCCCCTCTCCTGGAGTGTGTACCTGCTGAGGAAAAGAGCAGCCTCGGGGTGCTTTGGTAAAGATT
>NW_024525057.1:4257-7500 GCF_017590135.1 Pyrgilauda ruficollis
CTGATCCCATCCTGGCACAGGGATCCCATCCTGGCACTCAGATCTCCCCCTGATCCCATCCTGGCACAGGAATCTCTCCCTGGCACTCAGATTTCCCTCTGATCCCATCCTGGCACTCACATCTCCCACCTGGTTCCATCCTGGCACAGGGATCTCTGTCTGTGATCCCATCCTGGCCCTAAAATCTCCGTCTGATCCCATCCTGGCACAGGGATCCCATCCTAGCACTGAGATCTCCCACCTGGTTCCATCCTGGCACAGGAATCTCTCCCTGGCACTCAGATCTCCCACCTGGTTCCATCCTGGCACACGGATCTCCCTCTGTGATCCCATCCCGGCCCTAAAATTTCCCTCTAATCCCATCCTGGCACTCAGATCTCCCCCTGCTTCCATCCTGGCACAGGGATGTCCCTCTTTGATCCCATCCTGGCCCTAAAATCTCCCTCTGATCCCATCCTGGCACAGGAATCCCTCCCTGGCACTCAGATCTCCCTCTGTGTCCATCCTAGCCCTAAAATCTCCCACCTCAACCCATCCTGGCATTCACATTTCTCCCTGATCCCATCCTGGCACTCAAATCTCCCTCTGATCCCATCCTGGCACAGGAATCCCTCCCTGGCACTCAGATCTCCCTCTGTGTCCATCCTAGCCCTAAAATCTCCCACCTCAACCCATCCTGGCCCTAAAATCTCCCTCTGATCCCATCCTGGCACAGGAATCCCTCCCTGGCACTCAGATCTCCCTCTGTGTCCATCCTAGCCCTAAAATCTCCCACCTCATCCCATCCTGGCATTCACATTTCTCCCTGATCCCATCCTGGCACTCAAATCTCCCTCTGATCCCATCCTGGCACAGGGATCTCTCCCTGGCACTCAGATTTCCCTCTGATCCCATCCTGGCACTCACATCTCCCACCTGGTTCCATCCTGGCACAGGGATCTCTGTCTGTGATCCCATCCTGGCCCTAAAATTTCCCTCTGATCCCATCCTGGCATAGGGATCCCATCCTGGCACTCAGATCTCCCCCTGATCCCTCCCTGGCACTCAGATGTCCCTCTGTGTCCATCCTGGCCCTAAAATCTCCCACCTGATCCCATCCTGGCATTCACATCTCTCCCTGATCCCATCCTGGCACAGGGATCCCATCCTGGCACAGGGATCTCCTTCTTTGACCCCATCCTGGCACAGGGATCTCCCTCTGTGCCCACCCTGGCACTCAAATCCCACCTGGAATCAAGAGGAGCCGAGGTTTTGATGGGAATTTTCCCCTACCTGAACCCCGGGGCTGATCCGTGGTGGGACAAACCCAGCAAGCTCCAAACACTCCAGAAAAAAAATGGGAATTCCTTTAATGGGAATTCTCTTCCCATTAAAATTATTCCCATTAAAATTATTCCCATTAGAAGAATTCCCATTAAAATTATTCCCATTAGAATTATTCCCATTAGAATTATAACCATTAAATTTTTTTCCCATTAAAATTACTCAAATTTAAATTATTCCCATTCACATTATTCCCATAAAAAATATTTCCATTCACATTATTCCTATAAAATATATTCCCATTAAAAATATTCCCATTCTAATTATTCCCATTCAAAGTATTCCCATTAATATTATTCCCATGAAAATCATTCCCATTCACATTATTCCCATTAAAATGATTTCCATTCACATTATTCCCGTAAAAATTCTTTCCATTAAATTTTTTCCCACCTTTTTGAAGCCCAGTTACAGGTGAGGGTTTTTCAGAGTTCCCTGGAAGTGCAGCTCCTCTGGGATCCTCCCTTAGGATGGGATTTCTCTCCCCTCACCAATGGGAATCTTTCTTCCACTTAAAATTCAAGCTCATATTTTGCTCCACATTCCCCCAAATCCTGGAAATCCTCCAGATTTTTCCCAGCCTGGATTGGGATCTGCAGAGAATTTTCATCCCAGTGACAGCAACACCAAGGCACAGGGACAAAAAAAAAAAAAATCGGAATTTTCGTCCCTAAAAATCAAAAATTCTTTCATCTCTGGGTATCCAGGGTTATCCTTGGGGTTCTGGTGCCTCCAGATCCTCAAATTGCCTTGAGAAATGAGAAAATTCAGGATCTGAATCTCTTGGAAGTTCCTGGTTTAACTGCCAGACACTTCCTGATTAAAATCATATTTTAATCAAAGTTTCTGTGTTAAACTGGGATTGGAGTGGGGAAAGGAAGTAGAAGTGGGGGAAAAAATTTGGATATTGTGGATCTTGATTAATAATTTAAAAATCCAGCCAAAAATCCACTTATTCCCAAGGAATCAGGAGCATTTCCCGTGGGGAATTATTTGCTGCTAAACATCACAAATTAAGACACGTTTCCAATTTAAGCTCGGCTTGTGGGACAATTAGAGATGTATTAGGACTGGTTTTATCTCTGTGTAAGGTTTTCATTCTTCTTTTCCCTTGATAATAAGAATTTAGTGGGGAAAAATCAATTCCAAACATGACCTGCCCACATCCAGTGCTCGGAGCTGAGTCAGAGAATCCCAAAAATTCTTTAGCTTGGAAAAATCCTGGAGAAAGAATGAATATCACAGATTTGGGGGATTGAAAAACCTTTCTGTTGGAAAGTTTCACTGCTTGAAATTTGGGCGAAGTTTGCGGTGATTTGGGCTGTTCAGAGTTTGGATATTTGAGGGATTTGTCCTTCCCTGGAATCGTCATCTCATTCCCTGAGAGGAAACAACAATTCCCTGTGGGAAATGCTCCTGGTGCCTTGGGGATTTTTAGCTGGATTTTTTTTATTATTAATCAAGATCCAAAATATACAAATGATCCTGATTCCTTGGGAATATGTGGATTTTTAGCTGGAGTTTTTGTGCAGTTCTGAGCTTCATATTATGGGATGG
This sequence comes from Pyrgilauda ruficollis, assembly GCF_017590135.1. Lineage (NCBI taxonomy): Eukaryota > Metazoa > Chordata > Aves > Passeriformes > Passeridae > Pyrgilauda > Pyrgilauda ruficollis. The sequence goes on from NW_024525057.1 coordinate 7,138, forward strand.
TGAGCTCTGTGCACAGAGCAGGGACACAAAACAATTCCTGCTCCAGCTGGGCACCAAGGACAAATGATCCAAATCTCAGCCCAGGAGCACAAACCCCGTGGGCTGGAGAGAGAAAAACAAGAAGGATGGGACTGCATGGGCTAAAGCTGTAACTGGACAATTAACTCCAATATGCAAATGGAGCAGAACTGATCACAGCGAGTGACCCCGTGAGCGCTCGTGTATTTTGGGACCATTTTGGTTCATCTTGGGTGCAGCCCTGGCTGGGCTCTTGTGCTGCCCAAGGTGGATCCATTGAGGAGATCCTTTTAATAAATCCCTACTTTCTTCTTTAGCTCTGTCCAGCCTCTGTTCTAGGGCAGC
>NW_024525057.1:7631-18464 GCF_017590135.1 Pyrgilauda ruficollis
CCATTTGGGTTCATCTTGGGTGCAGCCCTGGCTGGGCTCTTGTGCTGCCCAAGGTGCATCCATGGAGGAGATCCTTGGGATAAATCCCTGCTTTATTCTTTAGCTCTGCCCAGCCCCTGCTCTGGGTCAGCCTTCCCAAAGCATCAGAATGATCAGTTAATCCCAATTTTACCAGGAAATCTGAAGTTTAAAACCAAAGCAAGGACAGGTCCCTGAGCACTGAGCAGAAGATGAGGAATGGTGCAAAATGTGTCAAACTCAGAGGCTGAATTCCAGTTTCCTGAGGAGGGAAGAGCAGCCTGCTCCTTGTTTTTGAGCTGCCTGTGGAGGAGTGTTTTTGGTGGTCTTTGTTCAGTTCTCAGTGGTTTGGATCCCACCACACGCCTGGCTGCTTTCCAGGGGGAAAGAAATCCTTTAGCAATTAGGATGGAGATCTTGGGTGCTGGCTGGGCTCTTGTGCTGCCCAAGGTGCTTCCATGGAGGAGATCCTTGGAATCAATCCCTGCTTTATTCTTTAGCTCTGTCCAGCCTCTGCTCTGGGTCAGCCTCACAAGGCATCACTCTGCAGCTGGGATGGATTTTTTCCCTTCCTCAAAAGGAATTTGAGTTCTTATAGAATCATAAAATCCTGGAATGGGTTGGGAAGGAAGGGATCTTAAAAGTCATCCCATTCCAACACAATCCTGAGCTCCACAGCACATTGCTGACGCCAGGGATCACCTCAGGAAGGGGGAGTTTTGCTGTGGATTTAAATGGTCTCAGGATTTCAGGATTTCACCCCAAAGAAATGGAGACAAACATAAAATATTGGTTCTTATTTCTCTGCCCTTCAGTTTTTATCCAAGCAGAAGAGAAAGTTCTGTCTGCAGGAACCTGCTGAGAAACCAGGCACTAGAGGTGCCTAAAGCAGCATTTTTCCAAACATTCATGGAATCAAGGAATGGTTTGGGTTGGAATGGACCTCAAAGCTCATCCCATCCCACTCATTCCTTGGGCAGGGACACCTTCCCCTGTGCCAGGCTGCTCCAGCCCCAGTGTCCAGCCTGGCCTTGGGCACTGCCAGGGATCCAGGGGCAGCCCCAGCTGCTCTAGCAGAGGGATCACCCCCAGAGCTGAGGGATGATCCAATCTCATTTTCCCAGTGCTCAAATCCCAGGACAGCATCGGGTTTAGGCCTGAGCAGATCCCAGCTCTGGGTATCCAAAGCAGCAGAGAATCTGAAAAATAGAAAAGATAAATCCTGAGCCATCAGTCCCACAGGGGAGGGATCAAACCCACCCAGGACAAACCCCAAAAAGGGATTTTTACAGCAGAAATTCCCCCCAGTCCCCAGCTCTCCCCAGCCATTTCTCAGCAGTTCTGTAAATCCAAGGAGGACATTCCTTGGTGACTTCTGGCATTATTCCCATAAAAATTATTCCCATTCACATTATTCTCATTAAAATTATTTCCATTCACATTATTGCCATAAAAATTATTCCCGTCTTGGTTTTTGTCCTTCCCTGCCTGTCCCAGTCTCCCTTCCCATCAGTGCCAGCAGTTTTAGTCAAGGGATGATCTTTGGGGTACAATTTCCAAGTGATGGGGGGGCTGAAATGAGAAAAGAAAATTCCCTTAGTATGTGGATCTGTGTCTATCCCACTTATTTCTGGGAGAAGCTGCTGAAAATTTAGGAAAATCATTCCTCACCTCCTCCAACAGGAGCCACGTTCACCTCCCAAAACATTCACAGCGTGGATTGTCCTGTTGGGAAAGAAAAAACTCTGGTGAAGAACGGGAAGGGCTTTTACGGCCCTAAAGGGGATGGGGTTTTACTCTCTGTTATCACCTGAGGATCCTAAAAGCAATGGGATTTTAAGCCCCATTATCACCTCAGGATCCTACAGAATTTGGGATTTTACCTACAATTATCACCTGAGGATCCTTAAAGCACCAAGTTTTAGCGATTTTCATCTGAGGATCCTAAAAGTGTTTGGGGTTTTGGGCATTATCACCTGAGTATCCTAAAGGATTTGGGGTTTTACCCACTGTTATCACATGAGGAGCCTAAAAGCAATGGGTTTTAGCGATTATCGTCTGAGGATCCTAAAAACAATGGGAGTTTAGCCATTATCACCTGAGGCTCCTACAGGATTCGGGATTTTACCCACTGTTATCACCTGAGGATCCTGAAGAATTCGGGATTTCACCCACTGTTACCACCAGAAAATCCTAAAAGTGATTGGGGTTTTAGGCATTAGCACCTGAGGATCCTACAGAATTGGGGATTTTACCCACTGTTACCACCTGAGGATCCTAAAAGCAATGATATTTTAACCATTATTACTTGAGGATCCTAAAGGCTTTAGGGTTTCAAGCCCCATTATCACCCGAGGATCCTACAGGATTCGGGATTTTACCCACTGTTATCACATGAAAATCCTAAAAGTGATGGGGTCTTAGCCATTATCACCTGAGGATCCTAAAAACAATTGGGGTTTAGTCATTATTACTTGAGGATCCTAAAGGCTTTAGGGTTTTAAACTCCATTATCACCTGAGGATCCTAAAGGATTTGGGATGGTGCCCACCGTTTTCACCTGAGGATCCTAAAAACGATTTAGCCATTATCGAGGATCCTGCAGGTTTTGGGATTTTACCCACTGTTATCACATGAAAATCCTAAAAGCGATGAGGGTTTTGCAGTTATTACCTGAAGATCCTAAAGGGTTTGGGATTTTACCCACTGTTACCACCTGAGGATCCTAAAAGCGACGGGGGTTTAAGCTCCGTTATCACCTGAGGATCCTAAAAGTGATTGAGGTTTAGCCATTATTACCTGAAGTTCCTAAAGGATTTGGGATTTTATCCACTGTTATCACCTGAGGATCCTAAAGGATTTGGGATGGTGCCCACCGTTTTCACCTGAGGATCCTAAAAATGATTTAGCCATTATCGAGGATCCTGCAGGTTTAGGGATATTACCCACTGTTATCACATGAAAATCCTAAAAGTGATGGGGTTTAGCCATTATCACCTGAAGATCCTAAAGGATTTAGGATTTTACCTACCATTATCGTCTGAGGATCCTAAAAATGATTTAGCCATTATCGGGGATCCTGCAGGTTTTGGGACTTTACCCACTGTTATCACCTGAGGATCCTAAAGGATTTGGGATGGTGCCCACCGTTTTCACCTGAGGAGCCTAAAAACGATTTAGCCATTATCGAGGATCCTGCAGGTTTAGGGATATTACCCACTGTTATCACATGAAAATCCTAAAAGTGATGGGGTTTAGCCATTATCACCTGAAGATCCTAAAGGATTTAGGATTTTACCTACCATTATCGTCTGAGGCATTATTACCTGAAGTTCCTAAAGGATTTGGGATTTTATCCACTGTTATCACCTGAGGATCCTAAAAGCGATGGGGGTTTAGTCATTATTACTTGAGGATCCTAAAGGCTTTAGGGTTTTAAGCCCCATTATCACCTGAGGATCCTACAGGATTCGGGATTTTACCTACCATTATCGTCTGAGGATCCTAAAAATGATTGTGTTTTAGCCATTATCGCCTGAGGATCCTGCAGGTTTTGGGATTTTGCCCACTGTTACCACATGAAAATCCTAAAAGCGATGGGGTTTCAGCCATTATCACCTGAGGATCCTAAAGGATTTAGGGTTTTAAACTCCATTAGCACTGAAGATCCTAAAGGATTTGGGATTTTAAGCACCGTTATCAGCTGAGGATCCTAAAGGGGCTGCAAGTCCTTGGGAGATTTTTCCAGGACCCCAAATAATCCGATTTTTGGGGTTATTTCTCTCTCCCTGCTCTACCTGGGATGAGCTCTGGCACTTTTCCCTGCAGGGATTTGGGCACTTCCCAATCCTTGGGAGTCAGGGAATTCCAATCACCTGTCCCATCCCATTCCTGGTGGCATTTTGGGTGATTTCCCATCGTGTGAGAGACACCAGTGCAGGAAATCAGGACAAAATCATCTTTTTCTTTATTTTCTGTCCCTTTTCCCTGTGCAATGTTTCATTAAAAACCCCAAAAAAATTAATTTAATTTACAGGAATTTTTTTTTCAGCTCCGGCAATGACTCCAAAGCAATAAATACTTGCAGGGATAATTCACCAACCTGATAAAAATACATTTCTAATGGTGTTTTAAGCGTGTTTTGCCTCTAGCAGTGAACCAGCAGCTCCGTGAATGAATGGGATTTGTAGGATCGGGGATTTTTTGGGCATAAATTAAAGGAATTCAGGTGCAAAAGGGAAAAGCTTGAGCAGGGAATATTGTTCAGGCTGGTTCAAATTCACCCCGAAATTGTTGCTGCTCTCTCTGGCGCTTCCAAAGCTTTCCTTGGCTGCCGTGTGGGAAAAAAAATCGGGATTTTGTGCTCGAGGGATGCCGTGGAGGATGGAAATTCCCTTGGGTTTTGTTTCCAGCGGATGTAAACTGGTGTCAAAATACAAATTGGGGAAGTTGTAACAGCGGTGGCGATTCCCAAAACCCTGTCTGAGCGCCCGTCTGAAATTTAGGGATGCTAAAAACCTCATGTTGGGAGAAGCAGCATCAGCTTCGCGTGGTTTCCATTCCCAAAATCTGCTTCATTCCCGTTTTTCCCCGAGCAACACGAGGACAATCAGCATCACTGGGAGCTGCTCTCCTTATCACGCGAAAATAAAATTAGAAAGGAGAGGATGAAGAGAATTGGCTAAAAAAATACAGAAAAAAAACCTACAAAAAAACCCACTAAACTGGAAAAAAAAATCCAAATAAAACCAAACGCAGCCAGGTGCGGGCGGTGCTAATGGGGCTGTAAAATAAACAGCTCGATCTGCACCAAAATATCAAAATATCCTCCCCGCGGTGCTCGCCCTGGCTGCTCTCTCTGGTTTAACTCCTCACCTTCCCTCGCCAAAGCTTCCGTGCAGGGAAAAAGAAAATTATCGCCTTTAACCCACATTAAACCCTGATAACGCCGGGAATTTATGGGGGAAAATGTAAATATTGTGGATTTTCTGTTAAATCGTGGCTTTTTCTGGGCCTCCCCACGCGCGTGGGGCGCGTTTGTGTTTATTTCGTGTTTATTTCGTGTTTATTTCGTGTTTATTTCGTGTTTATTTCGTGTTTATTTCGTGTTTATTCCGTGTTTACAAGGAGCTCGAATTAAGGCGAGATGCAAAGCGGGGAGTGAAACTCAGCTCAAAATATTCATGAATTTAAATATAAAATCCTCCCCAGCTCTTGACTAAAAAAAAAGAACCAATTAAACGCTATTTTTTGACGTTTTAGCAGATGGATGCGCATCAGTAAAATAACTCTTCTTATCTCTGCCATGCCCGTAAAAAGTTATCAGCCATTAATTCAGCCCAGATGGGTTTTAAACTGTGGTTTGTAACAGCCGTTCGCCTGGATATTTCTCCTTTTTTTCCCCCCCTTAAAATAGAAAAGACAATTAAATTCGGCAGCGAAAAAGTGGGAAACACGGGATTAAAAACAAATTCAAATAAAGAAAAAAAAATTAAAAATTAGAAAAATTTAGGAACTTGGCGCGAAATAGTTCAAGCACCAAATTCGGCTGCTTAAAAACAGGGACCTGTTGCAAGTGCGGCGGGCGGGCGCTTTTTTTGGGGGGGGACAGGACCCGAAAGTGACCCTGGGCAGTGCCAGGATGGGCATCCCCGGGTGGCCCCGCCGAGGGACAGCGAGCGGGACGGGGGCACCGGAGCCCCTCGGATGCGGGAAAAGCTTCGCTCCCGCCGGGAATTCGGGACCCCGGCGCATCCCTGTGCCCGCAGCAGGCGCCGAGCTCTCCCCGCCGTTTTAATTAGTTTTTGTTTCAGTTTAATTGCGTTAAAGCCCGCGGCATCAAAGGCAGGGGCTCGCTGGTGCTGCGACCCCAAAGCGGCACAGCCGAGCATCCCCCGGTCCCCGGGGCTGCGGGGGGACAGGAGGGACCGGGCTGGGAGCAGCTCCCGAGGTTGTAGTGGCCGCTCGTCCCAAATCCCAAATTCCAGCCCCAAATCCCAAATCCCGGAGCGCTGTCCCGGGCATGCGGGAGGTCTCAGCCTCGTTGGGGACAGGAGGGGCCGTGGTGGGCGCAGCTCCCGAGGTCGCAGCGGTCGCTCCCAAATCCCAATCCCGACCCCAAATCCCAATCCCAAATCCCAATCCCAAATCCCAAATCCTAATCCCGGGGTCCCCCCGCGCCCCCCCCGGTGCTGCTCGGCCGGCGGGCGGCGCGCGCCCTCCAGCGGCCACGGCGGGAACTGCACCCAGCGCGCCCCCGCCGCGGCTCCCCCGACTGGAGCGGCCCCGGGGGGACCCCGCGACCACCCCACCCATCCCTTCATCCATCCCTTCATCCATCCCTTCATCCCATCATCCATCCATCCATCCATCCATCCATCCATCCATCCATCCATCCATCCATCCATCCATCCATCCATCCATCCATCCATCCATCCATCCCCCGCCGCTCTGAGCTGCCGGGGCTGGCGGAGGGGGAGGCGGCCCGCGGGTGGCGGCGGGGAGGGGCGGATGAGAGGGGTGAGAGCTGGCGGAGGGAAGCGCAAAGACAGCGCCGAGAGCGCGGCGGGGACGGGTCGGGATCGCCCCATTCCCGGTCTGGGTTCCGGCAGCGCCAGGGACGGGTCGGGATCGCCCCGTTCCCGGTCTGGGTTACGCTCGCGGAATCGGCGAAAAAAAAAAGAAATTAAAATGATTTTTAAAAATCCACCAAAACCAAAAAAACCCCAGCCCGACCCGGCAGCCCCGCCTCCACCCAGCATCCTCGCTACCGGCTCCGCGGGCTCACAGCGACCGGCGGCTGGCGACCCGACCCGCTGGTGGCCGTGTGGCTGTCCCCGCGCTGGGCTGTGCAGAGGAGAGGGAGGAGGAGGAGGAGGAGGAAGGCTGGCAGGGATGGCCCTGGCTGGGAGCGCCGCCGCCGCCCCACCAAACCCAGCGGCGCCGGGCTCCCCTCGGGGCCGCGCTCTCGTCCGGGGAGCGGCGGGGACACCAAACCGGCGGTGGCCGTGTCCGGGACCCCCCCTCCCCGGTGTCCCCGGCAAAAGCTCCGGAGCAGAGAGCGCCGGCAGCTCGCCCGGGGAGACGCGGGGGCCACCGGGGGAGGCGCGGGGGCCACCGGGGGAGGAGCGGGGCGGTGTCTGCGGCTCTGCGGGCACCTTGCGGGCACCGGGGCGGGCGCTCCGTGAGCCACGGGCTCCCGGGAGCCTCGGCGGGCGGGCGGGCACGGCCGGGGGTCGCAGGAGCGGGGGGTGGCGGTGGCCGGGCGGCTGCGGAGCCGCGGTGCCCCGGGGGACGAGGCGCGGTCGCGGTGTCCCCGCCGAGCCGGCGCTCGCTCCGCGCCGATCCCGGGAGCCCCCGGCCCGCGGCCGCGCCCCGGTAGGGCCGTGATTGGCCGGTGCCCTCCCCGTATGCAAAGCACCGGGGGAATGACATTCCTCCGCACGCCTCCGCCGCCCCGACTCGCTCCCGGCCACCTCCAGCCAGCCCGGCGGCCGCCGGCCGGGCGCGCTCGCACCGCGGCCCCGCGCATCCATCCCGCCGGGAATTCTCCGTGCCCGCGGGAAGCTGCCGCCTCTGGAAACACGCTCGGGCCGAGCGGAGGCTGGAGCTGCTCGCTAAAGCCGGCCGGCAGCTCCGGGGCTGGATCGCGCCCGCTGCTTTCCGCCTCTGTCGCCGCCGTGGGGTCACCCCCTCCCGCCGCCGCCTCGTTTCGCGGAAGGAAAGATTGCACCCGTTCAAAAGTAGCGATTTCGCTGAGTGGGGAGGGCTTTTTTTTTTTTTTTTAATTTTTTTTTTTTTTTTTGGTCGCTCTTTGGATTTTTCTTTTTCTGCTGTCGCCGGTGGTTTTTGGGTTTCTGTGTGAGCGGCGGGCTCCATCCCGCAGGACGAGGGGGAGAAGGAAAAAGCCATGTTTGCCAAAGCAGCCTTCCACCTGCTGTGGTTCAAATATTGTTAAGCAGCCGGTTCCTGCGGCCGAATTAGAGGAAGACTGCCTGAGATACTGAAAAAAAAAAAAAAAAAAAAGGCAACGAGCGCCGAAGTTGTTGCAGACTGTTGGTTTGACTGCTGAGGAGGACGTGAGTGGGAGAGAGAGAGCGCTGTTGCACACACAAAACCACAGAGAGAACCCACAATTTAACCAACATCCCCAAGCCCGAGTTTGCAGCTGTTGGATCTCTCAGCTCCGGCGCTTGCGATCGGCTGTGACTTTTCTTTAAATTAATGAAAGGCGTTATACCAAAGATAGAGATTTGAAGCTTGAATGTCATGCACTGAGCTTTTATTTTCTTTTTTATTTTTTTCTCTTTTTTTCCCCCTTTTTGCGCAAGAATGATTGAAAGGTCATGACACGAGCGCTCTTAGAGCAACGCCAAGCAAACTACTGAAGCTCATTTTCAAGGCTGCTTTAGGAGAAAAAAAAAAAAAAAAGAAAGAAAAGAAAAGAAAATCTCGCGGAGAACATTAATGGATTCCGGTTGTGTTTAAATTCTCTACAGATTCTATTGTAAATATTTGATGAAGTCCGGTAGATGTGCATGTGCGTGAGTGTGTGGCCGTGAATTTATACGCATTTGTAGCCAGCTGACCTTTGCTCAGCAAGCCGAGCCCGCGATCCGCCTCCTCCGAAGAACAGCCCCGAATTTCCCTCCAAGAGCGATTTTTGCCTCCAGAAGACGCCGGCTCCTTTTGGTTTCTCTTGGGACCGCAGAGAAATCACCTGGAAGGACCTGGAGAGCGCAGGCTCTGCTCGTCTTTCCGACCGCCTCTGTGCTCGCTCTCCTCCCTGTTTTTACTTCTCCCGGGCACTTTGGGATGAGCTTTGGCCCCGCTCACTTTCCGCGCCCCGGCCGCGGTAAAACCGCACGACCCTCGCTCTTATCGGATTAACGGGATCTGTTCCGCCGGGCCAGGAAGCCGAGAGTTCAGGCTATCAGCAAAAAAAAAAAAAAAAAAAAAAATTTAACTGGGGGGACTGGCGCAGGACCACCTTCTCGGCGGGGGCTCATCCCGCGCCCGTTTATGTCGGTCCCCAGAGCGCGGCTCGCCGAGGAGTCGCGCTCGCGTGGCCGCTTTGTAGGAACTCAGTGGAGGTGTTGTGTGGCTCTAAAGGCTTGTTGTGATGCGTATCCCCGTAGATACCAGCACCAGCCGCCGCTTCACGCCGCCCTCCACCACGCTGAGCCCGGGGAAGATGAGCGAGCCGCTGGCGCTGCCCGGCGCCGAGCACAGCGGGGCTTTGCCGGGGAAGCTGCGCAGCGCCGACCGCAGCATGGTGGAGGTCCTGGCGGATCATCCCGGGGAGCTGGTGCGCACCGACAGCCCCAACTTCCTCTGCTCCGTGCTGCCCACGCACTGGCGCTGCAACAAGACGCTGCCCATCGCCTTCAAGGTAAGTGCGGGGCAGGGGTGGGTGGGGATGGGGGGGAAAAAAGAGGGGGAAGGATGCGGGGATGGGGGCTCGGATCTGCTCCCGGCTCGCTCCGTGCTTCCCTCCTTCCATCCTTTACTTTCCCTCCTTCCTTCCATCCTTTCCCTCCTTCTTCCGTCCTTCCCTTCCCTTCCCTTCCCTTCCCTTCCCTTCCCTTCTTCCCTCCTTCCCTCCTTCCTTCCATCCCTTCCCTTCTCTCTTCCATCCCTCCTTCCATCCTTTTCTTCCCCTCCTTTCTTTCATCCTTTCCTTCCTTCTATCCTTTCCTTTCCCTCCTTCCTTCCACCCTTTCCTTCTTTCCATCCCTTCCCTTTTTCCTTCCATCCTTTCCTTTCCCTCTTCCCCTCCATCCTTCCCGTCCTTCCCGCTCCGGCCGCGCTCGGGGCAGGAGCAGGGGCAGCCTGGGAATGCCAAGGGCCGGGAAAAGCTCCCTGCAGCCGCTGCCTCCCTCTCCTCCCCACTCGGAACTCCGGCAGTGACAGGCGGCTCTGCTCAAGGGGGAAAAACAGAAATAAATACATTTTATTCCCAAAAGCCGGCCCCGCGGAGTTTGGCTGCGCTGGGAGCAGATGCCTCAGCTGGACACGGGCAGCCCGGAACTAAAGGAGCCCCGGGATCCCCCAAAAGTCGCCCAGGGTGGTGGCAGGTCCCTCTGTCCCTCTGTCCCTCTGCCACACAGCCGCCCGCAGCCCCGGCCCCGCTCGGGACGTGCCGGGTTTCCCCTGCCAGGGACTCTCGGAGGGACAAAACACCCCAAAACAGCCCAGCTACAATCCCCAAACCCACATTTCCTCTTTTACTGGCCCGCTTCAACAACAGCAAAAGTCGCGGCCTAACCCGGGCACCCCGCTGGGAATTCTCCCCGCGTTTGCAGAGTCCCTTGCTTTATAAACCCAAGTAAAATCCGGGAAAAGAAGGGCAGAGGGAATGGGAGAGAACACCCCGGGCTCCCTCCTGCCCCGAGCCGTGCGGGGGATGCTTGTGGCGCTTTCCTCCCTTCCCGTTACCCGGCTCCCAGGAAAATCCTCCTCCCTTGGAGTAAAATCCTCCTCCCTTGGAGTAAATTCTTCCTCCGTTGGAGTAAAATCCTCCTCAATGGAGTAAAATCCTCCTCCCTTGGAGTAAATTCCTCCTCCCTTGGAGTAAATTCCTCCCCCCCTCGCTCACGCTGGGTTTTTGACCCGGGACTGTGGCTGACTCCCTGAACTCGCTGTTTTCTCTGAAAATTGGCTCCCGAGCGAGGAGGAAAAGGGAATTCTTCTCGTTATTCTTCTCGTTATCCTTTTATCCGAGCCGGGAGCCGCACGGACACGCAGCTCTTGGGAGCCCCGGGGGTTGATTTAGGATCGGGATTTGCCAAGCCCGAGCTTTTTTTTTTTTTTTTT
>NW_024525057.1:18481-89568 GCF_017590135.1 Pyrgilauda ruficollis
TGACTAAACCCCGGCGTCTTCGGCGTAACTTTTTTTTTTTTTTGTGTGTGTGTGTGTGTGTGTGTGTGTGTGTTGAAGGCCACCAGACTGGAGCCTTTGCTGTGTTTTGGGGAGAGGAGAAACGAGGGAGAAGGGAATCAGCCCAGCTTCGGGAATTCCAGCTGAGGAGAGAAAAGTTTTATTGTGTCTGCTCTCGTTTTCCGCAGATAAGAGCGGGCAAAGGGAGGAACCGATCACGGGGTCACTTCCTAAATTCCCACATTTAGATTAATTATTACACTCTTCCCCACGCACCGGGCTCTTAATTAGCCGGGAAGTTTTCCTGCTGGAAAAATCCGGGAGTGAAAGGCGCTCTGCCCCGCCGGGAAGGGAGATGAGAGAAATCCCGATTTTTCCTGGGGGATCCCAGGCCGGGTGACATCCCGGAGGAAGGACAGCAGAGGTGGCTCTTCCCTCTCCTGCCTGATTCCCATCCCATCCCCGGGAATGCCGCGGTGATGTGGAAATCGCTCCTGGAAAAAATTCCAGGGGGTTTCAGAGATGCCCGCAGCCGCTTTCCCTCCTCTGTCCCCAGCAGTCTCAGCGCTCACCCCGCTCCAAACGCAGCTTCTCCAGGAGCTTGGAAAACTGGGATAATTCCACCTGGAAATAGTCAGGAGAAAAATTAAAATTAAAAAAATAAATTATCAAACCCACCCGAAAATTAGGAGAAGGTTTCATTAGGAGAGCCTGGAAGGGTGGGCTGGGAGGCACCTGCTGCCTCCGTGTTCTTCATTTCCCCCCCCAAATTCTCTCTCTGTTCACGGCTGAGAAATAAATCCTGAGAGGATTTGCTACATCTCAGTGGTTTTCTACTAAATATTAAGTATTTGCAAAGCCATCTTTAAAAAATCTGGATTTTTCAGATCGTTTGGACCAGGGGGGGGAAAAAAAATTACTTCAGATCATTCCTCTGCTGCCAATATTTTAGTTTGTATCTGACAAAATGCGCTGGGTTTTATCGAGTATTTGTTATTTTTATTCATTGTAGGAATAAAACGAGGCAGGCAGAGAGGTTTTCTCCTCATATTTAGAAAAATCTACTAAAAATCTGCAGGATTGGGATATGACTTCAAACCAAAACTATCAATTTTCACTGTTTTTTCCTGAATTTAAGAATGATTCTGAGAAATTTTAAAAATAATTCACAATAACCAATAAGGTGCCATATAAATTCATTGTCCAAGTGCTGTTAAGAATCCAAATCTTCATTTAAGAGGTCAATTTGGATTAATTGATGCAGGAGAAGTAAATTTAGATACCCCACAGCACTGCAAGCCTGATATTCTTCTTGCTCCTCGGGAAATATAAATTTTAGAGGTAAAAAGTACAACCAAGTCCTTGATAACTCCAGTAACAAGTCCCAGCTTATCTGTTTAGTCTTTTTTCTAATGTAAATATTTGTATTTCTGTTCCTATTGTCTGTGACTTTCGAGCTCAGTTTCTTTTCCGGGCTGGGTCAGTTTTTTACTCATTTTAAAGATTTTTCTTCCCGTTTTTTGTCGCCGAGGTTGGGATTTGAAAGCTTTAAAATATTTCTGTCAGAGACAACTGGCCCTGGACCCATGAAAAACTTTGTGAAAGCTTAAAATCCGGGCATAAATTCCCTTAAATTCAATATTTGCATGGCAGGGGAATGCCCTGATTTTCACTTTTTCCTGTTTTTGTTTATGAGATGTGGATGCATCAAAGTTTTTGCAGGATTTTTTAAGAAGTGGCTGCAGGGTTGCTGATTTTGTGAGGATTTCCAAGCTTCAACATTTCCAGCAGGGCCTCATTTCTGCCAAAATCAGGGAAATCTGAAAAGCCGAGCTGAGTGCAGGCCCAAAAAACCAAATTACAGCACGGAGAGGAGAACAAAAACCCAAAAATCAGGGCCAGGGAGGAACGGGGAAAGAGGAAGTAAAAATCAAGATGTAAAGAGGGAATTTTGACCCAGAGATTTTAGCTTTGCATGTGGAAGTGAAAATCAGGGTTGGGGGTGAGCAAAGGGAAAGGACAGAAGTGAAAAGCTCAGCCTCCTGTGGAAAAAAAAAAAAAGCTGGGAAATACCTGAAAATGGGGAATTCTCTCGTATTTTGGGAGGTGGTTGTGGCTGGGGAATAAAAGTCAGGGCTGGATGGAGTAAAGGAGCTGCTGATCCTGTTTTTAAAGAGCAAACAGATCAGAAAAGAGAAATAAAATCAGGTTGTGACAAACTTCAGCCAATTGTAACTGCCTGGACTGAAGTCAGAAAATGTTAAGAGGAAGGAAAATCTCGAGCTGCAACTCAGAGGACGCAATGCAGGGCTGGTTCCTCTTCCAGAGGGCAAAAGAGGAATTAAAAACGAGCTGGATTTTTATCTCTGGGTTTGTTTTTTGGGGGTTTGGGGGGATTTTGTGGTGGCAGTGCTGTGGAATTAGGGAAACAGCAATGGGCTCTAAAGAAAATCAGACAAAATAATTCAAGCTCCGATTTTTGGCAGAGGACATGGAGAGAGATCCCAGATGTCCACGGAGTTCCAGCAGGTTGAATTTGCTTGGGGAATTCAAGGAGCTACAAGAAAAATCAAATTTTTCATCATCAAACCAGTGTGAACAGTTAAAAAAAAATCAGAATCTTTACGTTCAGAAATCTTTATATTTCTCATCAAAATCCCAGCGAATCCTGTGTTCTTAAAGGTTTGATGGATTCTGACACCAAAGAGCACAAATATTTTGGGGAAAGTCCTTAGTTCAGGTCATGATTTCCATCTATCCACTCGAGGGTGAGGTCTGAAAATTATTTGCTTTATGCTCCTGAAGGAAAGAAAGGAATTGTTCAGTAAATTGGGATTAAACATTTGATTGAGGCCTGATTTTCCACGGCCTTGCTCTGGATTTCTGCTTGGGCAGCTCTGTTAAGAGCTGCTGATATAAATCAAACCATTGGGTTCTGCTACTTGAATTTATTTATTGACAATTACAGAGATTTTGGAAAGCTCATTTTCTGTATTTTTCATCTCAGAGCATTTTTCATTTCACGTCATGCTGGGTGTTTCAGAGGTGCATCAATGAAGAAAAATTTCTGCCCAACCATTGGGAAAAATCAGGTTTAAAACGGTAGAAATCCACAATGAGGAGTAAAAATAAGATGCATTTTAAAGAATATAAGTTATGGTAATACAATGATATTTTAAAAACTCACTATCTTAGGTCCTTTGGTTCTCCAGGAAATGGGGAGAAGAATTTTTTATCCAGGTTGGAACACATTTTAGTGCAGCAACAAATCAACCACCACGCTACCATTTAGCAGCGGGCATGTGTGGAATTTATCATTTCAGAGCTCAGATTCTGTAATCAAATTGAAAATCCTTGATTAGAGAATAACAAAGGTGCCAACACTTGGGGAAAGAAGAGAATTCCCATCCCAGCAGATCGGGAATAACTCCCAACACCCGCTTGGCCCACCCAGATTTTCACCGCAGCTTCTTCCCCTTGCTTTGACTTCTTAATGAAACAGAGGAAACTGAGGGTTCTGCTCTTTCTGGCGCAGGTGGTGGCCCTGGGGGACGTTCCCGACGGGACCCTGGTGACGGTGATGGCCGGGAATGACGAGAATTACTCGGCGGAGCTGCGCAACGCCACGGCCGCCATGAAGAACCAAGTGGCGCGCTTCAACGACCTGCGCTTCGTGGGCAGGAGCGGCAGAGGTACGGGGGGGCTCCAGCTCCATCTCCTGCCCCTGGACAGGAGCTGGGAGTCGTTATCCACCAGGGAACGCTGGAAAATCCAGCGCAGTTCCATTCCAAAGGCGCGGGACGGGTTTCCGCGTTTCCGCCCGCGTCGCTCTGATTTTTAAGCGGTGAAATCCCGTTGGGGAAAAAAGATGAAAACCCACCCAGAGAGTGACATTTTGACTCTGGTAGCCACTCTTGCTAATTTAGGCAGCACAATGTTACCCGTGGTTAGGTTTCAGTGGCAGATTTTCAATTTAAAATGAGAATTTTCATCTTGCGGTTGTCTCGGGGCTCCCCAGCACTCTCTGCAAAAACTGATTTTTGCAACAGAGAGAATCAGGCTAAAAATACAAATAATTCCCACTTAGATCTAAAAATTTCACAGGTTCCTGACCTGCTGAAGGCTCTTTCTGTGACCTTTTTTCCTCTCAAAATTCAAGTCAGGGCAGTTGATGTCTCCTGCAATATGGAGAGGAGAGACCAGGCAGGGCAGAGGGGTTCAAAATCTGATTTATCTCTGCCATAACCAGTAGTTACTGGTAGAAATAAAAAGGCTTGTGGAGCATAAATAACAAATAAGAGTTGAAACTGAATTAGAGTGGAATTATACAAAAATATTAGGAAACTGCAAATAGCACCTGACACATTGCCCGTGAGTGGGCAGGTGCACAAAGTTTCATCCAAAAAAATTAGCAGAATACCCCTTAAAACCTCACTCCTTAATCTTAAATCCCATAAATTCCAAGAGAAGCACTTAAACAAATAGAATGGTGAGGGGACTTCAGGGAGGTTGGGTCAAACCCCCAAAGAGAAGCCAGTGAGTCGGGGCTCAGAAAAGCTCAGGAGACGGAGCAGCCTCAAGGTCAGGGATGAAAATCCATCACATTTCCAGTATGAATTCAGGTGTGAATACAGAATTTTATGAATACTTGTGAATACGGAATTTTATTCCGTATTTTCCTTCTGTTTGTCTTTAAAATTGGAACGGGGCATTGCGCTATTCTGGCGTTATTCCACAACAATTTAGTGACAGGGCAGCACCTCCTGAACTTCAGGAGGTCTCATTTCAGAGCAATTTGTGCTCTGGTGTCCCTCAGAAGTCAGGGAATGCTGCCCCTTCCTCACCACTTTCCCCTCCCTCTGTTCCCATGTGACACCCGAGCCGTGTCCTGGTTCCACACAGGGATTCCTGATTTTCAGGAGAGTCCCAAAGCTGACCCACTTCTGGCTTTTATTCCAAACGGGAGATGTGTCAGGCTGGAGAGCGAGGAAGTTCTCCTGATTATACACAACAGCCTTTCCTCGCCTTTGAAGTGAAAAGCACCCGTGGACACCCTTCCAACACAAACAGCGCCACAACGCCGCGAAAGCGCGGCCCTGCCGCAGCACTAAATACATTTTAGGAATAAAATCCCCATCCAGTTTTCCTCTGGGTGCTGCAGCGTTTTTAGCTGAGGGTACAGAGGCAGCTGCCTCTCAAATTGTGTTGTTTGGGCCGTCTTCAAATGGAAAACACCCGCAGCTGAGAACGTCGCCTTGTAATGCCAGCGAGGAATAATAATAGGGTAATGCAGAGCAAATTATATCCATTTACTGAAAACATGAGAGATGCTGTAATGTCTAAAAGTATCAGTCATTAAACGTGGTCATTTGGAATATTAAAGGTACCACCTTTTCAGTAAATGGAATTTGCATTATGATTCAGAGCTGACTGTTTAGAAGATTCAAATGAATAGCTGGCAGAGTGCTGGAGAAGCTCATAAAAACAAACCTGTAGTTCAGTTCCTGGCCATGGTAATGAGGCTGGAAATCATAACAGGCAACTGGGGGAGCCTCAAGGTCAAAATCCAGCAGCTGGGACACAACAGGCCCTATTTCTTGGGAATAGGGAACCCTTTCCCTGCTCCTTTAGCCAGTCACACACCAACCTGGGCTTTCCAGGTGTGCTATCCAGACCCAGGTGCTGAGGATCCTTTAAGTGGATTTGGGAATGCTGCGTGCTCTTAGTCAGGCTCCCAGGTTCAACATCCTCACCTGCCCATCTTTGGGGCGGTGACTAATGGATGCTTTTGTTTACTCCTCCGCCAGGGGATTGTTTTCCAAAGGTGGGGATTGTTTGCCTTTGTGCGGGATTTGGGAGCTGCTGTTCTGCGGCATTTGCACAAAGCCTGCAGCAGGAGGTGGCTGCTTCAAAGGGCACTGCTGCCTTTGATACTTGGCTGCAGGAAAATGAACCCCGACTTTGTTTGCCGTGGAATATTTGAGCTGGGATCAGCTCAGTGCCACCGGTGATAATGCAGTGCCAGGGGCGTTGTGCGAGCAGGGACTGAGAGTTCACCTCGGTTCAGGCCACAATGGAGGCTCCTTCTGTCCCTCAGGGGATTTAAAATCCTTGTTTTAAATCCCTGATGGAGAATCAGGAATGGTTTTGAGTGGTGATCATCAGAATCCCCATTAAAATCCCCTCAGCAGCCACAGCTCTGTCCCTTCCGAGGAGGAAATTCCCATTCTTGACACGCTTCATAAATAAGTTCAATTTCTTCCGTGAAATGCAGCAAAACAGTATGTATCAAAGATTATTTTCCATGTTTTCCTCCTGGTTTTGGGAGGGTCACAGCGAATCCCCCTGATCTGGGGGCTGATTTCCCCTCATCAATATTTGGCACCAAATATCAGCCAAAGCTTCAGCCTCATTCCGTGCCCAGCACTCAGGGTTTGCCCTGTGCTGCTCAGCATTGTTTTGAGCTAAAAACCCAAAACATTTGATTTTCTTCGCACCCAAAATAGAAGTGAGACTGTCACAGGTTACCAAAACTCGGAGATGTGATAGGAAAGCAATTTGGCTTTTTCTTCCTCAACCAAAGAGATTTCCATTGGATTTGGCCGGGATCCAGGGCTCTGATTTCTCAGCCCAGTTGGAGAATGCTGCTGGGCAAACCTGCCCGTCTGGCTCGGGAGTCATTTCGGGAAGAAAAATGTCCTTTTAAAACTCCAGCCAATCTCAGCCTCCCCCCTTGGCCTGATTACCTGCTTAAAACAAAATTAATCTTGATTTTTCGCCCTCCGTTCGCGAACATTCCAAGCTTCCAACTGCTCCTGCTGCAACGTATCCCTGTTTTTTTAGTGGATAAAGAACCGGTTTAGGTCACTCTGATGAAATGGATCTGATGCAAAAAGCCTGACATTGTAGAAGTTCATTGGCTAAAATTAAAAATAAATAGTTATTTTGGAGAGGGAAAGCTCTGTGGCTTGGGGAACATGACATATTTTCCTCATGGAATCATTAATCCCAGTTCCTATCTTCTTGAAGAGGATGTAAGATTCCAAAAATCCCAACAAATAAACATGTTTTCCAGATGAAAATGATTATTAATGGGTTATCCTAAGAGTAGCTAATGGAGAAGTGTCTTGGCTTGCTGCAGGAGATCTCAATCTAAACCTGAGAGTTGCAGCTCCAGGAGAGTTTTAAAAACTGCACCTTGGGAAGGATGGAAAATTAAATCCATGCGGATATTTCCTCAGGATTAGAGGAACTGGAGTAAATTTTGTGGTATTTTTCAATTTCCACAGAGCCAAAGCAGGTGTAGCTTTGTAGAACACGAGAGGTTTTTACCAAGCACAATTTCTGCCCTCAGGACTCTTCCCTCTGGATATCATTCCCAGGGAAAAAAATTCACTCTGAGACAAAAAATCTCAAAAATACTCAAACTCCAAAAATTACTGGCCGGGATTCCAAATCCAATTATTTTTATTGGTCTCCCCAAGCCAGAATTTTGCTCCTTCTGTGCAGGTTGTGTTATTTGAGCACTTGGTTGAAACGGGTTTTATTTTTTTGACTGAAATGCACTCAAAATTATAAAAGTATGTGCAAAACAGAGGATGCTGCCCTTCAGCAGGGTCGTAAAACCAGTATTAAGCAGGCGTCCAGCTTCTGATCCAAGCCTTTGGAATGCTGAAGGGGACGTGGGATCAGATCCTGGAGTCACAACAAGCAGAGTTTCCCAGATGGGATGAAAATAGGAGAAATTCATCAGCAATCAACAGGAAAAAAGGGTCAATTGATAGAATTTAAAAACAAGTATTTATTTGGAGTTTGGATTGAAAAGGATGTGGCATTTGAAGGATGCTACAGCAAGTGGAAGGGAATGGGAATTTTCTTTGGCTTTTGGGAAGAAATTGAGGGTGGGGAGGGGCTGGGATGGATTTCCCAGAGCAGCTGTGGCTGCCCCTGGATCCCTGGAAGTGCCCAAGGCCAGGCTGGAGCAGCCTGGGACAGTGGAAGGTGTCGCTGCCCAGGGAACTGGATGAGTTTTATTGTTCCCTCCAATCCCAAACCATTCCATGATTTCATGACTCAGTGAAAGGAAGGGGTGGTGTCCTGGGTGTGTGTTAGAGGCTCATTGTGCTTCCATGACTCTTCTCCAAGGACTCTTCTCCCTCCATTCTGTGCTGAATGGTGAATTTCCCCCTGAAAACCAGAGGCCAGGAGCGGTACATTTATTTTGAAGTGATTTAGGGTGGCTTGGCTGTGTCATTAATTTGAGCCAAGATTTCTGTGCAATCCCAGTGAGGCTGAGCAGCAAACCCAGCCCTGCAAGGGGATGGAAACCTTGGCAGGGAAGTACTGGAAGGAGGGAAGGAGAGGAAAAGCCTTTCCCAGTGCCTGAGGTGCCTTGGGCTTGCTCCGAGCAGCTCGGGTTGTGCAAATCTCCAGTTGTGGAATTAACCCCATGGATGGTGCTGCTCCTCACAGGGGCTGGACTCCCAAAAACTATCCAGGATGGCCTTTGGCAGGGATGGGATGGCAGGAGAAGGGAGAGGAAAAGCCTCTCCCAGTGCCCAGGGTTCCTTGGGCACACTCACTCCAAGCAGCTGGATTTAGGAATCCCTGATTGAGGAATGAACCCCATGGATGATGCTGCTCCTCACAGGGGTTGGACTCCCAAAAACTATCCTGTGGGATGAGGCTGAGCAGCAAACCAAGCTCTCCAAAGGGATGGAAACCTCAGTGCCAGGAGAAAAGGAGAGGAGAAGCTTTTCCCAGTGCTCAGAATTCCATGGACACTGCTCAGAGCAGCCAGGGGTATGAATTTCCAATTGTAGAATCAACCCCATGGATGATGCTGCTCCTCACAGGGCTTGGACTCCCAAAAACCATCCTGAGAGACGAGGCTGAGCAGCAAACCCAGCCCTCCAAAGGGATAAAAATCTCAGCAGGGATGTGGTGGCAGGAGAAGCAGGGAAAATCCTTTCCCAGTGGCTGAAGTTCCTTGGGCTTGCTCTGAGCAGCCGGATTCAAGAATTCCTGATTGAGGAATTAACCCCATGGATGATGCTGCTCCTCACAGGGGTTGGACTCCCAAAAACCATTTTCTGGGATGAGGCTGAGCAGCAAACCCAGCTCTCCAAAGGGATGGAAAGCTCAGTGCCAGGAGGAAAGGAGAGGAGAAGCTTTTCCCAGTGCCCAAGGAGCTCCCTCACTCCGAGCATCTGGATTTGGGAATCCACAACTGGGAAATTAACCCCATGGATGATGCTGCTCCTCACAGGGCTTGGACTCCCAAAAACCATCCCATGGGATGAGGCTGAGCATGCCTACAATGGCTCTGCCAGCTCCCAAAAACCCCCTCTCTGCCTCGTTACTAAAAATTTCATCGCGGCGAATAAACTCCCGCTCCGAACGCGTCAACAGGAGAAAAATAATGGCAGAGGGCTCGGAGGACTTCCTGTCTCCGGGAGCATTCCTGCTGTAAACAGTGGCCATGCCAAGTGCTGAACCACTGCCCTCAGTCCAATAACAATAAATCTATTTTTTGGTTCTGCTCAGCTCCGCTTGCACATTTTTGCAGCGGCGAGGATGAGGCAGACGCCACGCTCGGAGCGTTTTCCCAAATTTTTTTTTCTTTGCCCTGATAAAAGGGCTTCCCAGAATGTTGTTTAGGGAAAACAAAGTACCTCTCTAGATGAAAAGGTTACATAGTTTCGAGAGATCTGTTTGCCCTGCAGCTTTTTTTCTTGTCGGTTTTATATTTGTTTTTAAATTTGTTTTTATTTTGCTGTTTGGTTTTTGGTGCCACCCTTCAGAACTCCTGGAGTTCCGGTCAAAATATACAGATTTTTGTGGGTGTGTGTGTCCCCATATCTCAACTCCAATAAGAGCAACTATTTTGTCACCAAAATAAAATCCTGCTGGGAGATAAATCAGACTTAGGGCTGGCCAGAGAACTTGAGCAGGAGTGAGGATGCTGCAAATCAGTGGCTCACAATCGCTGTCAGGAGAGTCTTTTCCAGCACAGTCATGTGCATAAACCCTCATCCAGCTGAATCAGTCTCTGTTCCCTTCCAAAAACTCTTTAGGAGCAGAGAAAAAATACTAAAATTAGGCTTTTTAAATATTTTTTATTATGTTAACACTATGTCTCTCCATCTTTTTTGCCCCCATTCTGCTCCCCAATGTTTTCCCCACCATATTATGTCCAAAAAGTTTTCTCAGCCTCTCTGAATGATTTCCTTCATCTCTGCCCCCTCTCCTCCCTCTCTGGATGATATTTCTGGGAGTCCCCTTGGAGAGCTGCAGCCTCTGGGCACAGGGTGGGAATTCCTTGCAAACCTTTAGCACCAGGGCAGGTCTGGGGCTCAGAAAAGGATGCAAGGAAGGATCCTAAATTCCTAAACTCCTAAATTCCTGTTGCCTTTTCCCACCGAAGGTGCGTGGGGAGGAGGTTCTGGAGAGGGAAGGAGCTGCCTGGAGGGCTCAGTGCCATCAGAGCTCTCCAGCGGGGCGGTGCTCGGAGCTGTGCGTTCACATCAGTTCCCTGAAATTTAGGGAGGAACTGAAGGAAAAGCTTTGGCAAAGCCACAAACTTTCCACAGGCTGGACTTTGTGCGTAAAGCCCTGCTCACCTCCAAGGCCACAGAGCTGGAAGCTGGCAGCTCCCAGGCTGGTAATGGCAGCGTTATCCCCCTCCCAGATATCCATCAAGTGACCCCGGGGCTTTTCCGAGCTCTGGGATCGATGGGAGCTGCATTAGTGGCATGACAGCACAGAGACTCCTTGCTCCAAGCAAATCAGCTCCGAGGAAACAGCCCCAGTGCAGCTGCTGGGCTCTGAGAGCTCCTGGAGGAAGGCTCAGGTTGGGATTGATCTGCTTCAGGTGGAATTCAGGGGGTGATCTCCTCCTGAAAGGTGCCTGTGCTCAGCTGGGCTGGGCTCTGTCTGCAGCAGCACTGACACAGCCAGAGCACACAGCCTGCAGCTGCACCGAGGGAATGCAGGCTGGAGAGCAGGAAAGAGCTTTTCCAGCAAGGTGATAAAGTTGTGGAATGGCTGCCCGGGGAGGTGCTGCAGTCACCATCCCTGGGGGTGTTTAACACAGCCTGGATGTGGCACTGGGGGCCAGGGCTTGGCTGAGCTGTTGGAGCTGGGCTGGACCCGGTGGTCTTGAAGGTCTCTTCCAACCCAGGGATTCTGGGAATTCTGGGAATTCTGGGAATTCTGCGATTCGAATCCTGTGATTCTGTGAATTCTGTGAACTCCTCACTGCAGGAACAGCCCTGATGGTGGTGGAAAGCTTCCTTGCCTTTCCTGCTCAGACAGGGCGTTGTTGCTCTTCCAGGGAATCCACACCTTCCCCGCTCCCTGCAGCTGCAGCCTCTGCCTGCAGCCGTGCCCAGGGTTTGTTCCCAGCTCCTGCCATGGAACCGTGCAATGGGGTGGGAAGGATGGGACCATAAAGATCACCTCATTCCAACCCCACTGCCATGGGCAGGGATAATTTTCCTTATCCCATGTTGTTCAGAACCACATCCAAGCTGGCCTTGGGCACTGCCAGGGACAGCCTTCCTTCTCTCAGTTTGAAGCCATTCCCTGAGTCCTGTCCCTCCATTCCTTGGAGAAGAGGGGAGGGGACAGAGGCTGCAGGTCAAGGCCAGCTGGGCTGAGGCCTCGAGGCCTTGGGGATGCTTTTCAGGGATTTCTCCAGAAATCCCCATGGACTGGGGGAAGGGGAGAGCTGAGAGGTGTAATTTGGGATTTAATCCCACTTCAGAAGGATAAATCCGCTCGTGAACCTGGGCCTTAACCTCTCTCTGTCTCTGTCATCCCTATAAAGTCTGGGGGATAATTTCTACCTCAAAAAGCTGATGAATGGTGTCAAATTAAAGCTGGGCTCAGGACTATCATTAGACTTAAGGATCCCAAAGCATTTTCAGTGAGAAGGTGGGAGAAGCTTTGCAGTGGAGCCATTTCATCCTGAACTGTCCTTTCCACCTGCTCTTCCTGTTTTTTTGCCTTTCCCTGAGCTCCTCAGCAGTGACACAGCAGTCAGGACAGTTTGTGGGATGCACTTTGTGGAGGTCAGCTCATTTCTGAGCACTCCACAAGCAGCCCAAGCTCTGCCCCCAACGAGCACTTTATTTAAAACAAAAATTATTTGGAGGAAAAAAAAAAATCCCTGATATTTAGATCACAGCTTGGAAGCAAAGATTCAGGTTTGGGGAGCCCATATGTAGAAGCATTAGAAATTTCCATTAGAGCCATTTTTGGGGAAAAAAATAACTCCACTCCCTCCAAATGTGTGTTCAGTCATGATGTTTGTGGAAATTGAGTATGTCTAATTCAAGCCTTCAGATATTTTAATAATAATTATTGTTTCTGAGGGCTGCAGCTGAGATCTCCTTGTGCAGGGGCCAGGCACCTCAAGCCCTTCATTCCTGCTGGGCTGTAATTACTGTCCCCACCCAAATTCATCAGAATTTTATGGTGGATACTGCAGCAGCTCCACTTAGAGGTAGAGGCTGCTTGGCTTTTCCATTAAATGTTCTTTCTTCCTCCCCGCTCCGTGCATTTCATGCTTTAATCCATTTTGGAAACTTGATCTGCAGGCTTGCAGTCTCAGGCAGCATCTCACCCCAAAAATTCAGCTCCAACAGGTCACTGGGGTTGTTTTTGAGGACAAAAAAGCCCATTCAGCAGATGTTGGTGTCACTCTGGTGCACAGAAACATCCACAGGAGCCACCACAAAGCCCCAAAGCCGGGATTGCCACGGCAGCTCAGGGTGCTGAGACACAAATGAGGCTCCTGGCAGCCAAATTCTTCCCAGAGCTGGAAACCCACCCTGGAATTTGCCATCAGCACCCAGGGCATTCCTGGAGCGTTGCTGTTTGGGGTTGTTGGGGTTGGCAGAGGTGACTCGTGGCTGTGTCAGCTCCTGGGCGTCACCCTGGGGTGGCTTTTGTGTCCCTGTGTCCCCTCAGGTGAGAGCCCACCTGAGAGCTGCCCCAGGGAGGAGCTGCAGAGAGCCCAGAGGAGGCTCCAGGATGAGCAGAGGGATGGAGCAGCTCTGCTGGCAGGAAAGGCTGGCACAGCTGGGATTGTTCAGCTGCACAGGAGAAGCTTTGGGCTGAGCTCAGGGTGGCCTTGCAGGGCCTGAAGGAGCCCCAGGAAACCTGGAGAGAGACAATTCCCAGGGGATGCAGGGACAGGGAATGGCCTCAAACTGATAGAAGGAAGGCCTATATTGGGTATTAGGAAGGAATTGTTCCTTGTGATGGAAATGAGGGGCTGCGATGGAATTCCCAGAGCAGCTGGGGCTGCCCCTGGATCCCTGGCAGTGCCCAAGGCCAGGCTGGACACTGGGGCTGGAGCAGCCTGGCATAGAGGAAGGTGTCCCTGCCATGGCAGGGGTGGGATGAGGTGATTTTTAAGGTTCCTCCAACCCAAACCATTCCTTGATTCTGTTGTAGGACACCCTGCCTTCAGAGGCCTCCTCTTTTTTACAGCCTCTCTTATTTCCAACCTCTCCCAGATTCTCAGGTATTTTCCTACTTCAGCTCCTCCCTGATCAATGGCCACGACATTTCCTACCCATACAACTCAACTGCCACATATTTTCATTCTCTAAACACAAACTGAGCTTTTGTGGCCTCTCTGCTCGAGGACATTGACAGGAAAATCACACCAAGGTGGCAGAAGCAGCGGCCTGAGAGAGGGAAAGCAGGAATCCAGTTGTAAAACTCCTGTTTTCCATGATATCCAGGAACTTTTCCAAGGAATTCCCACCAAATCCAAGCTGATGGGGGACAGAAGTGCCACCAGGTGACCTTTTCCACACGTGCCAGGCTGGCAGGGCAGGGAGCAGCCCAGGATGGTGTCACCACCCCAGCCCACGGCCCAGGGAAGTGAAACCCCTCAGCAGCACAGAAGTGAAACTGGCTGCACACAAATTGTCAGATTGGAGGGTTAACATCTCTCCCCCCACCCAAAAAAAAACCAAAACCCCACAGACAGAAAAAAAAAAACAGTGGCTGTTTTAGCCAGTGCCAGGGAGAGGCTTCTGAGGGCTCCAGGGGAAATGCTGAAGGTGTTGCCTGCTGCAGGGAGGGATAAAAAAGCAGCACTGAGGCAGAAATGTGGTTTGAAATTGGCACTGACACGTTTTGGCATGCTGGGTGCTCATCCCATCCCTTCTCAGAGGGAAGGGATTGGAATGTTGGTACCACTGCAGCACAAGAGAAGAGGGGGAAAGTGATTTTAGAACCTGCCTGCCACCTCCTTGAGGCAGCTGAGATTTCAGGGGGCAGCCCCAGACTCCTCCAGGGGAGCTTCCAAAGATATTTGTGCTTTTTTGGTATCCTGGGATCCAGTTAAAACTCTTCTGAGGATCGCCCAGAGTCTTTTCATCCCTTGATTCAGGCACTTGCTAGCCCAGGTAGCAGCCCCAGCCTCCTGGCCATGCTGATTTTTCTCTTTCCATGGCACCTGCATCTACCTCAGACTCCTCCCAGGCATTTTTGGGGAGGCTTTTCACCTCTCCTCCAAGGAACTGAAATCCCAGGTAGCAGCAAAACTCAGGGCCTGGGTTATATTGATTTGAACAGCCAGAAAATAATGGAAATAAACAATGGAACTGTAACACATAATTAAAAATAATAACAAACAAATAATGGAAATAACAAACAAATGGAAAATAACACCAAGAGCAACAGCAGCTCCCACATCTGCCTAGGTCAATATTTCATGTCTGCAGCTCAGGATGATATTTTTGACTTCTGAAAGAAGCAAATGATCAGGGAAAATCTCCCCAAGAGTGGCAGGGACTTCCCTTATCACCCAGATAAATTCAAATTCAATCTGAGTGCCTGCTGAGCCTGACAATGTCTCTATTACTTGATTTCAGTGATGTAATTTGGGTTGCTCAATGTAATTCCTGTGTTGCCTGAGGTTAAAAGTGCCAAAATAATTGGTGCATTTTGGCTGAGCACTGTTATTTTGATTTCACCAAAAGAATTGAAAGGATTCCAGCCCAAGACAAAAACTTCTGGGAATGCCACGGCAGCCTCTGCTGCTTTCCAGGCCAGAATTGGAATTGTTGGCCAGGGAAAAATGTGGAGAAAGGGAGGAAAAGAGTGTGAAGGGCATGTCTGGGGTGCTGCAGGGAGCTGGGGAGGAAAAGCCAGCACCAGCCATGTTTTTGCAAGAATGAGCTGCTTTTCCAGCTTTATTGGGGGAAAAAAAATCAGGATTTGGGAGTTGGAGAGGAAGGGAAAAGGGAAAAGCCAGGACCAGTCATGTCCCTGCAGGAATGAGCTGCTTTTCCAAAAATATTGTAAAAAATATCAGGATCTGGGAGCTGTGGAGGAAAGGAAATGCAAAAGCCATGTTCATGCAGAAATGAGCTACTTTCCCAAAAAATATTGTTAAAAAAAATCAGGATTTGGGAGCTGGGAAGGAAAAGGAAGAGGAAAAATTGAGGACCAGGCATCTCCCTGCAGGAACAAACTGCTTTTCCACATTTATCATGGAAAAAACCCAGGATTTGGGAGCTGAGAAGGAAAGGAAAAGGTAAAAGCCAGGACCAGCCATGTCCCTGTAGGAATGAACTGCTTTCCCACAAATACTGGGGAGAAAAAATCAGGATTTGGGAGCTGGGAAGGAAAGGAAAAGGGAACATCCAGGATCAGCCATGTCCCTGCAGGAATGAACTGCTTTTCCACCTTTATTGTGAAAAGAATTCCAGTATTCCTGGGGGTTCCAGTTTGCAGCAGGACCCCTTTTGGCCCCGTAGAAATCCAGAACAAAACATTTATTGATTTAGAGCGCTGGAGAATTCCTCTGAGTAAGGAGCTGCTGTGTAAACACTGAGAGAACTTCCTGGAGTGAGAAATGCTCCCAAGGTCAGCTTTATCCTGCTTTGGCAGCAGGGAAGAGGGTGTATTTCCCAAATTTCCAGTTTGACACGTGCTTAAACCTGAAAAAAAACCCCCATAAAAATACACAAACAGCTCCCCGTGAATGATTCACACGGGCAGCTCTTGGAGTCATGGAATGGTTTGGGTTGGGAAGGATCTTCAAAATCACCCCATGCCATGGGCAGGGACACCTTCCTCTGTCCCAGGGTGCTCCAGGCTGGCCTTGGGCACTGCCAGGGATGGGACAGCCACAACTTTTCTGTGCCCCACTCTCACAGGGAGGAATTCCTTCCCAAAATCCCATCCAACCCTGCCCTCCTCCATCCTAAACCATTCCTGCCCCTCCATCCCTTGTCCCAAGTCGCTCTCCAGCTGGTTTGGAGCTCCTTTAGGCCCTGGAAAAGGCTCTAAGTTCTCCCTGGTGCATTTTTTTGGGCCACCACCCTCATTTGGGTGTTTGGACCGTTGGTCTGCGGTGGTGACAATTTACAAATCCTCTGCAGCTGAGGTGAATAACAGCTTTATTTCATATTTAAATCCAGTGGCATCTGTGGTGCTGCTGGTAAACAAATCATCTTCTTTTTTTTTTTTTTTTTTATGCCTCTTGCTCCAGCTGCAGTTTTGTTTGGTTTGGTTTTTTTTGGGGTTTTTTTGGGTTTTTTTTTTTTTTTCTTCTGATGAAACAGCACAACCCAAACAACCAGAGGCAAAGTTTTACAAAGTTTTATTCTGTGCCAAACCATCACTGGTGGCTGGAGAAAAAAGCCACAGTTCTGTGCCACCTGAGCACAGACTTTTGCCTCGTGCAGGCTTTGAACACCTGCAGAAAACCTTTCACTCCCAGGATGAGCAGCTGTTAATTCACGAAGGGTCAAGTGATTTCAGCCCTTCTCAACTTATTGATCTGATTTGGAGGGCTCAGAGATAAGAGCCAGCAAACAAATTGGCCCCAGTGTCTGGGAGGTGACGTTTGGGAACGGGTATGGAATGTGTGGATGGCATCCTGGAGATGTTTCAATGCAGGAGAGCTCCTGGCTTTGGCAGAGAGCCAGGGAGATGCCAGAAAAATGGGGGAAATGGATCATTTAGTGTGGTTTGATACTGGCATAAAGGGGCTAAAAGGTAGGAAATGGATAAAAAACCTCCGAAATAAAATCATCCTGTTTCTTCCTAAACCTGGAATTCTCTCCTTAATAGAACAGAAATGTCTGTAATGTCATTTGAGTTGCATTTGGGCCTCACATTTCATAGTTTTCCACCTATGTCTTTTGTCCTTGTCAGCACAGACATTCTTGGCTGCTTTCCTTCTTTTTTTTCCCCCTTCTTTTTCTTTAATAATTTACTGTAACGATTTTTTTAAAACAAAAAGAAAAAAAAACCCAAACAACCAAACTAAATTTAACGGCACAAAGGTTTATTAGAACAAAGCCCAAAGTAAAAGGCAGTGATGACACCAACCTCATCTCTTTGCCTTTTTCTCCCTCCTCCACAGGCAAATTTCTGAAAGTTTCACTCCATTTATTCTGTTCCCACTGGGATGACCCTTTATCCATGGATTCAGTGGCTTTTTCAAAGGATCAAAATGAAGTGAGAGGTTTAAGGTCAGGGATCTAGGTTGTGGACAGGGATCTTCATTCTTTCCAAAATATAATTCCCTGTATCACTAAATACAACACCTAGACCACTGAAACTGAGAGATAATTTAAAAATAGACTTTATTTACTGGACTAATCTGCAGTATTGCCATCTGACTTCCAGTCTGGGGTTTCTTTTGTCAACTGTTCTGCTAGAACACGTAATTCATCCCTTTAGAAGGCTCTGTAGAGGTTTCTATAGAGAAAATAAATGCAGGAAAAACCCCAACAACAATGCAGCAAAACGTGGCCATAATTCCAGTCTACAAGACCAGAATAAAGAAGAAGATGGAGCTGATTCTGCTTTTTTAAAAGATTTTTTCCAAAACAGACTTGACTGAGCCCGTGTGGGGGTGTGACATGGGCTGGAGGTATATCTGCCATCTGTAGATTGGAGATGATATTAATTAGAGATTCCATCTCTTTTCCCAACACTTCTCACTCCCTGTTCCCTCTACCCATGCATCCACTTTTATTAGAAGTGTTCCTCCCCCTGCAGCCCCAGCTGATGGTGACAGCGCTCAGGGATGACTCAGGCAGGACACAGGAGCTTCATGTGACCGTGGTGTCACCCAGGATTCATGTTCTCCCCTGGGTTCCTCCCAGACATTCCCAGGGCAGCAGCTCACCAGCCTCTTGCTCCCTCTAGAGCTCTGCAGGGCGGTCCTGGAGACCACAGGGATCCTGCTGAGGGGAGCTGGTTCTGCTCCAGCCCTGGAGGGGGATGGACCTGGAATGGGGCTCCAAATTCCTGGATTTCAGAGCAGGGCATAGGCAGAGCCTTTGCTCTTGGAGGTTGATCATGGAATCATGGAGAGGACTGGGTTGAAGGGACAATATCAGAGAATTCCAGAATCCCTGAGGCTGGAAAAACCCTCCCAGCCCAGGCAGTGCCAGCTGTGCCCCATGGCCACCTTGTCCCCAGCCCAGAGCACTCAGTGCCACCCCCAGGGGACACCTGCAGGGATGGGCACTGCAAAGCTCCCTGGGCAGCCCCTGCCAAGGCCTGAGCACCCTTTCCATGGGCAAATTCCTGCTGCTGGCCCAGCTGAGCCTGCCCTGGCCCAGCCTGAGGCTATTCCTTCTTGAACTTCATTCTTTGTTCTTCCTCAGAAGTTCTCTCAGTTTTGCCCAGTCTCAAGGGACCTCCTGAGCAATCCTATAAATGTGGGGACAACTCAGAATCCATCTGAGGTGATGGAGTCCCCATCCCTGGAGGTGGCACTGAGTGCTCTGGGCTGGGGACAAGGTGGGCATGGAGCACAGCCGGAACTCCCTGGGCTGGGAGAGCTTTGCCAGCCTCAGGGATTCTGGAATTCCATGACTTCAGCTGCCAAATCAGTGACACTTGAAGGCACTTTTGAAGTCCAGTCTCTACCAAACCCCCAAGACAGTGCCGAGGTAACATTTCCAGCCTCAGTCTTGTATTCCAGCCAGGGCTGCTCATGTTCCCATTGCTTTTTCTGGAAGGGCTCTGACCTTACACCTCTTGCAATAACAAACATTCCCAAGAGATTTTTTTCCTACCCTGGCTGGGAGGGAAGAGCTGATGGGAGCAGTGAATCCTGGGCTGTGCCCTCACATATTTGAGACCTTGATATCTATGGGAAGGGTTTCCAAAGGCAGAACCCTGCCCACCTCTGGAGAATTTCATCCTTGTGCTCATAAGGTGCCTGTATCAGGAGCCACCAGGGATAGTTATAGAGGGAAATGGGGTCTGAAGTGGCTCTTGCACCCCAAAACCCATTTCATCCTCATCAAAGTTCCCAGGATGACCCCAGAATGATTGGCTTCCATCCACGCAGCCCTGAGCTGATTTCTGGGTGGTTTTCCATGAATTTATGGGAATGTTGAACCCAGAGGCTCTCGGATTTTGATGTTGGCTCACGGTGCTGGTTTGCTGTCACTGCTGTGACACTTTCAGTGTGACTTTTGGAGGCACCCAAACAAGGGCAGAGTTTCAGGATGACTTTTGGGGGTGTTTGGTCCCTTTTTCCAGTCACCAGCGAGGTCAGGTCCTCTGTGCCTGACTCAGTTTTGGGCAATCTGTCTGTGCAGACACCCTGGGTGTATTATGCAAGTGTTGTTGGAAATAAAATCTGTAGCATAACACATAAAACCCAGGAGATGTTTATGGCCCTGCTGTCATCCCAAACCAGGAATACCCACAAACCCCACATTTAACTCCCAATCCCTCCAATCCAACCTTTGTTAACCAGCCCCATAAACGATGAATAATTCAGGAGTGATAAAGCCACTCAATAAAGCTGGATGGAAAGGGGACAGAAGGAGCAGGGAGGAAAAGCCAGGTGGAATTTTTGTGAGCAGCAGTGACCCAGGTTTATAGTTCCAGGGGCTGTGGTTAACCAGGATGTCATTCATGGGCACAAGGAGTGACCCAAGTGTCCTCCTGCTCTGCCAGCCCATGTCACACCCCCACACAGGCTTGGTTGAGTTTGTTCTGGAAAAAAATCTTTTAAAAAAACCAAAATCAGCTCCATCTTCTTCATTATTCTGGTCTTGTAGACTGGAATTATGGCCACGTTTTGCTGCATTGTTGTTGGGGTTTTTCCTGCATTTATTTTCTCTATAGAAACCTCTCCAGAGCCTTCTAAAGAGATGAATTCCGTGTTCTAGCAGAGCAGTTGACAAAAGAAACCCCAGACTGGAAGTCAGATGGCAATACTGCAGATTAGTCCAGTAAATAAAGTCTATTTTTAAATTCTCTCTCAGTTTCAGTGGTCCAGGTGCTGTATTTAGTGGTACAGGGAATTATATTTTGGAAAGAAGGAAGATCCCTGTCCGGGCCATTCACTTGAGAGCTGGACTGGATGATCCCTGTGGCAACTCTTCTTCTTTATTCTGGTTTTAGAGACTGGAATTATTGCCACTTTTTACTGCATTTCACTGTTGTTGGGGTTTTCCCTGCATTTATTTTCTATCTAGAAACTTCTCCAGAACCTTCTGACGAAATAAACTGATTATGTGTTCTAGCAGAACAGCAGGTGTCAAACTCTAAACTGGAAGTCAGATGGCAATACTGCAGATTAGTCCAGTAAATAAAGTCTATTTTTAAATTCTCTCTCTGTTTTAGTGGTCTAGGTGTTGTATTTAGTGGTACAGGGAATTATATTTTGGAAAGGAGGAAGATCCCTGTCCATTTTCCATTTCTATTTAATTTTCTATTGAAATTTCTATTGAAATTTAGTCTTATTTATAGAGCAATTTCTCTTTAATTTCTACATTTCTATTGAAATTTCTATTGAAATTTAACCTCATTTATAGAGCTATTTCTATTTAATTTTTACATTTCTATTTAATATCCTATTTACATTTCTATTGAAATTTCTCTTTAAAATTAGCCTTATTTATAGAGCTATTTCTATTTCATTTTTACATTTGTATTTAATATCCTACTTAACATTCTATTTACCTTTCTATTGAAGTTTCTATTAAAATTTCTATTGAAATGTCTATCAAAATACAGCCTTTTAAATAGAGCTATTTCTATTTAATTTTTACATTTCTATTGAAATTTCTATTGAAACTAATTTATAGACCTATTTCTATTTATTTTTTACATTTCTACTGAAATTTCTATTGAAATTTAACCTTATCTATAGAGCTATTTCTATTTAATTTTTACATTTCTATTGAAATTTCTATTGAAATTTGGACTAATTTATAGACCTATTTCTATTTAATTTTTACATTTCTACTGAAATTTCTATTGAAATTTAGCATTAATTATAGAGCTATTTCTACTTCATTTTTACATTTCTATTTAATATCCTATGCACATGGAAATTTCTATTGATATTTCTATTGAAATTTAGCCTTATTTATAGAGCTACTTCTATTTCATTTTTACATTTCTATTTAATATCCTATGCACATGGAAATTTCTATTGATATTTCTATTGAAATTTAGCCTTATTTATAGAGCTACTTCTATTTCATTTTTACATTTCTATTTAATATCCTATGCACATGGAAATTTCTATTGATGTTTCTATTGAAATTTGGCCCAATTTATAGAGCTATTTCTACTGAATTTTTCCATTTCTACTGAAATTTGGCCATATTTATAGAGCTAACTGAAGCAAACAATAAAAACGTGTGGGAGGGTATAAACTCCTCACTGGGGCTGGAGCCAGGGGGTGAAATGAGGGCGAGGGAGGAAGAACCTCAATTTCCCCACAGCAATTCCTGGTTGCCCTCTCGGGGTGACGTCCCCTTGTCTCTGGCTGGTCCCGAGGTCCCTGCCAGCCCTGAGTCCCCTGATGATGACAGAACCATGCTGGAGCTGCTGCCAGGCAGTGTTTTACTGCTGCCAAGGCCAGCACCATCAGCTGAGGTCTTCTCAAAGATGCGGAATGTTATTTCTGCTCTTTCACAAATTCCACGAGTAAATGCAGGGGTAGTGTTGAGTTTTGTCTTCTTTTCTTGCCAGGGTCAGGATGAAATGTGTGAAAGGGTATTTTTTATTGGGACTCAGATGTTTATCAGTTCTTGTCTCTGTCACAATCTCACAAGCCCTGAGCTCTGCAGCACTTCACTCCAACAAACTAAAAATGGAGCCCTTTTGCCAGGGTCAGGATGAAATGTGTGAGCTGGCATTTCTTATTGGGACTCAGATGTTTATCAGTTCTTGTCTCTGTCACAGTCTCACAAACCTTGAGCTCTGAAGCACTTCGCTCCAACAAACTAAAAATGGAGCCCTGTCTCTCTCTCTGCAAGGCCTTTGAAGGATGAACTAGTGCCTGGCAGCACAGAGAGTCTCAAATTCTCAGTAACCAGGGTTCCAACAGGGTAGCAGAACTTTTCCCAAAACAGAGCCATGCTGTGCACAGAAGAACTTGGGAAAGGCCTTCACAATTTTCTTGCTGAATAACAGAGAAACTGAGCCTTGTCCTCTGCTGTGGCTTCATAAAATATTTTCATTCTCTGTGGACGAGCTGTAGGGATTTTTATTTTTCATTTTTTCCATTCCCTTCTTTCTTGGCATTGCAGTAGCAGCTGATTTTCAGAGCTCCACAAGATGGAATTGATCTCCTGCTGGCCTCAGCCACGGAGTGTGGGATTTTACAGCCTGCCTGGGGGATCTGAGCACCCACTTCCCTTTGGTTTCAAAAGTGCTGCTGCTCCAATTCCCGTGGCAGTTTTGGAAAAGCCAACCACGATTTCCCAACCTTCCTGAACAAACTCCCTTTAGAGAGCCCAGGTAACACACCAGAGTCATGAATATCAGATAAACCCTGACTCTTCGGGGTAACCGCCTGTTTTTTTACAAACAGAATGTAGATGATTTAAATACAAATTAATTTTGTTTCCCCGAAAGCTTTGAGCAGTTGCCACAGAGGGAATGAATCCAGCACCAGCATTCTACACCCCATAAAACCTTTCAGTGCCTTGCAGGGTGTTCGAGCTCTACCAGAAACGAGGAGTTTGCTTTTCTCAACACTTGCTCAGGGATTTTTTTTTTTGCTCAGTAACATTTTCTTTTTTTCTGTTGCAGGGAAAAGCTTCACTCTGACTATCACAGTCTTCACAAATCCTCCCCAAGTAGCCACGTACCACAGGGCCATCAAGATCACAGTGGATGGACCTCGGGAACCCCGAAGTAAGTGAGCTCAGGAGAGAATTCCCAGAGGGATAAACTGATTTAATATAGGGGCTCATCCCCATCCACACGAAATCCAGCAGCATGTGAAAAAATGGGAATGTTTTCAGCTTTAAAATGGTTTTTATCCTGCCTTCCTGAAGTGCTCTTTCTCACTGGTGTCCAGCTGATCCAGTGACTTGCATTTCTGAAATACCCAGCCAGGCCTGGCTTGGCCCAAACCCAAGAGCTGACTGAAGGGATGCTGGGAAAAGGTGGGCAGCAGTACCTGGCACATCATTTCTTGCTTTTTAAATGTTAAGGGCATTTTAAAGCATTGAAAACCAATATGGCATCGATCAAACCCCTCAGACTCAGCCACTCTGCAAACAGGAATAAATGCCATGGTTTGCTGCTTGCTGGAGTTCCCTGAGCCTCAGCTGTGGGACAGCTTGGGGGAAGCCATTGATTTACACAGACAGCAAATCCTTTCTTTCCTTTTCTTTCCTTTTCTTTCTTTCTTTCTTGCTTTCTTTCTTTTCCTTCCTTCCTTCCTTCCTTCCTTCCTTCCTTCCTTCCTTCCTTCCTTCCTTCCTTCCTTCCCTCCCTCTCTCTCTCTTTCTCTCTTTCTCTCTTTCATCTTTTTTCTACACTTTTTAGAAATAATAAAGCACAAGGAGGAGCCGAAGGATTTGATGTTCCCAGGGAATGCCCAAGCCCTGCACACAGGGGGTTGTTTTGTTCAGGTGCTGAGAGCAGACGTTTCTCTCTGGCTGAAATGGGAGTGAAGGTGGAGCAGATGTGCAAGGAGACATCACAGAATCAGGGAATGGTTTGTGGTGGAAGGAGTCTGGAAGATCATTTCATTCCACCTCAGTCACCTTCCACTGTGCCAGGCTGCTCCAGCCCCAGTGTCCAGCCTGGCCTTGGGCACTGCCAGGGATCCAGGGGCAGCCCCAGCTGCTCTGGGAATTCCATCCCAGCCCCTGCCCACCCTGCCAGGGAACAATTCCTCATTGCCCAGATCCCATCCAGCCCTGCCCTCTGGCACTGGCAGCCATTCCCTGTGTGCTGTCCCTGCATCCCCTGGGAATTGTCTCTCTCCAGGTTTCCTGGGGCTCCTTCAGGCCCTGCAAGGCCACCCTGAGCTCAGCCCAAAGCTTCTCCTGTGCAGCTGAACAATCCCAGCTGTGCCAGCCTTTCCTGCCAGCAGAGCTGCTCCATCCCTCTGCTCATCAGAGGCAATCCTTGGCCTCAGTCACCACCCCAAAGGGGCATTTGCATATTGTTATCAAAATGTAAATTGAGGTTTGGGATGAGTTTCTCGCTCCCCTCCCACACCCTTGGCAGAAGTTCTGGACGTTGCTTAAGTGGAATTGTCCCGGGAGAACAGAGCAGCAGGACTCAAACACCCTCCAGGGAATGAGACTCACAGCTTGGGGCTGCTTAACCAGGAAAGAAATGTTTCATCCTTCAGCTAAAATAGCTTAGAAAACTCAGGTTTTCTTCTGGAGCCTTCATTTACCTGAGTTGCATCATGATCCATGTTTTTAGTGGAAAATTCTGACATATTTTTTGGATTTGACAACAGGCCTTAAAACAAATACTCTGTCAGAGTAAAGCTTCTTATTTATTTATTTATTCTTATTTCTTTGGTTTGTTGTTTGGGTTTTTTAATTTAAATTGTGGTTGAATGGTCCCTGAAAAATATCCTCAGTGAACCAGGCAGCTGTGCACATAAAAAAGATATTTGCGTATGCAAATTCCAGATTTGCATATGCAATTACCTGGACATACTCACAGTTTGCAGACAATGAGTAAACTCTAGCTCTTTGAATATGCATCTACTTGAAACAAAATCCTCCTGCAGGCAAAGCTTCTGTTGGAAATCAATTCTACAGTTGGTAGAAGAGTTAATATTTAATGAGATGCTGCATTTTAAGAAGGAAGTGGAGATAGGATCCACACGGAAGCAGCGCTCGGATCTGCCCGACCCAAATGCATGCAAAGGCTTCCTTGGAATTCATATCCCTTGTTTTAGGGAAATGAACTGCACACAGAGGGAAGTTTGAGGCACCTCACGAGGAAAGGTTGGGCTCCCCCCAGCAGGAATTCACAGCTTTTTTACTGCTGAGTCATTCATGACACAGCACAAAGGGATTGTGGGATCATGGAATGGTTTGGGATGGAAGGGATTAAAGCTCATCCAGCTCCACCCCTGCCATGGCAAGGACACCTTCCCCTGTGCCAGGCTGCTCCAGCCCCAGTGTCCAACCTGGCTTTGGGCACTGCCAGGGATCCAGGGCAGCCACAGCTGCTCTGGGCATCCCCACCCTCCCAGGGAAGGATTTCTTCCCAAGATCCCATCCAGCCCTTCCCTCTGGCACTGAGAGCCATTCTCTGTGTCCTGGCACTGCAAAAGGGAGAGGGACTGAGGTCAAATCCAGGTCTCCAAGGGATTTTTCCAAGCTCACAGGACAACGCACCAGGCCATGAATGAGATGTGCCCAAACCACAACAGCCATGGCATAAGGAATGTCTGGTGTGAGGATCAGGCAAAGGATGAGAAAAGTGCTTTGAGGGGAGAAGGAATCACAGGTTCTAACAGAAAATCAGCCAGAGAATCCTGGAATCCCTGAATGGTTTGGGGTTGGGAGGGATTTTAGGGATTATCCAGTGCCACCCCTGCCATGGCAGGGACACCTTCCCCTGTGCCAGGCTGCTCCAGCCCCAGTGTCCAGCCTGGCCTTGGGCACTGCCAGGGATCCAGGGGCAGCCCCAGCTGCTCTGGGCAACCTCTCCCAAGGCCTCACCACACCCTGAGGGAAGAATTTCTTCCCAAAATCCCATCCAACCCTGCCATCTCTTTAAAACCATTCCCCTTTTCCTGTCACTCTTTGCCTGCACAAAAAGTCCTTCTCCTTTCTTTTTAGAACCTCTGAGCTCTCCCTGGAGCCTTCTCCTCCCCAGGCCCAACAACCCCAGCTCTCCCAGCTTTTCCAATGATTCTGGTTTGCTCCCTTCATTTTTAAGTGGGCTTCAAATTCCTCAAATTTGACTTCTCACCAATATTTCCAAATCACAGCCACAACCACTCAGGTGTTTTTTCCCTAAGTTCCTTTGATGGAGACATGGATTGGCCTGGATCTGTGGTGAGCCCTGTCAAACCAGGCCTGCTGTGGCCTGAAGGGATTTAGGATATCAGCCTTCTTGGACTGGGATGGGAATCAAAGCAAACACTGCTGGATTTGAGTGTTTTCCTTTCAGTGTTTTCCTTTCCTTTTCCCAATATTTGGGAACATTCCCCCAGATCCATGGCTCACTCAGTCACTTGGGCTGAAGGAACTCCAAACAGGCCAAGATGTGTTTTCTCCTGATTCACAAGAGATCTGTGGAGCAATGGGAACAAAATGAGATCCCGCTGTCTTCCAGAGATCTAGACAAACCTGCTGAGCTCCAAAACTAACTCCAACAACAGTTTTTGATTAATTTCCTAAAACCAACTCAAACAACAATTTTTTGATTCATTTCCGTCATGGTTTTGATGGTTCTCAGACAGCCTGGATTCCAATAAGTGCAAGGGGCTGGGGGAAATTCAGATTAAGGATTAGAAACAATTTTGTCCCTCACAGAATAGGCAGGAATTGGGATGAGCTGCCCAGGGAAGTGATGGAGTCACTATCACTGGAATTGTCCCAGAGGAGTCTGGATGTGGCCCTTGGGGACATGGATTGGGGTGATGCTGGTGGTGCTGAAGGTGGGACTGCGTGATCCTGAGGGGCTCTTCCAACCTTTCTGGGATTCTGTGGCTTTTGGGCTCTCTGGGATGTGTGGAAGTGACAGCAGGTGACAATAACGCTGTCACAGTGGGCCACCTTTGCTCTGCAAAGGCCTGTGGACATTGTGTTCCTGCACACCCCATCATCCATGGTTGCTGGGATGTCCAGCTCTTTGGCCAGCAGCACGTCTAAATTTGCCCATCCAAATTGTGATAAATTCCCATTGGTGGGAATTTCACATTTTCCTTTTTGTCCCATTGGATTCCTGTCTTTTCCCACCCAGAGAAAACTTCTCAAATTGTCACAGCTCACAAAGAGAGCCAAGGTACTTAAAAACCTGGCTCTTCCTCCCCTGTTTTCATTATGGATTTTTAAAACCTCTTTTGAACTGAGCATTTTTATTCCCCACTTCTGAATAAATGCTTATTTTCAAATTTATTTTTTTTTTTCTGAAAAGAAATCCTGCTGCACTGTCAGGGAGAAGGGCAGGATGACCTAACCCATCATTTTCTTCTCCAACTTCTCTGATTCTATGATTCATAAAGCAATTTCTGTTTTTATGAGCAAGGTCCATGGGGAAAATCATTAGCAGAAACCAGATCAAGAGTAGTGCTCCTGATGAAAATACTTTTGGTTAGGAAACTTGGTAGAAATAGTCTGAGTCCTAAATTAAATATTTCCCTTAGGCCATTTGACCTGCTGTGTACATCTGCTGAAAAATTAGGTTTTATTCTTCTTTTGACTGCTTTTTTCTGCTTTTCCTCATTGAATTGTTTTAACCTGCATAGCTCTGTGAAAAATTCACTCATGGCCCAGGTGCCTGAAAGTGATGTGAAAGGAAAAGGCTACATGGATTTAGCCTAAAGTTAAGATGGGCATTAAATGTGATTACTCCTTGTTGGATATGTAGTTTTCCCAAATACTTTTGGGGGAAAAAAAATATCCAAGAATGGGATGGTGAGGGATGTGGACAGAGGGAATATTTTGCTGAGCAGGAGTTGAGAAGGAGCCTGAAAAGCTGCTGGTTCTGTTCTGAAGGAAATCTCATCCTACCTGAGGTCATTTTTAGGGAAACCTCAAGAACCTTTTCCTAATATAATAATAACAAAAGTCAAACTCTTCTCCAAAAAACCCTTTTCATTATTTCAGTGGGCTGAAACAATATAAATGCTTTTATTTCTTTCTCATTTTCTGCTGCAAGTGCCTCATTTTGGAAGCTGAGGCTGAATTGTACCAAATAACAACTTAGAAACCATAAAAAATGAACCATTTTGTTATTGGAAAATACCCAACATTTACATTTCAGTGGTGGATTAGGATTAAATTTTAGTGGAAGTATTCAGATGCTTCCACTCACTTGGAGTTGCAGGGGCTGAGAGTTACTTAGGAGAAAAGACACGAAGGAGGTCCCAGCACAGGGAGGAGCTGGAGCTGCTGCAGAGAGCCCAGAGGAGGCTCCAGGATGAGCAGAGGGATGGAGCAGCTCTGCTGGCAGGAAAGGCTGGCACAGCTGGGATTGTTCAGCTGCACAGGAGAAGCTTTGGGCTGAGCTCAGGGTGGCCTTGCAGGGCCTGAAGGAGCCCCAGGAAACCTGGAGAGAGACAATTTCCAGGGGATGCAGGGACAGCACACAGGGAATGGCTTCCAACTGAAAAATTACAGGTTTGGATCAGATATTAGGAACAATTTCCTCCCTGGCAGGGTGGGCAGGGGCTGGGATGGAATTCCCAGAGCAGCTGGGGCTGCCCCTGGATCCCTGGCAGTGCCCAAGGCCAGGCTGGACACTGGGGCTGGAGCAGCCTGGCACAGGGGAAGGTGTCCCTGCCATGGCATTGGTTGATCTTTAATGTCCCTCCCACCCCAAACCATTCCATGATATGAATTCTGTACAAAAGCAAAGTCACCTCTTTTCCAATACACGCTTCCTTTTTTTTTTTTTTTTAATTTTGCACAAAGCTTACAAATATCTGAATTCTAACAGATGAAGGATCTCATTAAGGAAAGACAGGAATTCTTGATTTCAAGGCCTTTTATCTGGAGACAAAACTGAAATGTGATTATTTCATGGCACTCCTCCAGCCTAAACTTTCCTAAGCCTAAGCTTTATTTCTCAGGTTTTCTTCCTTATATCCCACCTAACCCTGCTCTCTGACACTTTATAGCCATTCCCCATTTTTCTGTCACTCCATGCCCTGGTGAAAATCCCTCTCCAGCATTTTTGTAGCCCCTTTATGTATTTATTGAATTTAATTGGTTTGCAATGGAAAGGACTGTTCAATTTATAGGAATTCCTGGTACAGAGCAGTGCTGGTGAGGATCCTTTCTGTCCTATCAATAAGTTCAACCTCAGTAGGTTTTTAGCACTCCTATCTTTGAGGATTCATGGTGCAGACACTCCTTTTCCATATGGGAAGGGATTATTTTCTCTGGCATTCATCAGTCTCTCTGCTGAGGCTGGAGGGCTGGGTTTGGGTGATATGAGGCAGGGAATTTGTAATTTATTTAGTTCAATGAAATGGTCAAATACGTGGAGCAGGAAACCTGGTGACAACATTGCTTTTCTGGGAGTGCAGTAGATCCTACAGGATTGCTTCCCAAATAATTTTGGGTTTTTTAAAATGAAACACAGAAGCGTTGACAGGCCAAGCTCCTTCTTTGAGAAATCAGTGACTTGGGAAGCCAAAGCTGCTGCACTGTGGGTTAGGAATGAAGTCAAGTCTGACCCAGTCCTGCAGAAATTATTTCAACCTCTTTTCTTAAAGTCACTTCATCCCACACAGCTCTTTTTTCATCCCTCTTGAATTAACATGATTTTCAATCTAGTAATTTTGGTGATCCTCCTTGATGTCTCTGTGCTGAAATCAGGGGGAAGGGCTCTGAACTGTGACAAAACCAGAATCAGCTGAATGTAGATTATTTCTGAACGTGCCTCACTAGGCCTGACTTTCTCTTGCCAACTGCACTCTCTACAAAGTTTTTGTAGCTGTTAAAAGCAGTGAAGAAGAACAAAATCTTTGGGGACAAGAACATTTTCCATAGGAATAGGAAAATATGAGGGGAAAAAAAGATTTGAGGCAGAGGCTGGGGCTGGGAAAGGATGGGCCTGGAGTTGGATCCCTCAGTGGAGGTGCCTGTTGTGGGTTTTAAGGAGTTATTTTGTGGAGTGGAGGTGCCTGTTGTGGGTTTTAGGGAGTTTTTTTGCCTTCCCCTTCCCAGAAGGAGATTTGCTGGCAAAGCTGGGCTGTTGGAGCATCAATCCCGCTGTCCCTCAGGACTGGCAGATGAGTTTTCCTTCAGAGTTTTCCTTCCCTCTGTGAGCTAATCCCTCCTTCCTCAGCTCCTCAGTGGGCTGGGAGAAGGGAGAGGGAAACTTTCACCCCTCATGGAGAGCTCAGACACTTCTGTTTGCTAAAGAAGATTTTAGCAGTGCAGGATCTTTTTTAAAGCCTCAGTTCTTGAGGAGATTCCTTATTTAGGGGTTCCCCAAAACACCATGTGTGTAAGGGAAAGGCTGGAGGAAGCTATGTGGCATTTTCAGTGAACAACTCCTATTTTCTTCTTGAAATACAACTACAAAGAGTGGAGATATGTTGGAGTTCTGGCTGCTGAGAATTTGAGACTCTGTGTGCTGCCGGGCACTGATCCCCAAGAGAACACTGCATTGACCTGAGGCTGTGGAGAAGCTTCCAAAATGGAATGACAGAACTGGGATTGTGGGTGTGCAGTTTGAATAGAGGTGTGTGATATCACAGGTGAAAAACTTAGAGTTTGGGGCTTTAGAATATAGTAATATATATGGAGCAAGGCAAAAACTGGCAAAAATCCACCTGCACTGCAGCTCCTCCCAGCTCTGCCTGCCCTGGATTATCAGCTGGAGCGTTCCCTCCTTGCAGCCCCACACAAAACACCACAGGGTTTTGCTTCATGGTGGTGAAGAATGGAAAAAAGGCTTTACTTTGGCTCTGCATCTTCATTTATGCTCCTGCTCTTTGGGAATACTGGAATGGCTGCCCGGGGAGGTGCTGCAGTCACCATCCCTGGGGGTGTTTAACACAGCCTGGATGTGGCACTGGGGGCCAGGCTTTGTTGGGGCTGGGCTGGACTCCATGGTCTTGAAGGTCTCTTCCAACCCAGGGATTCTGGGAATTCTGGGAATTCTGTGGAATTGCAGTGAGGAAATGCATTTTCTCTCAGTGTTCATGAGAAATCTCGCTCAGGCTGATCCTGTGCCTTGCTGTCTGAGTGTGTGCAAAGCAGGAGGGACAGAATGCCTGGGAGAGAATTGTGTTCTTCCAGTGCCCAAAGGGGTTCCAGGAGAGCTGCAGAGGGATTTTTCACAGGGCAGGACACCGGGAATGGCTTTAAGCTGAAGGAGGGCAGGGATGGATGGGATATTGGGAAGGAATTGTTCCCTGGGAGGGTGGACAGGTTCTGGAATAGAAGCTGAATAGATCCCTGGAAGGGTCCAAGGACAGACTGGAATAACATGGGATAGTAGATGGTGTCCCTGCCCATGACAGGGATCTTTAAGGTCCCTTCCAACCCACATCATTC
Source organism: Pyrgilauda ruficollis (assembly GCF_017590135.1). NCBI lineage: Eukaryota > Metazoa > Chordata > Aves > Passeriformes > Passeridae > Pyrgilauda > Pyrgilauda ruficollis. The sequence continues at coordinate 49,978 of NW_024525057.1, forward strand.
CATGATTCTATGAGAGGCCATCTCAGCTCTTCTTGGAATCATCAGGGCAGGTGTTGTCTGTCCTACAAGGACACAATGTCCTCATAAATCACTTAAACACATCCTAAAGAGACAGAATGATGGGAACATCTTCCCTGCCTTCCTTAATCATGGAACAGATTAGGAACAGCATGTAAAAATGGGAGGAGGCAGCAGAAAGAATTTCCCCCGTCATAAACAAAACATGGAGACACTTTAATTTTATTTTTCTAATAGTGCCTGACCTTTGTTCCTTTATTCTTCCTTTGAGTTTGGAGCTCGAGTCCATCAAGCCCCACATCCACCAGGCCACCTTCTGGGGCTGACCAGTCCAGAAAAGCCAGGCTGTGTCACAACCCTCGGCACATAAAGCTGCAGGAAAGGAAAAAAAAAAAACAAACCAAAAACATTTATGGGACAGTGTTGATTTTATTATTAAGGATTCTGTTTGTCTGATTCCTCCCTCCAGCCAGCACCACGGGCTGTTCCTCATTACCTGCCCCACGTATCTTCCCAATCTCACCACAAAGAGTTTGGGTTGACCACACCACTTCCCTCTTGAAAGTTAATCCAGTTTGACTCACCCTGAGCAGCTCCAGCCGAGCCAAGGAAAACAAGGCAAAGAATAACCTGCTTGTATCCACTTTGGAAACTTCTCAGAGGCCCTGCTTTCAGAGTGCTCCACAGTAGCTCACTATATCTCCCTGCAGCTGCAGAGAAAATCAGGGAAGCAAAAAAAAAAAAAAAAAGGGCTCCAGAAGTTAAAATAAAGCCCAGGCAGAACCACATGAAATTTATGAGTTCACAGTGCAGCGTTAGTGCAGAGGAGGAACCGACTGATTAAAATAGCCAAACTCATTTCTGTGGAAAACCAGGAATTTTCAGCTATTGTGTGGCAGCAGCAGGCATTGGGTTTGGTAAAAGCAAAGGTCTGAAGTTCAAGGGAGTGTGTGTAGCCCCAGTTATGCTCTTTTCTTGGGCAGGAGCAAAGCTCCACGCGGTCAAAGCGTGAGCAGTCAGCACCTACAGGGACTAAATTGAATTTGGTGTTGCCAAATTGCCCTGGTTTATATAAACACCGAGGCACAGGACCTGACCTTGAAGGTGCAGGTGCCTTGTTCAGCCCTGGCTGAGGGTGAGTGATGGGGACCTTTCACTGCCTCGAGACATTTGTGATGAAATGTTCCTGTCTGAGCAATTCCTCTGCTGTTTGTACAACCATTGCCCTGTATGGAGTCACAGCACAGGTGACAAATGTCCTCACCCCTGGCTTTTCCTGCTCGGTGTCTTGGTTTGAAAAGACAGGTGTCTGCTAAGGAAGGCAGGAGCCTCCCTTGAAATGGAAAATGTAAACCTCCTCCCTCTGAATTATTATAATTTTGAAATTAAGGGGCTCTCAGGCAAAAATATGGGAGCAGGAATAACAGTTCTTTAGTAGGAAAATTAAAAATACAAATGCAATAGTACCAAAAAAAAAAAACCAAAAAAACACCAAAAAACAAAAAAAACCCAAACACTGCCAGAGTCAGAACATGCCCTGTCCCCCTGTGTGTCAGGGTGGTGGCACAGTCCCATCCCATGGGGGCTCAGCCCTCCTGCAGTGCCAGCTGTGGTTCTGCTGGAGCAGGGATCCTGCACAAGGCTGGAGTTTTCCTCTGAAGCTCCAGGGCTGCTGGAGATGGGCCTGCTCTAGCAGAGAACTGCTCCAGCTCTGACAGATGGAAATAGAATTCACAGCCCCATTTCCAGCCTAAGACACTCAGGATGAGGGAGGGGCTCCAGAAACGTGATTGCGGTGCCTGAGTGAGGTCTCTGTGTCCAGCAGAAACCTTCTCCCAAGGGCTGCTCTTGTACCTCGAGTCCTGGGGCAGTTTTGGGTGTCTTAACAGAAGATCAAAACCTCTTGGAGAGTGTCCCAAGGAAGTTCTCAAGGTGTGGAAGGCTCTGGAGAGGCTGAGGGCATTGGGTTTATCCTGCTGGAGCAGAGGACACTGAGGGCAGAGCTCCATGGGGCCAACTCCTGCTGGAGCTGGGCCAGGAGAGATTTAGGTTGGATTTTAGGGAAAGGCTCTTCCCCAGAGGCTGCTGGCAGTGCCCAGGCTGCCCAGGGAATGGGCACGGCCCCGAGGCTGCCAGAGCTCCAGGAGCCTTTGGCCAGCGCTGCCAGGGATGCCCAGGCTGGGATTTTGGGGGGGTCTGGGCAGAATTGGGAGTTGGATCATCCTTGTGGATCCCTCCTAACTCAGGATATTCCAGGATTCCACGTGTTTTCAGCAGCTTCCCCTTGGAGAGAGGAGTTTTTTTGTGCCTGTATTTTATTTTTTCTTGGTTTCTCCCTGAGCTGGTGCTGGGCTGCTTGGGGCTCATCCTGCACCTTCTCTCTCAGACAAATCTCCAGCTCTGCTGCCTCAGCCGAGGCTGGAGGGGATTCCTGGGGCACTTTGGGAAGATGCAAGAAAGAAACAAAAGCGGCTCTTGGCAAAGCATTGCTAGGCTTGTGACTCATTCAAACATTGACAAGGGCTTGGGGTTTGGAAGCTGAGATGAGGGAAAGGGAAAAGAAAGCAAAGGTTGTAATTTTACAAACTCATTCAAATTTCGTGATCAACTTCTTCCGTCCAAACCCCAAACGCTTCATGACTTTTACTTCACTGCCATGACCTAATTCCTGGGGTTAATTCCAGGCAATAATTACTCTTCCACAAGAGGGAGGGCACAGATTCAGCAGAAGCTGAGGTGGATCTACCCAAAATAATTGTGGTTTTAGTGGAAATATGCTCGTGCTTTGCTGTTTGTACCTCACAGGCCTCACCAGCAGAGCTGGGGGAGAGGAGAAAAAATTCCTGCCTCAGAAATGTGTCAGGATTGCTTTTTGTGGATTTGGGAGCTTGAGATAGACCTGAGGATTTTATGTGTTCATCAGGAGGAGGGAAAGTGGGAGACACCCTGGAGGGATGTGGAGAGAGGGAAAGCAGAGCCTCCACTCATCCTTTTTCCCAGGAATGTTCCCCTGGAGCTCTCCTGACACAACTGGGCCGAGTTTCAGTGATGGACAGGGCTCCCAGCCTGAAATTAGAGCTGAAAATTGGAAATTGGAAGCCCAAGGAGGGCATGGAGTCTCCATCTCCGGAGACATTCCAGCCCCACCTGGATGTGTTGGTGTGTCAGCTGCTCCAGGTGGCCCTGCCTGCACTGGGGGAGCTCCAGAAGTCCCTTCCCACCCGGAAAATTATGGGATTCTGTGAGCTGAAGTTCATTTTCTAGACTATATCAGGCAAGAGGGTCTTGATCTGGAGTCTCCCACCTGCTCAGGTTTGTCCTGGGACAGAATTTCTTTTTACAAATTTTCCTCTACCTGTGTTTAACAAAAATTCTAAAATAATTTAAAAATTATTTTAAAAAGGGGAGCTACGGAAAAATATCTTGTCAAAATCTTGTTTAACTACAGTGAAAACACATAGGGAAAAAATTCCAGGACTTCCAGAGGAGGTGCAAGGAGCTCCCTGGGGTTTCCCAGGTAAAATAGGGAGAGCAGGAATCTGTAAATCCTGGTTCACCTTTTTGATGTCACTTGGTGGAAAATTGAAATGCTCAGCACAGGATTGGACCATAAACATCGTTTTACCTGCAGTTATTCCAAGGGAGGAGCAGATTTTTCCAGCCAGGCTGAGCTTTTCAGGGGAACTGAGAAGAGAATTCAGCTGGAAGGGGTTCCCAGTGCCCCAGAGCTCCTCTGGATCAGCCTGGCCACAGAGTCAGGGCCTCATTCCCACATTTCCCAGCCCCAGCACTGCTCCTGCTGCTCATTACAGGCAGGCCATGAGAATATTATAATATATAATACATAATATAAAATAATATATCTAATATATTATATATTATATATATATTGTATAATATATAATATACACAATATATTATACATTATATATTTAATGTAGAATATATATAATATAATATATAATATATAATATATAATATATAATATATAATATATAATATATAACATATAATATATAATATATAATATATAACATATAATATATAAGGAAAGGTAAAGGTTCCTTGGCCTCTGCTTAACCCAATTTTGCCTCTCTGAGCCTGAAAGCATCTAAGGATTCCTGCAAAAATCCCAAAAAAATTAAAGGAAAATTCAGTATTTCAAAGGAAGATAAATGTTCCTTGGCCTGTTCTGCCTCTCTGAGCTTGAAAGCATCTAAGGATGTCTGCAAAAATAAAATTTAAAAAAAAAAATCAAAGGAAAATTCCAAATTTCAAAGGAAGGTAAAGGTCCTTTGGCCTCTGCTTTACCCAATTCTGCCTCTCTGAGCCTGAAAGGCATCTAAGGATGCCTATGAAAATCCCCAAAAATTAAAGGAAAATTCAATATTTCAAAGGAAGGTAAAAGTTCCTTGGCCTATTCTGCCTCTCTGAGCCTGAAATGATCTAAGGATGCCTGCAGAAATCCCAAACAAAATTAAAAGAAAATTCAAAATTTCAAAAATTCAGACATTTCAATTTCACTTCCTTGGCCTCTGTTTTACCCAGTTCTGCCTCTTTGAGCCTGAAAGCATCTAAGCATGCCTGCAAAAATAAAATTAAAAAAAAAAAATTAAAGGAAAATTCAAAATTTCAAAGGAAGGTAAATGTTCCTTGGCCTCTGCTTTACCCAGTTCTGCCTCCCTGAGCCTGAAAGTATCTAAGAAAGCCTAATAAATAAATAAATAAATAAATAAATAAATAAATAAAGAAGCCTAAAAAATAAATAAATAAATAAATAAAGGATTAAAGGAAAATTCAAAATTTCAAGAGAAAATTTCAGTCAAATTTTATTTCTTTTCCTGCACTTGTGCATCCCAGCCTGAGCCTCCACTGCCAGCAGCATTCCCATGGAATAGGGGCTGCCAGGATACTTTGCTGCTGCCATTTCCCCATCCTCAACGCCAACATCTGGCTGCAGGCCAGGGCTGAGTGTTCCAGGGCTCTCCCAGGCTGTAAAACTGCATTTCCCTGCCATTCCATAAAATTGCATTTCCCTGCCATTCCATAAAATTGCATTTCCCTGCCATTAAAAGGGAAAGCACTTTCATCTTGCCTCACTGTCAAAGGCTTGGAAGAACCAATGCCCTCCCTATACATTATTCAAAAAAAAAATATTCCATGGCAAAATATTATTCCATGTCAAAAAAATATTCCGTGTCAAAAAGTCCTCCTGACCTCAGGCAGTGTTTGGAAGGGATAATCTAAAAAAAAAAGTCAAAAAGCCCCCAAATCCTGTGGTTTAGCCAAGCTGGCTGCATGTCCTGTTTATTGCAGCATCCCAAACACCAACCCTGCAAGCTGAGGGGGAAAATGTTCGTTTTTTTTTTTTCTTTGTTAATTGATCCTTTTCTCTTTTAATTGATTCCCCTGCAAGCTGAGGGGGAAAATGTTCGTTTTTCTTTTCTCTTCAAGAGAAAGAGTTTTGGTTTTGGTTTGTTAATTTGAGATTTTACTGATTTTGAGATTAATTTATAATTAATGTATTAAGGAATGTGGTGGTTTGGTGTTGGTTAATTCCTAATGTATTTATTTTTTGTTGTGAGGTAGAATTAGGAGGAAGGTAAAGCAGATTTAAAACTTCAAATGGGTATAAAGAAAAATTTATTAACAGTAACTAAAAGAGAGGAATAAGAATTTCTGTCTCTCTCTTAATCCTTGTGAAAAATCTCTGGGGAGGGGAAGAAGGCAGTGGTTCTACATTGTGTGAGCTCTGTGCCAAGGTTTTCCTTCAACAGCTGGAAGTTTGAGTGATTTTCACCAAGATTTGTGGCCAAAGTGCTTCAGCAGAGCCAAAGCAGCTTCCAAACACCTTCCTGCTGCTCTTTTTCATCCTGGAAAAGGGAGCTCTGGGCTTGTGGCCACCTCACGGGGCTGGCAGCAGAGTGGCTGTCACAGGGTCACCTCCTGGCCCTGGGCAGGGCACCTCATTCCTCTGGCATTCCATTTTCCACCTGGAAAAAGGGTTAATAACAGTGCTGCCCGTCCCAGGGGTGAGCTGAGGATATTTTTTCTGCTCCAGCAAGGTGTTTAGAGGGGAACTTCAAAGCACAGCTAATAAACACCAAAATACAGGTCGCCCTCACAAAGGGCTGCCTGTGCTTTGAGAGTGGCTTGGGAGGAATATTTATATTTGTTACGTTTTTCTGACACACTTCTTCACTTCTCTCCTGCAGAGCTCTGGTGCCAAACAGGTTCTGTGCAGTCAGAGGAGGAGAAATAATAAATAGATTTTTCTGGCTGGGGACAAGGAGGGTAAAGAGGCACTTTTGCATCTTGAGGTGACAATTGCCTGGCCTTGATTCTGAGTGCTTCCCACTCAAAATTAAAATGGAGCCGCACAAAAGCAGCAGAGTTCTCCTGAGGAAGAACCCATTGGTGCTGCTCTTTCTCCCAAATGGAATTTCCACAAATTCAAGGGATGAGACAGATCTTGGCTGTGCCCGTGCACTGCTGGGAATCCCAGGATGTGGAAAAGGGCCCACACAGGAGGCTGGAACACCCCCAAAATTCAGATTGATGCTCTGGAGCATCACGGGAAGGGGTCCAAGTTTCACTCAGTGGATGCAGGGTTTGAAGATATCATGGAAATCAGGAGGAATTTTGGACATCAGGAGGAATTTTGTCCCAGACAGGGTTGTTAAAGGTTCAGATGTGCTGCCCAGGGAGGTTTGGAGTGCACATCCCTGGAGATTCCAGCAGGGCACAAGGAGGGGACTGGGCACAGCTGGAACTCCATGGGACCCTGGATTTCCAACCTCAGGGATTTTGGGATTCTGTGAGACAGGCAGAGATCCTCCCACATCCTGGAGCAGCCTGGCACTGCAGGGTCAGGAGAGGTGGGAAGGGAAGGGGAGGTCCCAGGGGGTGAAGCTTGGCCTTCCTGCTCTCCTGTAAAAGCAGGAGGTGCCTGAGGAGGATCTGAAACCAGGAATGAACGCCAGCGTGGGGCTGCAGCTGGAAGGATGTGGCTCTTGGCTCTGCCAGCCCTGGGTTGATCCTGCTGGAGCTTAAAATAATCCCCATGGATGAGGTATTTTACACAACTAGTGTGACTCCACATGTTGGCGTCCACATCCAGGGTCAGGAGCCCAAGGCTGGAGGAACTTCCAGCTTTTCTCTGCTGACAAATGCAGCATTTGCTCCCGACCAACCAGAGTGTCAGATAAAAGTCCTTTTCATCTGTCTTTGCTTCTCCCCTCCTTTTTTATTTCTATTTTATTTTTTTAAGCCCTAATGGGTCTCTTTAATGATGAAACCACTGCTATATAATATGTCTCTTTATATTTTAATTCCTCCCCCTCCCCTTGGGATAATTTACAGCACAGTGTGGAATCTGAGACAGTTCAAGCTGTGCCAAAGGGCCTGGCAATGGGAAGAAATGCCGAGCCACTGAGATTTGGAACCATAAGACGAGTTATAAAATTTAATTTTAGAAATGCAGCTACTGGGAACTGCTTTTAAATGCACATTTTCCTTTTAGTGCATGAAATGGGCCTGTGTCTTGATTGAGCTGTCAGGGTGGCTTGAAAGAGTTCTATGTAGAGGAAGGGGCCTAGAGGGCTCTGCAGAGAACTTTTTGCTGCTTATTCAGTGATATTCAACATTGAGAGAGGGATTTTTAGGAATGTTTATGGATTAAAAGTTAAGGGGGGGAGTGTGGAATAAGGAGTAGTGGATAAAAAAAAATAAAATAATGCCAACTTTTTATATGATCGCAGAATGGTTTGGGTTGGAAAAGACCTTAAAGATCATCTCATTCCATCCCTGCCATGGCAGGGACACCTTCCCCTGTGCCAGGCTGCTCCAGCCCCAGTGTCCAACCTGGCCTTGGGCACTGCCAGGGATCCAGGGGCAGCCCCAGCTGCTCTGGGAATTCCATCCCAGCCCCTGCCCACCCTGCCAGGGAACAATTCCTCATTCCCAAGATCCTATCTAACCCTGCCTTCCTTTATCTTAAGGCCATTCCCCTTTTCTTGTCACAAGTTCCCCTGTTTCTTCAAGTAGAACAAGTAGAAAAATGAAGATGGTTGAGCTCTGGGCTGGAGATTTGGGCTGCATTCCTGGCAGGACAGCAGGAAACATAAGGCACAAAGATCCATGAGGCACTGGATGTCCTGAGACAAATCCAGTGTGCAGAAATCATAGAATCATAGAATAGAACCATGGAATATGAGCTGAAGGAACCCACAGGGATCACCCAGTGCCACCCCTGGCCCTGCCCAGACCCCCCAACAACCCCACCCGGGGCATCCCTGGCACCGCTGGCCGAAGGCTCCTGGAGCTCTGGCAGCCTCGGGGCTGGGACCTTTGAAAAGTCTGGGAGAGCTGGGATTGTTCAGCTGCACAGGAGAAGCTTTGGGCTGAGCTCAGGGTGGCCTTGCAGGGCCTGAAGGAGCCCCAGGAAACCTGGAGAGAGACAATTCCCAGGGGATGCAGGGACAGCACACAGGGAATGGCTGCCAGTGCCAGAGGGCAGGGCTGGATGGGATCTGGGCAATGAGGAATTGTTCCCTGGCAGGGTGGGCAGGGGCTGGGATGGAATTCCCAGAGCAGCTGGGGCTGCCCCTGGATCCCTGGCAGTGCCCAAGGCCAGGCTGGACACTGGGGCTGGAGCAGCCTGGCACAGTGGAAAGCAGAAATGTGTCACCTCAGTCCTTCCAGCTGAATCTGGATGTGTCCCAGTGCTGTCCTCATTCTCTGGGACCTTTCCTGTCCCATCCCAGCCCTGGAGCTTCATGGGGACTGTGCTCCAAGGGCTGCTCTGGGAAGTGCTGGACCCTGTAATTCCCACGTGGCCATGCCCAAGTCCCCTGTGCCCTGCTGATGCTCGAAATTCAGCATTTCCTCTCTTGGAGCTGAGTGTCTGATGGGACCTCACGTTCCTGGAGCTCCCAGTGGCACCAAGAGAAACCTCATTATGCCAGTTCCAGTTCTGCCAGTGTTTATTTCCCATTCCTATCCATAAAACCATTGCAAAAGAACCCAAAACCAGGATTTGATTTGGTTTGTTATTTTTCAGCCCTGTAGCACTTGTCTGGTTGTGGTGCCTGGTGACAATCTGGAATGGAATTTTTGAGGAGTTATCCCAGTGCAGGTTTAGCACAGGGGCTGTTTCCTCCTTTTAGAAACCATGGGGAAGGTAGAAAGGCCCTGAAATTTTCGGTGGCTCTGGTTCTTCAGCCCTGGGCACATCTCAGGCTGCTCCACAATAAGACTGCAAAACTTTAGAGGTGATTTCACTTTCATTTCAGACAGTCCCAGATTAGCACCTTCACCAGCAGATCAGGGGTTGCAAAAACCAGGAAAAAAATTAAAAATAAACCAAAACCAACCAACCTCATGTACCAAGTGAGCTTTTCTGATCTTTTTCCCCCCCCTCCCACACTAGGACATCGTCAGAAAATAGATGAGCAGACAAAGCCCGGCAGCTTGTCCTTTTCTGAGCGCCTGAGCGAGTTGGAGCAGTTGCGTCGCACGGCCATGAGGGTCAGCCCACACCACCCAGCCCCCACACCCAACCCTCGAGCCTCCTTGAACCACAGCACAGCTTTTAACCCTCAGCCTCAGAGTCAGATTCAGGGTAAGTACCCAAAATACTCCCCCTGCTCACCCACCTCCATCCCTGCAGCCTACGGGGACTCACGGCCCTGCTGTGCTTCCATCTCTTTGGGGCTCTCCTTGGAGATCTTTGACACATGAGAGTGTTTAAGGAGTGAAAAGAGGAGGTTTTTTTCATGGGTGTTTGGATTTTGGGAAGCCTGGATGTTTGAATTTGGGAATTTGGGAAGCCTGGCAGGTTTTAAGAGGTCCATTCTAATCCTCCCCCTCCATGTGCACCTCCATCCCTGCAGCCTGTGGGGGCTCATGGCCCTGTTGTTGTTCCAACTCTTTGGGGCTCTCCTTGGAGATCTTTGACACATAAGGGTGTTTAAGGGGTGAAAAGACGAGTTTTTTCTTGGATGTTTTGATTCTGGGGAGCCTGGCAGGTTTTAAGAGCTCATTCTAGTCCTCTATCCTGTGGCCTATGGGGGATTGCAGCCCTGCTCTGTTTCCACTTCTGAGCTCTCCTTGGAGATCTTTGACAAGCAAGAGCCTTTGAGGAGTGAAAAGAGGGGTTTCTCAATGGATGTTTGGATTTTGGGAAGCCTGGATGGTTGAGTTTGGGAATTTGGGGATGTTTTAAGAGGTCCATTCTAATCCTCCCTGTGCTCGCCTACCTCCACCAGGCGGCCTACACGGGCTCATGGACCCACTGTGCTTCCGTCTCTTTGGGGCTCTCCTTGGAGATCTTTGACACATAAGAATGTTTAAGGAGTGAAAAGAGGAGGTTTTTTTCATGGGTGTTTGGATTTTGGGAAGCCTGGATGTTTGAGTTTGGGAATTTGGGGATGTTTTAAGAGGTCCATTCTAATCCTCCTTGCACTCACCTACCTGCACCCCACGGCCTACACGGGCTCATGGACCCACTGTGCTTCCATCTCTTTGCGGCTCCTCTTGGAGATCTTTGACACACGAGAGTGTTTAAGGAGTGAAAAGAGGGGCTTCCCAATGGATGTTTGGATTTTGGCAAGCCTGGCAGGTTTTAATGAGTCCATTCTAGTACTCCCTCTGCTCGCCCACCTCCACCCCACGGCCTACGGGGGCTCACAGCCCTGCTCTGCTTCCATTCCTTCTGAGCTCTCCTTGAAGGTCTTTGACATGTCAGAGCCTTTGAGGAGTGAAAAGAGGGGTTTCTCAATGGATGTTTGGATTTTGGGAAGCCTGGATGTTTGAGTTTGGGAATTTGGGGATGTTTTAAGAGGTCCATTCTAATCCTCCTTGCGCTCGCCCACCTCCACCCCGCAGCCTACACGGGCTCATGGCCTCACTGTGGGGCTCCACGGCCCCATCTTTTAGTGACTCTCCTTGGAGATCTTTGGATCTTTGACACATGAGAGTCTTTAAGGAGTGAAAAGAGGGGCTTCCCAATGGATGTTTGGATTTTGGCAAGCCTGGCAGGTTTTAAGGGGCCGGTTCTGTATCTTTCCAGTGTCAGCACAGCTCATGGGTTTTGTTTGCCTCAACCTGCAGAGCCGTTGTTGTCTTGCAAAGCCAGGCCTTGTTCCAGATGTATTTCCCAATGGACATTTGTCCATGAGGGTGCTGGAGAGAGAGGGAAATGCTGTCAAAGCCTTGCTTTGACCTTTCCTAGGAAGGCAGCAGCAAAGAGAGCTTTGCAAAGTGCTTCATCCCCCCACCTCTGAGTGCTGAGGCATTCCCAGGACAGGCTGCTTTGGAGGTGTTTCTGTGCCTGGTGGTTTTCCAGGGGGTTTTGGTGGAATGAAAACCTGCAAAAGGGTCACTCAGGAGTCTGATTTCCTTCCAGGCTCGGATGAAACCGAGTCATCCAGCTTGGAATCTTATCTGGCATCCCCTGGGGCTGAGTCTGTCCCTGCTAAAATTCCTGCTGAAATTTGGGCAGTGGGTCAGGTCACCGAGCACTATCAAAATGCAGATTCATGGGGAGATAGACCCAAAAAAGTGGGACAGTGTTGGTTTTAGCAGGTGCTGTTCCTAACAGAGTTTTCCTCTCTTCTTCCAGCCAGAAGGAAATGGGCTCAGTCAAGGTTCTCTGCTGGGATTTTGGAGAGGAATAGTTACAGGGAATTGGGATAAGTTCTTATTTTGGGATTTATTTCTGAGAGCAGGGTGCTCTTTCCTGCAGGCAGGAAAGGTTATCACTCACCTCAGCCAACTCTTGGAACTTCCCTTTATTCCCAGGGTTTAGTAGAATTATTGCAAATCTGCTGGGTTTGGGGTATTTTTGGCAATCATAGAATCAGGGAATGGTTTGGAATGAGTTGGAAAGGACCTTAAAGATCATTTTGTTTCAACCCAAACCATGGGCAGGGACACCTTCCACTATCCCAGGCTGCTCCAAGCCCAGTCCAAGCTGGCCTTGGATGATTCCAGGGATGGAGCAGTCACACAATTCTGTGGACAAGCTGCCTTCCTCACAGGGAAGATTTTCTCCCCAAAATCCCAATCTAACCATACTAAACCCTACTGATTTTACTACTAAAAATCAACCAGTGATCACGTGCTCTACAAAGCAAAAAGAAACTGGAAGCACCACGCAGCTCCTTCCCCTGGCTGGAGCAATTCCAGGTCAGCTCAGGTGAAGGATCCCACCCCTCACACCCCCCTCACTTGTCTCCCTGATTTGCAGAGCAAACCACGCTGGGTTTCTCCAGCTCATGGCTCTGTTCCTATAAAAAAACACCCAAATTTTATTGTGGCTGCTCAGCAGAGCAGACGTGGGTGGAGGTATTGGTGGCAGCCTCGCATTCTTCAGCTTCTTGGGAACACTTTCTGCCTGGCAGAGTATCAGGTTTAACACTCAGGATCCCTTTTTCCTGCTTCCCTGTGGAATTCCTGATGGGTTTTTCATGCAGGGCCTGGACCCAGCTGCTCCCTCTGGGAATAGCTGTAGGAGGTGGTTGGGCTTTGCTAGTTCCAACAGGATTTAATGTTTCACCTGTGGATGCAGCTCAGCCATGGATGTTTCCTCATGGATATTCTCCTCTTCTCCTGCTTTCACTCTCCCTCCCAAACAGGTGTTGTCCATTGAGGATGGAATTGTTGAGGTTTGCAGTGGATATCAGGAAAATAAACCCCAAACTGAAGCCTCTCTCATTTGTCTGTTGCCATCACCTTTTAACTTTCAGGGCTCATCTTTTCAGGGCCACGTTATCACAGCAGAGAAAGCAGTGATGGGGTGGGGAAAAGCTCCAGGACCATCATTGTTCCCTTGGTGATCAAAGTGTGATTGGATTAGGGTTTATCTTCTGGGATATTCATTTCTTTTTATTATTATTTTTGGTTATTCAGTTTCAGAGCAGAGGCCTCAAAAACAAGGAAGGGAAGGGGAGAGCTGGGATTGTTCAGCTGCACAGGAGAAGCTTTGGGCTGAGCTCAGGGTGGCCTTGCAGGGCCTGAAGGAGCCCCAGGAAACCTGGAGAGAGACAATTTCCAGGGGATGCAGGGACAGCACACAGGGAATGGCTGCCAGTGCCAGAGGCAGGGCTGGATGGGATCTGGGCAATGAGGAATTGTTCCCTGGCAGGGTGGGCAGGGCTGGGATGGAATTCCCAGAGCAGCTGGGGCTGCCCCTGGATCCCTGGCAGTGTCCAAGGCCAGGCTGGACACTGGGGCTGGAGCAGCCTGGCACAGGGGAAGGTGTCCCTGACATGGCAGTGGGGGAACAAAATGATCTTTAAGATCCCTTCCAACCCAAACCAATCTGGGATTCCATGATTCCATGAGAACCAAAACAACTCTGAACATCCCATTTCACACCTTCCTCCCCATTTTGCGTCCTGAAGCATTTCTGGTGAAACTTTCTCACCAAAGAGAGGACAAAGTTCTTTTTATAAGACCAAACCCCCATCCATTACTGAATTCCAAGCAGTATCCCAAAATTTTGCTTTAACTCCCACCAGTAGGAGCCACAAGCTGCTCCTCCACTCATCCAAACCCACTTATCTTTCAAAAAAAAACCCCAAAACTAAAATAGACAGAGCAGTTCTTGGATTGCAAGGGGCAGGTTGCCATGCCACTAAACCACTGTTTATTTGTTGAGGTTTTCAGCTAGAAAAGGATTGAGGGTAATTTTAACTTCCTATTTTAGCAAGTCTCAAACAGGAGAATAAATCCTTTTGTTTGGATACAAATAAAATAAATAGAATAAAGAATAACAAAAAAGAATATATCAAGAATAATAAAAAGAATAATATAAAGAATACAAAAATAAAAAGAATAAAACCTTTTGTGTCACGGATACAAATCCACATTAAGAGTTGAATTCAGAGCCCATAAATTGCTTTAATTGAATTTTTATGCTTCTTTCATATCACAAGGAGGGAACCACATCCACCTGTTCCCTTGGAAGTTCTAACCATGGCCAATTCCCAGACCAAAGGGGAACAGGAGGGGAGGAAAAGCTTCCACCACATGGTTTAAGTTCAGAGATTATTTCATGCCAGAACCGAGTGTAAAATGTCAAAGGATTTGACCTCCACACACAGAAAAAGGAGATCCCGACCTCAACTCACCCCTTCCTTTGTGCAGAGGGGAAAACAAAAACCAGGCAGAGCCATGTGAGCTGTGCTGAGGAGTTCAGAGCCTTAAAAAGCAGTTATATTTATATTTATATTTATATTTATATTTATATTTATATTTATATCTATATCTATATCTATATCTATATCTATATATCTATGTATCTATATATTTATATTTCTATATATTTCTGTTTCTATTTCTATTTCTATAATTTATTTACGCATATATTTATATTTACTATGCATTTCTATAATTTATATTATATATTTATTTCTACTAAATATAAATATATAATATATGTATAATATATGTTTTAAGGTTGAGTTTCTCCCAACACCAGCCTGGACCAGATACTAAATCCACAATTCTTAATTTTACGGTGGTTAAAGTTAACCAGAGTGGGTAATTTCAAAAAAAAATATGAACATAAGGTTCCTTTACAGCAGAATTTTCTGTAGGGCCAACAGAAATATTTGAAAATTCAGACCCAGAAGATTCTTGTGGCAGCATCGATGTGAAGTTAATGAATTGCATAAATAAATGGGGTTAGGAATAGCATCCAAAAATGTGCAATTAAATAACTTTTTTTTTTTTTTAATTAGCCAAAAAAATCTTCACAGACTCATAGAACCAAAAACTGGTTTGGGTTGGGAAAGAACCTTCAAACCAACCAGGGACACCTCCACTGGTCCAGGTTGCTCCAAGCTCCATCCAACCTGGCCTTGAATATTCTCCATTATTTTCCAACTGTTTGGATGTTTTCACTTGGGGATTTATTAATTATTAATTGAAAAAAAAATTTAATCAAGCCGTTTTCTCTAGGGAAAACAAATAATCACTTTAAGCTACACCTCTGGTTCTTTTTTAAGGCTTTGATAACCTTAAAATACCTGAGCTTGCTTTTTTTAAAGCAAATTTTGTAACCTTAGATGTTCAGTTTCCCACTTTTATGACCAAATCTAAAATCCCTGGAAACGAGAGGCTGGAATAAAATTGCTGACAGCTCTTGAAGGGAAGAATTAGCCCTGAAAACAAAGCAAGGGAGATCATTTAAAGCTCAGCTCTTTGAATTAACACCAAACACGAGGACTGAGGGATTATTTTGCTACGAGCTGGGCTTTTGTCTTCCTCCAGGTGCACCACACTTTGTTTAAGAGACATTTCAAGGTCCTTGCTATCGGGATCTTGGACAAAAAAACACAGCCTGGCTTTATCAGGGTTCCCAGGAACCCGTGAAAAGCAGGAGGAGAGTCAAGGGCAGCACTGAAACCAGGAATTACAACCAGGGAATTACGAGAGCTTTGTTCCTTCTCTGCCTGCATCAACCCCCAATTTTTAATATTTTAATTTTTAATTTCGCTTCATAAGCTGTGTGTTAATCGAAGCAGAAGAATTTGCAGAGTTTCAGAAGGGATTGATGGGGTGGTCACTCTGCCCTCACATTTTGGTGCTAGAAAATGCAATTTTCAGGCAATTTTGGGCATTGGGGTTGGCGTGCTTGCAGCTCCCAGACAGATCCAGAGGTTTCCAGGATCAGGGAATTCCCAGCTCTTCCCCTTGTGCCACAGGTTAAAAACGGATTAATTCCATTCCCTTTGGACACCCTGGTGTTTCACCCAGCATGTGGTGCTTTCCCAGCAGATCATCCCCTTCCCACTGGATTAAAAACCTCTCCATCCCAAAAAATACTCCCTGGGATGTCCAGCCAATGCTTTCTAAGCTCAGCACTTTTCCTTCCTGCCCTGGATTGGGCTGGATCCAGCACTTCTGGATGTTCTCCACCCCCAGAATCTTTCCCCACCATGATTTATCCATCTTGATCATGGAAGATCCCCTTTAATGGACCCCCTCCATCTCCTGGAATGGGAATTTCCACTGGGATCCTGCTCTGGGTGAGGAGGAGGAAATCATCTTCCTCCTTGCCACTCCCTTCCGTGCCAGCAGCCGCCAAAAAGTGAAAAGAAGGAGCTGAAGCCACCCCATGGTGTGGACCCAGAGCTCCAGTGCCACAGCCACAGGAAACTTGTGGGGATGCTTTCCCAAAATATTTTGCCAACCAGATCTGTGGAGCTGGCAGGGCTCCAAGTGGCTCCATCAAAAAAAGGGAATATTATATTACAATATATATATCTATTCTATTATATTCTATTCTATTCCATTCCATCTAGACAGAAATATCTTTTTCCTGAGAGTGGAGGATGTGATTTTCAATTATTGCTCAGCAGATGATATTGATATAGAAATCCATCAGTAACTTCCAGAGTTTTCTTTTTTAAGGAGCACTTCTGAAGTGCCATCAGCTGCAGATCCACCCTGGTGTCCATTTGTGGTGTCACAAACCAGTTTGCATCCAAACTGATGAGCACACCAGCTGGGTTAGCATGCACAGAACAATTCCTCTGGAATTCTGGCCCATGGAAACCCACTCTGAGGAAAAATCCCTGCTTTTTCACACCTCCCTACTACAAATCTAGATAAAAAACTCCTGTTTTATAGAATTACAGGATGATTTGGGTTGGAAGGGGCTTTAAAGATATCTCTGTGGCTGCCCCTGGATCCCTGGCAGTGCCCAAGGCCAGGCTGGACACTGGGGCTGGAGCAGCCTGGGACAGGGGAAGGTGTCCCTGCCATGGCAGGGGTGGAATGGGATCATCTTTAAGGTCCTTTCCAACCCAAACCATTCCATGACTCCATGATTACATGAGTCTCAACCCTTTCCTCTGCTGTATCTCAGTCTCCAGATAAAGCCTTTCCCTGCAAACTCCCAGCTCCCACATGGACCTCCAGGTCCTCAGAAATTCCCTGGATAAATCCCACCTGTGCTGGAGTCTCCATTGCCTTTCCAGCACCAGGATCTGTCTGGCTCCTCCAGAATCCCTTCCCTTCAGCCACAGATTTGTCCCTCCTTTGTTCACAAAATTCACAGATTCCCAGAATTCCCAGAATCCCTGGGTTGGGAGAGACCTTCCAGACCATGGAGTCCAGCCCAGCCCCAAGAGCTCAGCCAAGCCCTGGCCCCCAGTGCCACATCCAGGCTGTGTTAAACACCCCCAGGGATGGTGACTGCAGCACCTCCCCGGGCAGCCATTCCAGAACTTTATCACCTTGCTGGAAAAACTCTTTCCTGCTCTCCAGCCTGCATTCCCTTGGTTTAGCTCCCACACGGGGCAGAGCGAGGTGAGGTTCCAATTCCTCAACACCTGCCTGTGTTTCCAGCACCATTCCCAGCTCAAGGGCCTCAACCTTGCTCAAGAGCCTCACATCCAGCTTGGAAAATAAAATTAAAAAAAAAAAAAAAAAAAACCAGAGGCTTGAAATTGTTTGGCTTTTCCATCAACTAATGGAAAGAGTTATGTCATGGTGGTTAACCCGCAAGATTTCCAAGTGTCGATATATTTGAGATACCAATCTTCATATTCCAAATGCCTGGCACTTCCTGGGATTGAAAAAGCAACAAATATGTTCTCAGTCCCCAAGTAACACCTTCACTTCCACCAATTTTTTCTTCTGCTTTTTTCCCACGTTTATCCCACCACACTGAGCATCCTCAAGGATAACTCCAAGTAACAAAAAGGAAATCTTGGGTTTCAAGCAGAGAAGTTGAGAGATCTGTACTTTGTTCTACGTTTTGACAGTAATTCCATTATTTTTTTAGGCAAATAATTGAGAGTTTGATTTTTTTACAGAGCGTTTAGGAAAACTCAGGAAGCAAAAAGGTGTTTCAGGAGGGTTTTTATAGGTGTCCAAGCACCTAAACCATGGAGAAACCAGTCCCAGCTATGGAGCTGCCTTTGGAAAACCCTCTCCCTGATTCTTTAGGCAGCTCCAAAATTGGGCAGCTCATGCCCAGGCACAGTTTTATTTTTGTTAATCAGTCCATGTCTTTTACCACAGGAGAGCTGATGGATCCTGAGAGCAGAGCTGGCAGGCAGGGACAAGTATTCCCAGTTCAGTTTTGGACTTGCACAGCGATTCCTTCTGGTTTGTTTGGTTTGATCCCTTTCCACTCCCTGAGCCCTTCTCCGTTATATCCTTGGGAAAGTGGAGCTGATCTCTGACCCAGGGCAGGAATTTCCTGCCAGGATTCTCCCAGAGAATTTCCTGGGCTCACTCCTTGCTCCTTTATCTCTCTCAGCTCTCCAAGGTGGAGCCTCTCCCTGTTTTTGGAGTAGCATCTTTCAGCTCTACCTCAGGAGACATTTCTGTCTCCTAGGGTTCTCCCTTTTCCATGGAAACACCTCAGTCTTGCTCCCTGCTCTTTCCCAGGGCTAATCGCATCTCATCCTGGAGGTGTTTAAAGCAAATCTCTCTGCCTGCCCCCAGGGCAGGTTTAAACTGGATATTGGGAAGGATTTGTTCCCCGTGAAGGTGAGGAAGACCTGGAATAAAATTTCCAGAGCAGCTGTGGCTGCCCCTGGATCCGTGGAAGTGCCCAAGGAGCCATGTGGGACAGGGGAAGGTGTCCCTGCCCATGGCAGGGGTTGGAACAAAATTATCTTTAAGGTCCCTTCAGATCCAAACCATTCCATGATTCTGAAGTTTGGATGGCAAACATTCAGCGTTTGAGATTTTCTTGTGTTTGGGGTTATTCCCCACTGGCCCTCAAAACATTTTCTTGGCCTTTGAATGTCCCAGTCATGAGGAAGATTAAAAGCACTGATTGCAAAACCCTGGTAAATCAAATCTGAGTTCTTTACAGACAAACCCAGTTTCTTTCCACAGCATTCTCCTCTTTAATCCCCTCTTGGCAGAACACGCCAAGGTTTGGATAGCAGAGCTCAAATTACCTTCCGTGGTAAATAAAACAAACAAGAAATAAATAAATAAGGGCTCCTTACCCTAAAAACAAACACCCACTGAAAACAGCTTCTCCTTCACCTGGTGCTGCCCAGGTGCCAGAAGATGCCACTTGGATTTTGTAATTCAAGGTGTTCTTTGGCCTCAAATTCTGAATTGAACATCTCCAAACTTGAGCTGTTGTTGGGGCCGGGCTCTGCTCGCAGGGAACAGGGACAGAGAGGGAACAGCCTCAAGCTGGGCCAGGGGAGGTTGAGTTGGATAATTAGGAAAAATTGTAATTAGGAAAAATTGCTTCCTGGAAAAGGCAGTCAGGCCTTGGCAGGGGCTGCCCAGGGAGGTTTGGAGGTGTCCAAGGAAGGTCTGAACGTGGCATTGGGTGTTCTGGGCTGGGTGGGCTTCAGCCGCACGATCTTGGAGGTCTTTTCCAACCTTCATTCTGGGATTTATCCACAGCTTGGGGATTCAAAGCCTCCTCTGCCAGGCCTTTAGCAGGACATGGCATCCAGCAGGATCATTCCCTGAGGAGCCCACGTGGTGCCAGCGCTCACAGGGCTCCTTTTATGCGGCTGAGTACACACAACACCCTTAGCAAACTCATCGCTGAGCTCTCCCTGTGTATTCAGCCTATTATGACCCCAACAAACGGGGATTGTTCACAGGTGAGGAACAATGGGCTGGGATGTGCAGTCAGCTTCTTCCTGGCCTTTTGCACATTTAATTACAATTATCAATTGTTTTACGTATGCATTGGCCAATTTGGGCTCTCTCAGCTTCTTGTAAATTAAATTCAGGTGATCAACACCAAGAAAAACCAAGGAAACCAAAATTCCTTGGCATGGAAATAATTCCTGTAAATTCCTGCATCCTCTGGCCCATAGGAAAGACAACTCTGAGTGAAAGGGAACTCTTAAATTTCTTGGGGTGATGATTTACAGCTGCCTGAGCAAAGGGAGCACTGGTGATGCTTTCAGCTCTCATTGCATAAAGGTGGATTTCATTTTCCAAACCCCACATCCAAACAATGCTCCTCATCCTGCAACCTGTGAATAACTGCTCCAAAGCACAGTAAATACCCTTTGAGATCCTTGAGAGCTACATAAATATGAGCAATTTTCCATGCAAAACCACTGGCAAATTTGAATTCAGTATTAATTAGTTCATGGGAGAGGGAATCCACCAGCAAACAGGAGCTGCTCTGCCACAGAGCATAAAAGTGAGTGCTTGTGTTAACTTGAAAAGGACAAAAGTAGGAAAGTGGGACTGGCAGGAAGGGTCCTGGGGGTGCTGGTGACAGGGCTGGACATGAGCCCAGGGGTGCCCAGGTGGACAGCTGTGCTAATCCCTGTGCTTGTTTGATCATGTTCAGAGCTCCCACACTCCCATGGCAGGGCAGGGTTTTGTTTCAGGAGGGTGGTGCCTACCGAGGGCACGTCCATGTGATTTTTGTATTTGTACATTAAACATTTCCCCAAGATGTAATTCCTTCCCTCCTGCGCTCAGAATAAAGAGGCTTTACGAGGCGAGCTGCCTGCAGAAAGCCAGCAGAGGAGGGCTGTTGGGGCAAGATAGGGCACATGGAAATGTGTCTGAGCTGGCTGCTCCACCCAACCTCTCATCTCGAGAGAAAAAAAGCCCGAAATGTTTCCAAGCAGGCAGCGAGGCCAGGTCTGATGAGCACAGACGGTCTGCAGGCATCTGCCCAAGGAGCTGACGCTTGGCTGGTACATCCTCCTCTGATTTATGGTGTGTGTGTGTGTCTTAAGCCTTAAATTGTTGAGTCTCTGGCTGGCTGCAGTGGGATTACAGGAGGCTCGCGGTGTGTTTGCAGCTCGCAGAGCTGGCGCTGATACCGGGGCTCTTGGCACCCTCTCAACCCCAATCTCACACCTGGCTGAGACAATGAGGGCCTTGTTGCACACATCTCCACCAAGGGCTGTCATCCCACTTCTTCTTCATGTTGGAAGGAGGAAAAAAAAAAAAAAAATAAAGGGAGGACTCAGGGAGTGCTGTCTCCTCAGGAGGCAGGCTGGGACGGAGCTTATCCCTCCTTGCTGTGTGGGAAAATATATCTGAGTTTCTAAAAAGTTTTTGATGTTTCAGAGGTTCAGAATTGCTAAGGGAGAAGGAGAATTTTAGGGGATATTCTGGGGCAGACACCTGAGGGAGAGATGGAGAGAGATTATTTGCAAGGAATGGAGCAACAGGAGAAAGGGGAACAGCTTCAGACTGAGAGTAGGATTAGATTAAATATCAGATATTTGCCTTGGTTGTTCATCCTTGCCCTCGTGCTCTCCCTTCAGCCACTCTTTGTCCTCCAGTTCTTCAGTACAGATGTCTTAGAAGTGCCTCCTGTGGAAGCTGGAATGGTTAAGAACTTTCTCCTGCCCTTTCTGGTTTGTCATTCCTGGTGCTGAGCTGGTGGCAGAGGGAGGCAGGGGGTGCACACCTGTCCTGGGCAGGTTTTTCCATTTAACCTGTTCATGTAGGACAGCTGAGAAGGGGCTGGAGAATTCCTGAGGGAGCTGGGAAGGGGCTGCCATGGGGCACAGCTGGCACTGGATGATTTTGGAGATCTTTCCCAGTCTCGATGTTCCCGGGATTCTCTGACTGTGTCATCCTTGCTTCAGCCTCCATTCTTTACCCCAAAACATCTTCTTGAGCAGAAAAGTAGGGAGGGAAAAAGGAGAGGGAGGCACCTCCACCCTGCTCGTACCCAGCGAGGTGGAAAAGGGTCCAAATTCCACCAAAACACAACTCTTTGCTCTCCTCAGTGACCCAGCTGAGGCTGTGCCCTTGCTGGGCTGGTCTGCAGCAGGAAAACGAGGTTTGAACTGCGTGAGGAGCAGCAGAGACGGCAGAGCTCCTGCTGCCCGTGCCTGCACGCCTGTGCTGCAGCGGCAGGAAAAGGCCCCGGGTGAGAAAGGCAGACAGCAGCTCGATGTTATCTCCTGCAAGCTCTCCCAGGCCAGTGGTGGCCACTCTCCAGCTCTGCTGGGCTCCTGGTGGCTCCTCCAGCCTCCACAAACACAGTCCTGCCTCGGGGCCCAAAAACCCTCCCAGCATCTGCCCGCTGTTTGTCTGGCTTTGCCTCCTCTGTCTCATGCCGCGCTTATCTGGGAGCTCAGGCTGGCTCGGGGAGAGGCGAGGATGGGAAGAGCTGCTGGAGCGTTGGAATTTGAAGTGTAGGGAATTCTCAGGGCTTGTAAGATGGAGCTTAAAATGAAACACGAGGTTTGGTGAGAAAAGGCTTCCGGACTTAGGTGCTAAAAGGAAAAATGTGGGTTTGTGGTTTGAAGTAGGGACGCTTTAAGCAGAATAAAGTTTAGAGGTTTTGAGTGTAAGATATAGAAAACATAAAAAATAGTTACAAAAGTAAATAAAAAATTTGGAAAGAAAGAAGGAAATAGGGATGGGAAGGAAAGGAAAGGAAAGGAAAGGAAAGGAAAGGAAAGGAAAGGAAAGGAAAGGAAAGGAAAGGAAAGGAAAGGAAAGGAAAGGAAAGGAAAGGACTGTAAGTTTGTGTGTTATAACATGATTAGCTAAGAAAGCTCACACTGTACCATGAATCCATAAGATGAAATATTTAAAGATTAAGTAAAAAACATAAATATCCTTGCTAGCAGTGTTTTATTAATCAAGAAATCTTTTAAAAGTCTTGTAACTAGAAGTCTTATGACCCTCTAAGCCATGCAGTAAAGATGTGAGCCAAACTCACCCTTCCTATCCATACAGAAGATAAAAATAAATCATATCATTAAAACAACTCCAAAGTCCCATCTCAAATTCCTTCCAAAATCCCCATACTGGAGGATGGGGGGATGAACCCTTTCCTCTTTAATTCCCTGGCAGGAGGTGCCAGTGCAGCTCCAAAATCATTTTGGGATCACAGTGGGGAAAAAATGAGTAATGCATCATCTTAATTGAACCAGATGAAAGAGCTGCACAAATAAACAAAGGGGTTTTTTTTTTTGGTGCTGTTTTGTTTCTCTGGCGGCCTCAAAATATCAACAACTGCAAAACAACACCAGCAAATGTAGAATTGTGGGTGAATTCAAACTAATTGTTTCCAAATGTTGCTGGGTTTTTTTTTTTTTTTTAATTTTGGAAATGCAGATATTAAAAAAATATTTCAATTCAATAATAATAATAATTCAATTTTTGAAGTTTTTCCACCCTGAGCAAATCCCCAATATAAACAACAGCAACCTTGGTTTTGTGCCATTGCGTTGGGTTTTTACATTAAACATAAAAAATATTTGCTCTTACCCCTATTTAAATAATATTTGCTTACATATCAAGATTATGTTTAGCTTTGAGATCGTTCCTGAAATGGGAAAAGTTCCTTTTACTCAGAGTAAAAGATGACTCTCCTTGCCACAGCTGCCCAAAACTGCTCTGCTCAGCACATTTGGGGCAGTTCAGATATGCTCAGCTGAGTCTCTAAAAACTTTTTGATGTTTCAGAGGCTCAGAATTGCTAAGGGAGAACCAGAATTTTACAGGATATTTTGGGGCAGACAGGCTGGTCATGGGATTGCGTTTAAAAAGAGATTTTAGCAAGCTGGGCTTTTCAAATCCAGACGTTTCTGGTAGCTAAAGGTCAGGTTTTGGTATCTAAAGGTCAATTTTGAAGTTGTTTAATACAGAAAGTGAAACTCCCATTTATGTAAAACATCCAGCATTTCCTGTTCCATAAAAGAAATCTTCCTCAGCCTGGCAAAACAACAGCACTTTGTTGGTTCATACTGGGAATTACTGAATTTCTTCCACACCGGGACATTTTGCAACATCTGACATGTGTTGACACCTCTTTTCTCTACAGGATTACAACTTTCCTTCCACGCTGTTATTCCTCACTCCACCCTTGCTGCTCACACCTCCCTGCACACAAACCTGCAGTCAGGAGAGGGATGGAAGTACACAACATTTTGGGAAGCAGGGCAGGGATTGTCCCTCTGTGCTGAGACTCATCGAGGGCTGTGTCCAGTTCTGCTCCTGCAGGAGAGACCTGGAGGGGCTGGAGCGTGTCCAGGGCAGGGAACGGAGCTGGGAAGGGGCTGAGCCTGGAGCAAAGGAGGCTCAGGGGGCCCTTGTGGCTCTGCACAAGTCCCTGCCAGGAGGGGACAGCCGGGGGGGTCGGGCTCTGCTCCAGGGAACAGGGACAGGAGCAGAGGGAACGGCCTCAGGCTGGGCCAGGGCAGGCTCAGCTGGGACAGCAGCAGGAATTTGCCCATGGAAAGGGTGCTCAGGCCTTGGCAGGGGCTGCCCAGGGAGCTTTGCAGTGCCCATCCCTGCAGGTGTCCCCTGGGGGTGGCACTGAGTGCTCTGGGCTGGGGACAAGGTGGCCATGGGGCACAGCTGGCACTGCCTGGGCTGGGAGGGCTGTGCCAGCCCCAGGGATTTGGGGATTCTGTGTGGTTGTCCCAGGTTTCCCACAGAAGAAGCTCCAGGAGAAGGGGCAGGGACATGTCCAGGACTTGGGACATCAGCAGCTGTCCCCAGGTCTCCTCCCAGCACCACTGACAGGTGAATCCCCTTTTTGGGGCAGTCTGTGGCAGAGTCTGTGTCCAGAGCATTTCTGGCTGATCCCTGAGTATTCCCAGCCCTCTGCCTGCTTCTTCAGGGCTGTCACTTTTGGCACCTTGCTCTGGAAGGACACTGAAGGGTTTCTCTGTGGGTTGATTTGATTTTCTCCTTGTCACCTTTAGAAACACCAGAGAGAAGCACTTGGACACTCAAATCTGCTCCCTTCCCCTTCAGATTTAGAACCAGTTTGTTCTGAGCAGGAACAGCACCCAGGGAGCAGCTGGAGCTGGCCCAGGAGGGATTTAGGGTGGATTTTAGGGAAAGGCTCTTCCCCAGAGGCTGCTGGCACTGCCCAGGCTGCCCAGGGAATGGGCACGGCCCCGAGGCTGCCAGAGCTCCAGGAGCCTTTGGCCAGCGCTGCCAGGGATGCCCAGGCTGGGATTTGGGGGGTCTGGGCAATCTGAGATTGGTGATTCTGTGGGTTTATTCCCACTCAGGATATTCCATCATTCCATCAAATCCAGAAGGACATTTCCTTTAGTCCAGCAGAGGAGATGTTCCAGCTGAGCTGGACCCAGTGAGTTTCTTGTACCCTCATCCCACAGCCTTGAGCAGGGAGATGAGTCCTGGCCTTCCTCCCATGGAGATGAGTCCTGGCCTTCCTCCCATGGAGATGAGTCCTGGCCTTCCCCCCATGGAGATGAGTCCTGGCCTTCCCCCCATGGAGATGAGTCCTGGCCTTCCTCCCTCCTTCCCCCTGGGCTGGGCCCCTCCAGCCCCTCAGCTCCAGGCTGGCTCAGGGGACAGGTCCTGCTGTCACCTCCTGTGGCCATGGGTCGGGTGGAAGGGGCTGCTGAGGGATTTTGGAGAGGAAGCAAAGCATTTCTTTGGGATTTTAGATGGATTTCTGGCATGAGGCTCTGAGCTGGGGCTTTCAGCACAAACTTCTTGGCTTGACTCATTTCCTATCTGGGTTCTGCAGATCTCAGACCAGCCTGTGAGATTTTTGGGGAGCAGATCCCTTAGGAGAGCTTCCAACAAGTCTAGTTTTGTTTAGGATCATAACCAGTTCCTCAGTTGCCTTTTCAACCCCAGTCTGAGCGTGGTTCCAAGTCAGGCTGTCTGTACAAGCAGATGTTCTCGTGGAGAAGACCTCACCTCCCCTTGCAAATCAAAGCTGCACTCTGGAGAGAGCTTTCATTCAGCAGCATTTCTCTCAAGGTGACCTCAGCTGTTCAAGAATGAAGGTTGCATTTGAAATGTCACTTATTTCCTCAGTCTAATGAGCCAGGGTGTCTTTAGATCATCAGAGGTCTGCTCATGACTAAAAGTTGTTTTTAATCCTGATCTGTGATGGGATTTAAAAGAATCCAAGCAGATTTTTGTCCGCCATCCTGAACAAGGGTTTGGGGGGTGACTCAGTGCCCCTGGATGAATTCTCCTTTATTAGTTTCTAGGCTTTCTTCTGAGCACTTGGGATGGCATCATGAAAGTGGAAATGGCTGTTATCTTCAAAGGCCTCTTTTGTGCTGACAAAACTTCACCTTACCCACTGTATTAACAATCTATTGCCATCCTAATTAGTTCACATCAAGGTCAGTGTTTGTTGGGGAATAAAATGACTGTAAGCTCCAGAGAGCAAGTTTTTCTTCCACTGCTTTCATGCTGGAAAAGAGGAGGGAGCAGTGAAAGTGGAAAAGAAGAGATTGATGAGAACTTTTTGTTTATCTTTAGCTAAAGGACTTGGGTATGGAGTAATTAATTCACAGCATCAGGAGCAACCTGTGGGACACCTGAGGCCACGTTGTGTTCACCCATTTATCCCCCAGTGAGCTGCAGAAACTCCTTCACTCCATTCTCCTTTTCTTTAAGGCATTGATTTCCCAGAGGGAATAAAACATCCAAGGGGCTTCCAGCCTCAGATTTGTTTGAAATGCAGACCCAGAGCTGGGAATGTTTTACTGAGACAGGAACTTGTGACAGCCCAGAGCAGCTGGGGCTGCCCCTGGATCCCTGGCAGTGCCCAAGGCCAGGCTGGACACTGGGGCTGGAGCAGCCTGGCACAGTGGAAGGTGTCCCTGCCATGGCAGGGTGGGATGGGATGAGTTTTAAGGTCTGGAGCTGGGCTCCAGGGGATCAGGACACCCTCACAGGAGCAGCAGGGTCGGGTCCAGCCCATGGCTGTGAAAGCTTTGCCCAGGAGAGGAATGACAGGAACTTGTGACAGCCCAGAACAGCTGGGGCTGCCCTTGGATCCCTGGCAGTGCCAGGTTGGACACTGGGGCTGGAGCAGCCTGGCACAGTGGAAGGTGTCCCTGCCATGGCAGGGTGGGATGGGATGAGTTTTAAGGTCTGGAGCTGGGCTCCAGGGGATCAGGACACCCTCACAGGAGCAGCAGGGTCGGGTCCAGCCCATGGCTGTGAAAGCTTTGCCCAGGAGAGGAAGGTGCAGCTTTGGCTGTCTCAGAATATGAGAAGGATTTAAAGCTCTTAGAGTGTCCAAAGGAGGGACATGAGGATGATGAAGGGTCTGGAGGGGCCACATGAGGAGAGGTTGTGTGAATTTGGATTGTCCAGCTGGAGCAGAGGGGGCTGAGGTCAGACTTCACTGGGATTGCAGCTCATCCCAAGGGACAGCTCTGATCTCTGCTCTGGGACAGGGACAGCACCCTGGGGCTGGGCCAGGAGGGATTTAGGTTGGATTTTAGGGAAAGGCTCTTCCCCAGAGGCTGCTGGCAGTGCCCAGGCTGCCCAGGGAATGGGCACGGCCCCGAGGCTGCCAGAGCTCCAGGAGCCTTTGGCCAGCGCTGCCAGGGATGCCCAGGCTGGGATTATTGGGGGCTCTGGGCAGGGCAGGGGTGGGACTGGGGGATCCCTGTGGGTTTATTCCCACTCAGAATATTCCATAATTCCATGATTTAACCGCATGTCTGCAAGCAGTGACTCAGTGGGACTTCCAGGCGCTGGCTCAGGGAATATCTCTCCATTTCCTGCAGTCCTGCTTCACCCCATGAAAGAGAAACTTCTGAGGTCTGTCCAGGCTGGGATTTCATTTCACTGAGCTGCAGCCATCTGTGCATTGTGTGTCTGACAGAGTCATCGGGTATCTCTGCCATCGAGGAGAAAAACAGCTGTTCCCGGGCTGTGATTCACCCTGCTGGCTCGGCTGGGATGATCCCTTAGGGTGAAACAACTTGAACCCCACAGTGTCTGCTCTGCCCTGCTGGCAGCAAAGTCTGCAGTCTAGACAGGTAGCTCCGAGGTCGGCACCTCGGGAGTGGAGCTCTCAGGTGGGCTGGGTGCTGCCCCGGGAGCTGGGGCAGCACAGACAGCGTTAATTCGCTTTATTCACAATTAACAGCTCGTGTTCAGTCTGCGTTCTCAGGGCACGGTTATAGGAATGTGCCCTCTGTTGACGGAGGAACAAAACTATCCTTGGTGTCCTTAAAAAGGAAAAGAGCCCAGAAGTTTGTTTCTTTCCTCAATTAGGTAAAAAGACACCTCATAGGGCCTGGGGGACTTCACCTCAAACTTAAGGATAGCAAATTGGACAGGAGCCAAGAAGTCCCGCCTGAGCAATTTTCTAGAAAAAGAAGAGAACAAAGAAACTAATCGCTTTTGTGAGGTGTTTTACCAGGAGCAGGAACTTCTTGAACCTAGCTCAGTTTTTCTCTGTAAAGAGTTTTGTTATTTTGCCTTTTATTAAACCTTTTTGCTTTCAACACTGCCACAGAAGCCATCCTGCTGATTTTCTGCCTTGTAAGGTAGCTGAGCTATCTCAGGTGTGATACAGACCTCCAAAAGCTTATGAGACCTGGCTCAAGGAGACCAAATATCCCAGGATTTCCCTGAGCGCTGCCCCCGCCTGAGCCCGGCACGGGAATGAAGCAGCACAAAGCAAATAAATCTCCCCGAGCTGTGGCTGTGGGTGAACTCTGCCTGCCGGGGTGACACCAGGTGATTCCCACGTGCTGTGACTCAGCTGAAGCCAAGCCTTGCCCTCGCCGTGCTCCAGCTCAAGCCAGGATTGCAGAATTCCTGGGGGGGCAGCAGGAATTCATCACTGCGAGCCATTCCCGGAGCTGGAGCGGCTCAGGGACAGCAGCGTGTGGCACCTGGGGCACCTGAAGGCACAGGAGGGGTCACCTGAGAGGGTGTGGCAGCAGGCAAGTTCTCAGGTGATTCCCCTGCAGATCTGAGGGGGATCCTGAATCCCCCTGGAACAGCTGAAGGTTCTGGAGGGCACAAACCTGGCAGGGTTTGGCACCTGAAGGCTGTGGAGGAGTCACCTGGCAGGGTTTGGCACCTGAAGACTGCAGAGGACACAGAAGGGGTCACCTGGCAGGGTTTGGCACCTAGGTTTGGCAGTGGAGAGCTCCCACAGGTGATTCCCCTGCAGATCAGAGGGGATCCGGGATCCCCCTGGAGCAGTTGAAAGTTCTGGAGGGCACAGGTGGCACAGGAGGTGTCACCTGGCAGGGTTTGGCTCCTGAAGGCACAGGAGGTGTCACCTGGCAGGGTTTGGCACCTGAAGGCTGTAAAGGGCACAGGAGGTGTCACCTGGCAGGGTTTGGCACCTGAAGGCACAGGAGGGCACAGGAGGGGTCACCTGGCAGGGTTTGGCACCTGAAGGCTGTGGAGGTGACAGGAGGTGTCACCTGGCAGGGTTTGGCACCTGAAGGCACAGGAGGTGTCACCTGGCAGGGTTTGGCACCTGAAGGCTGTAAAGGACACAGGAAGTGTCACCTGGCAGGGTTTGGCACCTGAAGGCTGTAAAGGACACAGGAAGTGTCACCTGGCAGGGTTTGGCAGCTCCCACAGGTGAATCCCCCTCAGATCGGATGGATTGCATTTCTCCCTGTGGATTCCAGGGGACAACAAGGGACAGCAGTGACCGCTCCACGAGGTGCCATCCCCGCGTCCCCGTGCAGGTCACCAAGGACGCTGTGCCCTCCCACACAGGGGCGCGGGTGTCACCGCCCGGGAGGGCACAGGGGTGGCATCAGCTGTCCCCACCGTGCCTGCGCTGTGTCCCTGCAGTCCCGCTGTCCGTCCGGGCTTGGGGACAAACTCAGACAGGGCAGGACACGGCAGCGACACCGAGTCTGGCCAGGGGAAGGTCAAGGCTGAATTTTTCTTTTTTTTTTTTTTCATTCCTCGCCGGAGCAGGGAGGGAGGGAGGGAAGAGGAGGACGGGGGTGGCACGGAGTCTCCCTCCTGAACAAATACCTGCAGCTCTCGGGCTGACTCACACCTGCCAGACAAAGAACAATGCATCTTTAATTCGCAAAGCTCGCCGAGCTGTCAGCGGCTCCTGTGCCCAGAAGGGCCCATCCCGCTCTCCCCGCAGCAGCAGAGGGATGGTTTGTGTCTCACCGAGTTTTCACTGGGGCAGCAGTGATGGTGAAATTTTGCTTCTCGCACCGCGGGGCTGCCTGCACTGCCTGCTGCTTGCTGATTTTAGGGGAGCCCAGAGAATGCTGCTGGTTTATTTGGGGTGCACGACGCGTGAAAAGCTCTGAGCAGCTCCCTCGGGTAGCATTAAACTTGAGGGATAAACATTATCTATATAAACGTACCCAAAATATCCCCAGTTGCTTTCTCCTGCTGCCCTTAACACCATCTCCAAATATCTTGCTGTCACTGCAGCACCAACTTCCTTGTCACTCATGTGAGGAGAATGAAGGAAATTTTTTAAAAACACCCTTTGGGATGCACTCCTTTGGTTTTCCTCCTTCCCTGGCAGCTCTTTCTAAAGAAAAACTGGCGAAAAAATCTTCACCAGCACAGCTGGAACAGCCTCAGCCCCCTCGTTTGGAAAGTTTCTGATGCCTCAGCGTGGAGAAACTCCCTCATCCCCCATCCCAAAGGTTTTTTAGAGGCTCCAAAACCCCTCCAGCCTTCTCAAAACTCCAGGAGAGTGAAATTTTGTAGTGAAATAAAGCGAAAGCAAGCACTGAGGCTGGGAGGTGCCTGCCCAAGACCCCTCCCGCAGGGAATAGCCGGGGATTTGGGAGCCTCTCCCACCCCAGCCCCGTCTGTCACTGTCACTCCCAGCCAGAAGGAGCTGTCACCTGTCAGCAACCCCTGAGACAGCAGGGACAGAGCTCCTCTTTTATAAATTCCCATGGAAAGGACGAACCCTTGGCAAACCGTCCCCGGGGGTGGCTCCGCGCTGTGCCCCCGGTGCCACAGGCTGGCACCGGGAGGGGACCCACCCGGCAGGGGCAAAAAAAAAAAAAAAAAGGAGCCGCT
The DNA here is from genome assembly GCF_017590135.1 of Pyrgilauda ruficollis. Lineage (NCBI taxonomy): Eukaryota > Metazoa > Chordata > Aves > Passeriformes > Passeridae > Pyrgilauda > Pyrgilauda ruficollis. Next base: position 80,721 of record NW_024525057.1, read on the forward strand.
GGTGGAATTTTACAGTCGGCTCGGTAATTTTCCAGCTCCGAGAATGCCAGCCTTGTGCGGCCGCTGCCCTGCCCGGGATGGACTCGGCTTTTGGAAAGTCCCCCTTATTTATGCTAATGACTAATTGCTTCAGCTGCCGGCACCGCCACACCTTGCTCGCTGGGCTGGGGATTTGCTGCGTCCCGAGGGAGGCAGCGAGAGGGCGATTGAGTCATTTTGGATGCCTGGCTTCTGAGGGAGACGAGGTGGGAGTCATTCCACATCATTTCCCGATTTTTTTTGTGCTTCCCGCTGCTCCACCTGGAACTGCTGGGGCAGGGGAAGGAGAGGGAAGAGAGGCAGAGACGGGAGCGAGGTGATGGCAAAAGCAGGGAAGGAGGAAAGGCCAAACTGGAAATTTATTTATTTCTTTTTTTAGGGCAGCTTTTGGCATCTTTCTGCCGAGCTGAAAAGTACACGGAGTATTTCTGTGCTCACAGGTCATTTCCTCGATTGGGCAAGACACCTCTGTGAATGAACAAGCCCAGTCAAGAGTTCCTTGCCTCACACTCCGAGGGAAGAAGGCAAAGTGACACCAGAAAAAAAAAAAAGTTTCCCTTTGGAACGATTAGAAAATCTAATTCAGATTAGATTTACAGATTTATATTCTATATTTTATAATTTTTATATTTTATATTTTTTTAAATATTTTATATTTTATGCTCCCGGGTGCCCCCAGGGTGGCACCCCCGGGCTGCTCCCGGCTCTCACCCAGCTCCAGGCCGGATCTGCCGAGCCGCTTTTGGGCTTTGTTGCGTGTGAGTGACAGAAATTTGTGCAACCCGCGAGAGAAAAGCCTGGCAGCAGCGGTTTCGCAACTCCCGCGGCCGTGCCGGGGATGGGGGGAGGATTTTGTGGGACAGGAATCGTGGGTAACGAAATGAGCAGCGCTCAGGGCTGCCCACGCCACCTCTGCCCCTCCTGGCTGGGCAAAAATCACCTGGAGAGGTGACTGGGGCAGGGAATCGCGGCTGGGAGAGGGCAGGTGTGATCTGGGAGGGTGGAAGGCGAGGGAGGGCAGGCAGCCCGGCAGGAAGGGAATGAGAGGAGGATGAAGGGAATGAGAGGAGGATGAAGGTGGGAATGAGAGGAGGATGAAGGCGGCAGTGAGAGGGGGTGAAAGTGGCAGTGCGAGGAAGATGAAGGTGGGAATGAGAAGAGGATGAAGGGAATGAGAGGAAGATGAAGGCAGCAGTGAGAGGGGGATGAAGAGAATGAGAGGGGGGTGAAGGTGGGAATCAGAGGGGGATGAAGGTGGCAGTGAGAGGAAGATGAAAATAATGAGAGGAGGATGAAGGCAATAAGAGGGGGATGAAGGTGGGAATGAGAGGAGGATGAAGGGAGTGAGAGGGAGATGAAGGCAGCAGTCTGGCCCGCTCCGAGGTGTACCTGCTCCACGGCCTGACTCCCACCCTGCTGCTGCTTCCCGCAGCTGCCAGGATCGCGGGATCCCGCCGGGAGCCGGGCTGGGGGCAGTGGGAGTGTGTGACCGGCGGGGACACACCGAGCTGTGACTGCGGGGACACAGAACTGTGACCTGTAGGGACACAGAACTGTGACCTGTAGGGACACACCGGGCTGTGACTGTGGGGACACAAGGAGCTGTGACCTGCGGGGACACACCGAGCTGTGACCTGTAGGGACACACCGAGCTGTGACTGCAGGGACACACGGAGCTGTGACTGCGGGGACACAGAACTGTGACCGGCAGGGACACACCGAGCTGTGACTGCGGGGACACACCGGGCTGTGACCTGTAGTGACACACGGAGCTGTGACCTGTAGGGACACACCGAGCTGTGACCTGTAGGGACACACCGAGCTGTGACTGCAGGGACACACGGAGCTGTGACCTGTAGGGACACACCGAGCTGTGACTGCAGGGACACACCGGGCTGTGATTGCGGGGACACACCGGGCTGTGACCTGTAGGGACACACCGAGCTGTGACTGCGGGGACACACCGGGCTGTGACTGTGGGGACACACCGAACTGTACCTGCAGGGACACAGAACTGTGACCTGCAGGGACACACTGGGCTGTGACTGCGGTGACACACCAAGCTCTCCCGGGTGACAGCGAGCTCAGCCACATCCACACTTCCCTGGCAGCCCCTGGCGCTCTGGGATCTGTCTGGGAGCTTTTAACACGGCGTTTTCTGGTCAGGATATAGAGATCTTGTGGAGGTTTCCTTTTCCTTTCAGGCAGCGTGCTGTGGTTGGTTTGTTTGCTGTATTGAAATAGGGAGGGGGGGTTTTTGCTGTGGCCTCAAGGAAAAATCTGACCTGGGGTTTATGAATCACCCGCTGAAAATTGCTGATTTATGGCTTCCTAGGGCTGACGGGATAACAATGTTTTTGGAGGGATCCTTTAATTTTTCCAAGAGAAGTCGTGGTTGCCCCTGGATCCCTGGCAGTGCCCAAGGCCAGGCTGGACACTGGGGCTGGAGCAGGACACACCGGGCTGTGACTGTGGGGACACACCGAACTGTACCTGCAGGGACACAGAACTGTGACCTGCAGGGACACACGGAGCTGTGACTGCGGGGACACACCGAGCTCTCCCGGGTGACAGCGAGCTCAGCCACATCCACACTTCCCTGGCAGCCCCTGGCGCTCTGGGATCTGTCTGGGAGCTTTTAACACGGCGTTTTCTGGTCAGGATATAGAGATCTTGTGGAGGTTTCCTTTTCCTTTCAGGCAGCGTGCTGTGGTTGGTTTGTTTGCTGTATTGAAATAGGGAGGGGGGGTTTTTGCTGTGGCCTCAAGGAAAAATCTGACCTGGGGTTTATGAATCACCCGCTGAAAATTGCTGATTTATGGCTTCCTAGGGCTGACGGGATAACAATGTTTTTGGAGGGATCCTTTAATTTTTCCAAGAGAAGTCGTGGTTGCCCCTGGATCCCTGGCAGTGCCCAAGGCCAGGCTGGACACTGGGGCTGGAGCACCTGGGACAGTGAAAGGTGTCCCTGCCATGGCAGGGGTGGCACTGGGTGGGATTTAAGGTCCTTCCCAACCAAACCACTCTGGGATTTTGTGATTCCATGAGGTGTGCTGTACATTGTGCTCCCTCCAGAACAGAATCACGTGGAATTACCATCCCAGGACTTTCAGTTTCTATGTCCCAGAGACTTCTGCATCCTCTGTGCTTTGGGGCAGTTTCCCACAGTGTCCTGTGAGAGCTCAGGAGCTGTGCTGTGCTTTTGGCAGAGGCCTTGACCCTTCATCTTGTGTGGTGTGAAGGAAGTTCTTATAATCCCAGAATGGTTTGGGATGGAAAGGACCTTAAATCTCCTCTTTCTGCACCCTGCCCTGAGCACGACACCATTCAGGGGATCAGGTTACTCTGCATTATGTCCTGGGCTGTCAAGAACAGCTTCGGAGCCAAACTCTGCTCTGTGTCACACCCAGGAAAGGACAGGAAAGGTTCCTGTGGCTGGCAGGTGTTTGTTTGTCCCCTTTCCCCGGGCAGGTCCTGCTGAGCAGGAATGGCTCCAGGTCTGGGTGGATCCACCTGGTGCTGCGAGGATGGGGAAGGGCCTGGATGGGCTGTCCAAGGAGAGGCTGAGGGGATTCGGATTGTCCAGCTGGAGCAGAGGAGACTGAGGTCAGACTTCACTGGGATTGTAGCTCATCCCAAGGGACAGCTCTGATCTCTGCTCTGGGACAGGGACAGCACCCAGGAAGCAGGTGGAGGGATTTAGGTTGGATTTTAGGGAAAGGCTCTTCCCCAGAGGCTGCTGGCACTGCCCAGGCTGCCCAGGGAATGGGCACGGCCCCGAGGCTGCCAGAGCTCCAGGAGCCTTTGGCCAGCGCTGCCAGGGATGCCCAGGCTGGGATTTTGGGGGGTCAGGGCCAGGAGCTGGACTGGATGATCCTTCAGCCCTCCCAACTCAATATCCCATGATTCTACTGCTTTTCTTATTGACTGCTTCAAACCAGAGTAATCCTTGAAAATATTATCCTTGAAAGGGGGGAGGTCCGCGGGGGTCCGGGGGGGGGTCCGGGGGCTCCGCTGCCCGGAGCGCCAGCGCCACCCAGCGGCCACAGCGCGCAACTGCCCCCGCGGGCACAGCTGGGCCAGCGAACATCTGGAGAAACATCTGGGGAAACAGCTGGAAAACCAGCCGGGAAACCCGCCCGAAGGGGAGACCCGCTCTCGGCAGTTGTTTTCACCCCGTCCCTCCCCCCCACCCACAGCGCGCTCGGTTAAATCGTTAAAGGTTGCGCAACATCTGCGCGGGTTAATTACAGCTGTTAATTACAGCTGCTGAGCGCCCGGAGAACGCGGCGATTTCGGGGCAATAAAACAAGACGAGGCACGAAAGATGATGGTTCAATAGTCGGTGCTTAATGGGGTGTTAGGCGGGAGGGAAGGGGACGGGAGAGCTCGTGACTGCAGGAGAGAGGTGTGAATTATTGCACCATAATTCTGGCCCTGCAGGGGCTGGGTGCAATTAATAATTGTTCTCATGTTTGAAATGCGTTTTCTCACACCATAAAAAAGCAGAAATGGAAAGTAATCGCTAGTGGGAGAAGCGCTGGGAGGAGCGGGCAGAGACTTCCCTGGGTTTGGGTTGTTTTGAGCTGCTTTTCAATGATTTGGGGGATCCTGTCGTGCCGACCCAAAACTCTTCGGGTTATTTGTGTTGAAGTAGCTCTGCCTGGAAATCTCTTCACAGATATTCCAAGCTGGGAAGCAGCTCCCGTTTATTTGCAGCAGATTTTCACCAGATTCTCTTCAGTTCCCCATGCCAAGCTACCTGAGCCCTCTTTATTTGGAAAGCAGGAAAGACTTTGTTGCTTTTTTTTTTTTATGGGTTTAATTCCAACCCATTCCAGATTAATTTTGGGAAACCTGAAAACTGAAGGAAAGCAGATATCCTCAAAATAAAATACTGTTTGAGGCCCTTGATCCAGCAGCTGGAAATGCAAACTTTACTGGGAGCTGGGTCTGCCTCTTGGTACTGAAATTGGGCCATAAAAATGCACTTCCAGGGATGCTTTGCTCCACTTTTTATTAAAAAGAACTGGGAGGGTGGTGCCTGGGGTTATCAGCACAACCTGCTTTCGTGTGTGTACATCTATAATTCACTATATTAACATCCCTCAATAGAGAGCAGCCCCTTAACCAGGCTGATGGCAAAAAGGGAATCTTTAAGAGCGAGTTCAGGGATTGGGAATGCAGGTACCAAGACAGAAAATTGATTGGTTGTTTGAACCTTCACCTTAAGAAAGACTTAATGGGATGAGGAGATTAATAAAGGGGATCTCTGGGGCTGCTGGCATTGCTTTAGGGACCCCCGAGGTCAAGATAACAGGAAATGGATGGGGCAGGTCAGGTACTTCCAGGATTTTTGTGGACGTTCTTACAGAGATTTCAGTTCATTATTTGATTTTTAGTCAAGAAGTGGCTTTTGTGCACTGATGTTTTTCCTTCTGGGGTGCATTGGGATGAGCACTGCCAGCTCCTCCCTGGGGCATTCCAGGATATAATCCCACAATCTCATGGCCTGAGCTCTGGGGTGACCCAGAGGTGGCACGGGTGACCCCCAGGGTGCCTCCAGCCTCACCCGTCCTGGGGTGCTCATGTCAGTGGCACTGAAAGAAAGAAACCAGATTTAAATCCACTCTTCTCTCAGTGCTCCACAAACCTGTGACAAGATCCTGCTTCCTTCATCTTGTCAGGCATCTTCCTGCTGGTGTCTGTGGGATGCTGGAATCCTGGGATTCTGGTGTGGTGGAATTCTGGGATTGTGGGATTCCGATACTTGGAGATTCTGGGATTCCTGGATTCTGGGAGTCCAAGATTCCAGGATTCCAGAATTTCAAGATTCCAGGATTCTTGGATTCTGGGGTTCTGGAATTCTGAGATTCCAAGATTCTGGAATTCTGGGATTGTGCTGTTCTGGGATTCTGGAATTCTGAGATTCTGGGATTCCGAGATTCCAAGATTCCAGGATTTTGAGATTGCAGGCTTCTGGGATTCTGAGATTCCGGGATTCTGGTGTTCTGTGATTCCAGGATTCTGGGCGTCTGAGATTCCAGGATTCCAGAGTTTGGGGATTCTGGGATTCTGAGATTCTAGAATTCTGGGACTCTGAGATTCCGGGATTTCGGGATTGCAGGCTTCTGGAATTCTGGGATTCCAAGATTCAGGGATTCCAGGTTCTGGGATTCTGAGATTCCGGGATCTGACTTGGGATTCTGGGATTCCAAGATTCCATGATTTTGGGATTGCAGGCTTCTGGGATTCTGGGGTTCTGGAATTCTGGGATTCCAGAATTCTGGGATTCTGAGATTCCAGGATTCTGACTTGGGATTCCAAGATTCCGGGATTTTTGGGATTCTGGAATTCCGGAATTCTGAGATTCCAAGATACCAGGATTTCGGGATTGCAGACTTCTGGGATTCTGAGATTCTGGGGCTCTGGAATTCTGGTGTTCCAAGATTCTGAGATTCTGGGATTTCGGGATTCTAGGATTCCAGGATTCTGGAATTCCAGGATTCTGGAATTCTGGGATTCTGAGATTCCAGGATTCCAAGATTCCAGGATTCTGAGATTCCAGGGTGCAGCTGAGCAGAGCCCTCAAAAAGGGGGTGACAGAGGGACCCGTGGCAGAGCACAGCCAGGGCTCCTGGGCAGGACTGGATGAGGCACTTTCCATGCCCTGGCTGGGATTCCCTACTGGAATTCTGCTGCTGGGATTCCAGGACTCGGGAGAGGTCCTGAAATCCGTGGATTGCCTGCTGGAATTCAGGAGCAGTGACTGAATAACTCCATTTCAGAACCAAAAGCTGCAGTGCCACCCCAGTCCTGGCTCGCTATTTGGGGCGTTTATTTTATTTGGGATGATTTGGGGCGTTTATTTTATTTGGGATGATTTGGGGCGTTTATTTTATTTGGGATTATTTGGGGTGTTTATTTTAATGCCACCCCCGGAGATTGGATTCCCTCCTGTCCCTCGCTGTGCCCTTTAATAAACTCTGCCCATAAATTAACAGCCAGGTGATGCTGCAATTCAGAACACAACAGCTTTTGTGCTCTTTTTGTTCCTCTTGAAGCCCATTTGATGCAGTTGGATGTTGCTTTTTTACCAACATGAGTCAACTGATTTTATTTTGAAGGATGGCTGCCTGAAACAAAAAATTAAATATTAATAATATCTGAATTTGAAGTTGTTACTCAGCAGAAAAATCCAATTTCAATCTGCAACTTCACCAGTGGCTTTTGAGAAGCTGGGGGTTTTGTGTAAATCCTGCCTCGTAAACAGATGGAACAAACAAAATGTAAAACTCATCTCCTCAAAGAACAACAAAAGAATATTTTCCAGATGGGCTTTCTGATGGGAGATCAAAGTCCTCATCTCAGACTTGGGAAATTTTCCCTTCCTTGCTGGTATCAGTTTTATCTGCATGCAGATCATCCAGAATTAGTTTTGGTTTTTGTTTTTTTTTTTTTTTTTTGAACAAAGGCAATTGTCTTAAAGGAGCTGCAGGAGGATGCTCTTGAAGCTGAAGAAAATAGAAAAGATTTTACTAAAAATAGGGGGGAAAATTGGGTGGGTAAAGGGGAGAGGAAACTGTTTGATTCCTTTGATTTATAAAAAAATGAGATATTTCAAAATCTCAGCTTCACCTGCAAAATGAAACAAGCAGGAAAGAATTGAGGCAACTGATTTGGACCAATTCCTTTTTGGCCTTCTTTGATTCCAAACCTCATCCAAATGGGTCCTGTGGCCAGAGAAGAATCCCTTGGTGGTTTTATGGAGTCTGCATCCGCCAGGAACTGCAGTGACAAGGGGGGAATGCAGGGACAGGAGCCAGGGAATGGCTTCAAAGTAGGATTTGATGGGATCTTGGGAATGAGGAATTGTTCCCTGGCAGGGTGGGCAGGGGCTGGGATGGAATTCCCAGAGCAGCTGGGGCTGCCCCTGGATCCCTGGCAGTGCCCAAGGCCAGGCTGGACACTGGGGCTGGAGCAGCCTGGCACAGGGGAAGGTGTCCCTGCCATGGCAGGGGTGGCACTGGGTGGGATTTGAGGTCTCCTTGATGCCCTGCATGACAATTTTTGGCTAAAAGAGCTGGGAACACACAGCCCCAAAGACTGAGGAGGAGTTTTCCCCTTGGAAATGTTAATCTGGTTTTCCATCTCTTCTTCTCTGGTGTTAGGGCATGGTTTGGACTTGATAATCTTAAAGGTCTGTTCCAACTGAGTGATTCTGTGTGTAATTTTGTGTGTAATTTTTCCTGCCTGGTATTAATGGGAAACAGCAAAAAAGCTTTGCAAGGGAAAAAAAAATTAAAATAAATGAAATGAAATAAAATAATAAAAAATGAAATTAAATAAAATAAAAAGAAAATAAAATTATAACATAAAATAAAATAATAAAATAAAGCAAAACATAAAATAAAAGTGAAATTAAATTTTTAAAAATAGTAAAATAAAATAAATTAATAAAATGAAACAAAATAAAACAAAGCATAAAATAAAAATTAAATTAAAATTTTAAAAGAAATTTTAAAAAATAAAATAAAATAAAAATAAAATAAAAATAAAAATAAAATAAATAAGAATAAAATAAATAAAAATAAAATAAATAAAAATAAAATAAAAAAAAATGAAATGAAATAAAATGAAATAAAATAAAAAGAAAATAAAATTATAACATAAAATAAAATAATAAAATAAAACATAAAATAAAAATGAAATTAAATTTTAAAAAATAATAAAATAATCAAATGAAACAAAATAAAACAAAACATAAAATAAAAATTAAATTAAATTAAATTAAAATTTTAAAAAGAAA